>NC_036443.1:1241697-1569822 GCF_002775205.1 Xiphophorus maculatus | reverse complement strand
TTTCACAGAAACATTACTTTATGGATATCTCATGAATATTTCATGACATCAGTTCATTGTCAGCTTTGTTCCAGCCAGACATTGTTAGGATGTATTCCACCTCATATTGTCCTATTATTAGCAATCTGGATGTTGAGTCTTCTGGTGTATTAGGATTCGGCTTTTGACGTTTTATCACAGCGTGAGAGTTTGAGCTGTGCAGCTCAGAGTCAGGATGGTGTGGCATTGAAGTGTATTTTTGTTGTTGACCTTTTGCCCTCATAAAGAATGTATTTGCCCACAGGGATCAGTGATATATATTCCATCTTGTTTCTCTTATCCTTTGTATCCTTTTGATTATAAAGGATAAGAGCAAAGACTGTGACATGGAGTTCCCAGAAACAGAAAGAAAAAAGATTCACGATAAACTTTTTTTCTTACAACATGTGACAAGCCCATCGTCCTATCAGCTCTCATGTTCCTCAAAGCTGCTAGATCATCCCAGCCAGCCAGGGAGGGAGGAAGAGTCCCACAGATCCCAGAATACACACCAGTACAAACATCCAGAGGAATATCCTGTCAATGACCATCGCCACGTACTTCCAGTCCTCCTTCACCTGGCAGAAAGGACAAAAAAAATACCTCAAAGGGATATTTCAAATTTCACACCACAACACTTTTCCGTTTAGCAGCTGGCAGTTTTCACCGTTGATTGATCTGTCTTGAATGGATGATGCTGTTTTTCAGCAAGAGGCCGCTTCCTTCTAAATGTCACTCAATCTTTGCCATGAAATATTCATGGTCAAATTATAGATGTCCTGCTGTTTTATGACTGGCGTCCTGTGTCTGTAGTTCATTGTAATGTAGTATTTCTGCTTTTTCCACTCTCAGGCAGCTGTTCTTCCTGTGTCGGATTTCCAGTGCTACTGGATGGAAAGCAGCCTATCACTGCTACATCACCAGCTGTATTTCCATTATAAATGTACACAAACAACACAACATCAAAAAAACACAACTTCGCAATTGCTGTCTTTCTATTACATAAGAAACACAATTAAAATCACAAACGTCAATACGTTTGTTCACGCATTACGTCATTAAAAAACACGCCTCCCGCCATCCTCCAACCACTTCCTGTCGTCTTCCTCGTGGTTTGCACCAGTGGCAACATCCAGTTGTTGATCATGAGACTTGAGTAATGCAAAAGAGTGTTTCCATTGCAGTTTTGCAAAATAAACCAATTTTGATACGGCCAAAAACACAGTTTTTTCAAAAATTGACAATTTCCATTAAGCGGATTTATTTTTGAAACGTCAAACTGCATGCACATACATTCTAATAAAAAGTTGTGTTTTAATTCTTCCATTTTCAATTCTTTACAAATTATATTACTAAATTTTTGCTTTTCTGGACACTTTAAAAATGTTATCCACAGTGCCGTGAGATTGTTGTTTATTTGAATTTTACAATTTTGAAATATTTTATAAAAAAACAAATTCTAATAGACAAAGATAACCATAAAATACAGAAAAAACAACTTTTAGCATGAAGGTTCCATTTTTGAAGAGAAAAAGCTTTTCAAACTAACCCGTTTCTGTGTGAAGAAATACTTTAGCCCCTAAATCTGAAAACTAAAGTTGGCATCAAGCATTTATGATAACACCAACTGGTTCATTTAAATCGTTGTGGTGAAGTTTAGACCCACTTTACTTTGGAGTTATGTTTTAACTCAGCATCCCTGTAGATGTTTTAAGTATGAGTCGCCAGTTCAATGCCATGACACTTCATCTTAATTGGATTAAAGTCTAGACTTTCTCCTAACTGACTTTAATCAGACTTCTCTACTTCAGGGATGGTATTGACTACTGATAACCAGAGTTGGATGGGAGCTTTCAACATTATAAGTAGACAATATTTCCCAGGAGAGTCTGTCTTTCTAAGAGCTTTGTAATTGCTGTCATTATGGGACTTTGTTAGGTGATGTAAGTATATGTTACTCCTTCAAATATGAAGGCGAGGGATTCAAGCTCAACTCCTGTTGTGTCTGTCTGCTACTATCAAGGGAGTAATTCTTTAGTCGTCCTCTTCTGTTGATAATGTTAGCTAAAAAAATGTGGAAACCTCATCAAACCTCGTCATTGAAGAAACCTCCGTCACTTTCAGATAATTTATCTGGCAACATATTGAGCACTTAATAGGAAAAAGAAAGAGTGACAAAGAGACAGATAAGATACATGACAGTGAGAACAATTTAATTTAGGTAACAGTCAGCTGTTAATGGCTCTAACATTAGCATCTGCTTCGTAGCTAGCTAAATTAAATATTAATATTTAAGGTTTTTTGGTCTGTTTTGCACCTGGCCATCTTATGTCAACATGTAAAAACATATAAAATGCTTTTTAATGCTTGTTATATTACGACTATGTCAGTATTAGACAAGCATAAAAGTTGTGATATATGTATATACCAGAACATTGTACACTGATTACAGATTCTTCTGATGTATCGCCTTGTGTCATGAGCTGGATGTATATTTACAACCCAACTCCTCCATAAAACTCAAGCCAAAAAGGTAAACTAAAGGTAAACTTTTAAGCAGCTATGAAATCTGAATGAAAGTCTAATCTTACTGTAAAAGGATCCTTATTTTTGTCATTACTGCTTCCAAATGAAGTTCCTCTTTGGTTTGTTTTCGAAAATGAAAGTATTTACCAAAGTATCCAATATCCTTAATCTGGGGTCGGTTTTAATTAGTTTTTATGAGTTGTTCTTTCCTGTAATCTGAGTTTTGAGTTTGAATGTCTTCGAAATTAAGACCAAAGTTTTAATAGCTTCATAAATTATGAAGATTTCAACAGTGAGTGCGGGCTAATAAGACTTGGAAGTATATTATTTAGCATTCTTTCAAGAAAAACATGCTAGACAGCAAATGCTAAAATAAATAAGTCTCAGTTAATTCTCAGCTAGAGGTCCTGATCATTCATTTCTTAAGAACCATAATGGGATAAAACTCAGTGCAGTATTTATGTTTATGTCAGCCACACACTCCACAAAGTTAATTTTATTATGTGCATCACAAAAACAGGTTTGGACATTGTCTTGTTGACTGAATCTGAGTCAATTAACGCTTTTTTCAAACTTTTTATGTCTATAACATATGACTCGCTCTTCACTCAGCTGTCATATCCCACAATGCAGCAGGAACACCTTTTTAAGATGTTCAGAACAAAATACTTCCGAAGCTGGCAGCGTTTTTGTCCACTCACCACTGAAATGTTGAACTCTCTTACGAGCCGTATAATATGGCTTTTGTTTGCACTGCAGCCTATCCAGGAGCCTGATTCATTTTCCTTGTCGCTGATTGGCTGTAACCCCAAGATTGGAGATGAGGAAGAATGTGGATGTTAGCTTCTGTGATAAAGCTAAAGACTGTTTCCATTGTGTGTTAAGGTTTGTTTGTTGCTTGAACTAAATAAATGGGGAGTGATAAGTGTTCTTAGAGGAGGTCTTGAGTATATTCAGTTTATTGTAGTTCCTGACCCCTGCAGATACCTGCCATACTGTGGCTGACCTACAGAAACTGGTTGGGACGAATTCTCTGCTGCAGTAAGAAAGAAAAGTTTTGGAGGAAAAATAGAAAGGATGCCCTATCCAGAATGTCATTGGTTAAGAAATGAAACTGCACTTTAACACTGCTGTTTTCAAGCCAAAACATGACTTTGATTTTATTAACTTTAATAAAGTATCTCCTGACGCCTATGCATAAATGAAATGGATCCAGATGAGGAGAAAAGAAATCCTGAATGAGACATGCCTAGTTAAAATGAAATCTCTTCTTTATGCTTTGGTTCTTTATGCTTTCTAATAGTGTATTTATGAGGCACACAGCAGAAAAAATGCACTATGGAAACTGCAGAGTTGTATTTCATATGATGAAGAAATTATTTTGAAGACGTGTATTATGGACATTTTTGTAGCATCAGAAACGAGACACACAGAAGTGATAATTCAGCAGCAAACACTGGCTTGTCTTTAAATTCTGTTGAAAATGTCTCAGTTGGTTTACAAGCAGATGGAGGCAGATGTCTTTCACTTTACATTGCAGAGAGGACATCCTTCTACCTTTCTCAGATCACAGTGTACTCAGCTATATCTCATCTCTAATGTGGAAGGCAGTGAGAATAACCTTTCACTGTAAACTTACATTTAGGATGTTTGAAGGAGAAAGAAACAGAAAGCTTGTCTTTAAAAGAGAACACTTAATGTCCTCAGTCTAATTTACTTACTGGAGTTCATAGTGTCCAACATTTTTCCATATATTTTGCTTCCAAAAAAGACAGATTTTGGTAATCTTTTAGCATCCCAACCTCTTCCCTCCCTGGCGGATCCATTTCATCCCACCCAGTAAGCCCGTTCCATTACTCCTTCCGCTTAATTCTTACTACCCACTTACCTCTCATCTCCCCAGCTCTCAGATCACTGACGCTCCGGATCCAGTGGTGCTAGAAATTACTTACATTTCACCAACTGTTCTGTTCATCAATAAATTTCACTTATCTGATTCCTCCATCTCCTGTTTGTGTTCTGCATGTGGGTTAAGCGAGTAGCGTCCACTATGACATTTACTTGATGCATAACTATAAGGTGCTAAGGTCTCTACCTTAACTATAAGCTAAAGTTGCCTGCTCTTTGTGCTCCTAACTGCTTATTTTATCACCAAGGTTTTTAGAGTTTCTATAAAAAAAAGTAAATTCTTATAACTTACTGAAAAGTCTGCATCCTCTGCTTTGAGATGGTCTGCGATGTATTGAACTCCCTCTATGGCTCGTTGCATAGCTGGAGAAATTGCTGGAATAGGAGTATCTTGTTGGGTGCTTGCTTCTTTGGTTGGCACTCTTGTTGGGGATTTGGCCAAGTGCTCCTTAGAGACCATTTCTTTCAGCTGCCTTGGAAACCCCAGTAAGCCATTGTCATGCAGACAGCAGTACTGGAAGCTCTGTGAGCGGCAGAGATGTTCAGATGTTGGTGGAGCCTGATCATGCTGGTTGCACATTTGCTCCGCGCTTTGGGAACGGCCGTTGAGGGACAGAGAACTTGGCTGCTCACTGGACAAGTTGTGAAGTGAGTCCAGAGCCAAAGTCGGAGGCAAAGACAACTGAGAGGCGCACATGGTTGCAGAGTTGTGTCTGCGTAGGGAATGCTTCTCTGTGAGGACCGAGTATTTGGCGGAGGCTGATCTGTGGAAGATGTTGGTGCTGAGCGGATGGTCATTACAGTGGTCTTCTCGGGAGGAAGAAGGTGGAGAAGGTGAGCAAACAAGGATTCTCGGACTGTCAGTGGGAGTTTTTGGGAGTGTGTTGTCTGTCTGCGTCATCTGTCTCAGCTCCATGTCCAGACCAATCCAAAAAGCCTGTGAGTTGTTTGTTGTGGAAATCATGGTCGGCCGGTGCATCATCTCGATGAGCTTCTTGCAGTGCTGTTTCGCTGTTCCCGGCGGACGTTTCATAAAGAGGACTCGAGGAACCAAGTCCAAGAAAACTCTGCGCACCCAATGAGGCATACCATGAGTTTTGGGCGACCGGTGATGCACATTCAACACAAAGACCGTGATTATGATGGAGAGTGTGACAAAGACCATGGTGAACAGCAGGTATTCACCAATCAGGGGGATCACCAGTGACGTGGATGGGATAATCTCTGTGATTAGCAAGAGAAACACGGTTAGGGACAGTAGAACCGAAATACATAAGGTGATCTTCTCTCCGCACTGGGATGGCAAATAAAAGACCAGAACAGTCAAACAGGAGATGAGCAGACAGGGGATGATCAAGTTGATGGTGTAGAACAAGGGAAGCCTCCGAATAATGAAGTAGTAAGTGATATCCGCATAGATCTCCGTACAACACTCGTACTTTTTTGTGTTGTACTTGCCCACTGCATTGACGATGACCCACTCGCCGCTCTCCCAGTAGTCCATCTGGTCCACATCTCTGGCCATGTTGATCAGGTCGATCTTGGCTCGGTCGTAGGTCCAGGAGCCAAACTTCATCTTGCAGCTCTGCTGGTCGAAGGGAAAAAATGTGACGTCTATGCTGCACGACGACTTGTAAATGGCTGGAGGCGTCCATTTTATTTGACCATCATAGAACAGGTGGGCTTTGGTGAGGTGAGTCACAGCAAAGTCGCCGTCTGCACTGAAAAAGAGAGGGGCATAAAGGAAAGACGTTTACGTCTCTGTCATGATGATAAAACATTGTGTGTGTTATGCTGACTGTTTCTGGAACATTGGTCAAAGTGCATTTTGGATTGGCTGAGGTTTTACCAATTCTCAACCACATGTCTACTGGATTTAAAAAAAAAGTATAATGGAAATGGCTCCATTGTTACACTTGAAATTTCATACAATAGGTCCAAATAATGGCAAAATTATTTATTTGTTTTTATTCATTTAAATAGGATTTGGTCTGATTGTGAATACAAATTTATTAGTGTTGAAGAAACAACACAATATATTGATGTTTGTAATTAAATTACTAATGCATATGACAAAATATTATAAAACTACAAATTAAGATATTGGGTTTAAATTTGTGTTGTTTGATAAGTATGCACAAAAAAACTCGTCTAAAGAAAAAAAAAGTTGTAGGTAAATAATTCATAAATGTTGTTTTGATGCCAGTTTTGATGACAGAGCTTTGATCTGGCAGAGCAGCAGCTGCTCAACTCTCCTTTCTTTAATTGTCTCCCTTTAGTTTATTTGGCTAATCTCTTTGTGGACACTAAAGCTTTCATTTCATTGCAGATTTGCCATCAAACACCTGAGCACCACACGCGCCCCATCATTTGAGTCATCTGAAGAGTGCATCTGTCAAAGTTTGAAAGCAACAGCTCATCCTATATAAGAGCATTTTATAGTATTAAAAACAAAAAAAATATGTTGTTGGTCTCCTGGTATCTTAGCCACAGCAAGCTTTTCTCTGCGTGATGGATTTTTTTATCTTAATCTTCTTCTTTATCTGTATTTCCATTACAAATGGGAGCAAAATTTTGTCTATCTTCTGCTATAGTCAAAAGACATAATTTTGCAATCGCAGCATCTCCATTAAACAAGAAATGCAATTCAAATCAGACAATGAATAAGTTTGTTCACGCAATAAGCCATTAAAAATGTGCTGCACCATCATCACCATCCTCCTCCAACCATTTCCTGTTATCTTGTTCTTGGTTTGTGCCAGAGGTAACATCTGGTTATTGATCATGTGACTAAGTGCAGCTAAATTACAGCACTCCCGACCAAAAGCAATCAAGCAGAGCCAGAGGGAGGGTCTTAACGCTGTCAATCAGGCTCATGTACAAGCAACTTAATGTGTTAATGGCACAGAAATGACTTACTGTTGCAATAAAACGGTTTATTTATTGTTATTTGTGGCCATGCTAACTTCAGTGCCAAGACCCGCCTCCTAGCTCTTATTGTTTGGTTCTAATTGGGAGAAGGCAGAAGATCTTGATATTTTTCACAAATTATCTGTATCACAACATATTGATAGTTTTAACAAATGTGTTAATATATTTTGAAGTTAGTTGAATAGGTGTTTGGTTTGTCCTCACTGAGAAATCCCTATTGCTTTTTAAAACTAAAAATAAGGATTGAAATATTATGAAGAAAATCTTCAAAATGGTTGACCTGCTCAATTAAAACTGCAATTATGTGTAAACAACACTGTGTTTTTTGTTCATGGAGTAGTTTTTTAAAATTTAGTTAACTTCCCTGATTTTGAACCCGTTTCACTGCAGACACCATAACTGCTGCTGCCACCTTAGACACAGCCAATTAAAGTTCATTCCTCACTCCTAACAGTGCGTATTACTTTCTAAGCTTTTCCATTAAAGTTGACCTGGTTCGCATTCATTTCCACCAAATTACTTCACGAAACGGGCAAAAGACAAGGAAAGAGATCCATCACGTTTTCCTCCCTTTGCGCCATCTGTGTGGAGTTAAGTCGTCAAAATCCGGAAGTGGCTTGACGCATGATTTTGAAAATGGTGACAGAGAAGTGGTTCTAGATTATCTGCTGAAACTGATCCAAACTTGTTGTAGAGGACGATATCAGGTCTCCAGATGATCTCTGATGGGATGCGTATTGACGTGACGTTTTCGTATTCCTCCGGGTTCCAACGGAGTTTGTAGTCGTTCCATTCCTGCAGAAAAACATGTTATGTTCATGCATTGCAGTTTTATATCAGCATTTATCTGGTTCTCTCATAATCTCTTACTTGCTTAACCCACACGTTTGTCGTCATCATCTGGTTCTTCTCATCCTTTTAATAGAAAGGAAAGTAGTTATTGCAGCTTAAACTTCCTTCATAGATAAATACATCAGTATTTCCAGAGGTTCATTGTGTAACACACCAAGAAAATAAAAATATCAGCTTCCTGCAGAAGCGCCCTGCTATTTTTCTGGCAAGCTGCTTTCTCCAGCTCTTCCCCAGCAGCCTGTAAGATGTTGCAGTCAGTGAATACACTCCATAGGAAAAGACAACTTCAGCTGGAGTTGACACTCACAACCAGGCATTTGGAGCAAGCACTGTCAGCTAACCGAATGTCAAAAAAAAGAGGACATTTTTCCCCGAAAGTAAGGCAGGGTGCATAATGTATAAGGTCTTTTAAGCAAACTGTGTGCATATATACAACTGTGTTGCATGCATATATGAAAATAAAATACACATGGATGTGTTGGAAACTGTGAATGAAGATATTTTGGCAAGACATAATGTGACTGGATATCTGTTTGAATGACAGCTGTGAATATTTACTGCGTGCATTAGCATTATCTGGCAACTGGATTTAATTTGGTGGAAACTAATAGAATCTCCTTTGTTGTGGTTTCATTTCCGCTGATAGGTGATCTGTCTCAAAATGTGTTTTACTTTCTCGATGACGGTTTGTGCTGGCTGTAATGAGTCTGGATAAACAGAAGGATTGCAACTGAAAAGACACATTAATGCTGCAAAGGAACATAATGGCAAACCACAAGCCCCCCATGCAGTGTGATTTACTGTGGAAGCTAATCTGCTAATTAGCTATGGAGCTTTCAAATGTGTTACCAGTACAATTTAGCCAATATAGAAATATATGCCAAAAATAAAAAAGTTACTGCAGATGCTACAGTATACAATTGTTTATCAATGTTTATACATGCCAGCAGAGGTGGAAAGAGTAAATAATGTAGGCTACTCGTGTAAGTGTCAATAAAATAAGTTTATTCTTGAAAAAATGTATGTTTATTTCTAAAAGATAAAATAATGTATTTTAAGTTGTTTTGTTCACGTTTTAAGATTTGTGTTAAATGATTGTATTTTATTTCGTGTCAAATTATTTTTTGTCGAAAGTTATCACAAGATTTGTGTACATGTGTGAGGCTGCGATACTTAAATAAACAGAAGAAGCAGAAGCCTGGAACAGAGCTATGTGTAGCAGCCTCGTGTCTTGTTGTTGTCAGGTATTTTGTAGTTATGTTTGCAATGTTTTGTGAATTTATTGGTTATGGTGTTTTTATGGTGTTTTAATTGCTTAATATTTTGGTTTAGAGTGAACAACGACAAATTAATCGTTAAAGACCTCCGAAGTGGCAGGCGGCCACGAGGTAACGATTGTCAAAGCACGTGTCATCTGTCTGTTTGTAAATGTATCTATGTCTAAAGCTTTGTCTTTTATTTCTGTAGTTTTCACGGCATTTAATAAAGAGCCCATCTTAAGGAAGCTGTGCCAGAGTTGTCACTTTGGAGCTACAACTCAAGTAAAACTACAGTTATTTTTGATTTTAAAAAATTCTGCAAATTTCATTAAATTTTTACTTTAGTTGCTTTATGATGAGCAAAACAAAGTTCAGTTCATCACAAAGGAAATGAGAACATATTGGTCTCAAACTGTTTTTATTTAAATGAGCACATTTATAAATAAAAAGCAACACAAAATATTACGTGCATTTTTAATGGACATTTGGAGTCGGTTATTTAAAACTATTAAATAGGAGTAACAAACAGCAGCTGACATAAGATATTGGAAATTAGTTTTAAATAACCAACTCCAAACTATGCCTGATTTTCTGTTTTCAGTTTTAATCAATACAGATTATAATCACAAGTACCTGATAAAAT
Organism: Xiphophorus maculatus; assembly: GCF_002775205.1. Lineage (NCBI taxonomy): Eukaryota > Metazoa > Chordata > Actinopteri > Cyprinodontiformes > Poeciliidae > Xiphophorus > Xiphophorus maculatus. Next base: position 1,559,685 of record NC_036443.1, on the reverse strand, counting down.
TGAGTAACATTTGTTGTTAAAATATTAAACTTTACAATGTATGATAAATCTGTTGCCTTTTTTTATACTTAGAGTTAAATTGATGCCATAAGTACAGTAAGATGTTTTCTTTTTGTCAGAAGTTAATGTGAAATAAACTTGATGGGTTTTTGTTATTCTGTCTTCCATTGATGCAACACCATGACATCTTATTGAAAAAAAAAATTAAATGTAACAGAGTAACTTTACTCAAAACAAATTCAAGTTAAAGTAAATGGTCAGGTTTTGTAAACAACTTAAAGGACAAATTAGACAAATTGTAATTACATCAATAAATGTAAATGTAACTTATTACTTTCCACCCTGTATGACAGAAAATATAATTTTTCCACACTGGGAATTGCTTCTACATTCTGCGTTATCCATACAGGTAGCCCATAGGACAGTAAAATATTAATGTTTTTATTTGTTTTGGTTCGCACAATGAGTCTCTGATGATTTTCGTCATAGTACCGACAAGAATTTAAAACTACTTTCTCCCCTGGTCTTTAGTAAAAAACCATAAGTCGTTTCTACTGCTAGCACTAATGTGTGTTTGCTTTGTTTGAATTTACCCAGAATGCCATGTTCTGTGGGTGAAAGCCCAGTTGCTTGGAAACTTTAGCTTTGAGGAGGAGCATCATCCATGGAGATTGAAGAATTTCTCAAACATGCATGAGAGAATCAAATAATCGCTCTAGGTTTGTTTTTGATGATGGAATAACATTCTAAAATAATGGAAAGCTCAGAAAAGTTGATTTTATATAAACTGCCTCCTTAACTGTTTTGAAAATGTGGAGTCAGAAAGCAGTTCAGAAGAACTGTAACACAGCTGCTTGGTTTCACTCACCACATCAATTAGCTGAGCAATAGACAAGCCGAAGTGGACTAGCACCGTGTCTGAAGTGTTTTGCACAGGCCGAGAGAGCTTATTGTAATGCGCAAACAGATTCTGAAGAAGCCTCTCTTCAGCATGGGCACGAGGTCCAACTTGGGAGTACACTGAAGGAAAAGAAGACATAAAAAATCAATAGAGAAAACTTTGACTTTCTGCTATGCATGTGCAAATTTCTTGCAAGGAGTTTCTGTTTTCATATTCATGCTTGAAATAGAGTAATCTCGCATTGATTCGAATGCATATTGCTTTTTTTTTACAACACATTTATCCTCTGTGAATTTAGCTGATGTGGCTCCGCTGAAGAACACAGACTGTAATGTGGAGGGAGGGTGACCTCTATTATACAGGTGGCCTGTGGTTACATGAGACAGTATCTGGGAGAGGAGACAAAGGGAGGCAGGCAGGAAAAGCAAAAGTGGACAGATGAGTGTTTCAGTCAAAATGCCTCTCTGCCTCCTCTATTCCATTTTCATTGGAAATTATTAGATTTTTTTTTTTTTTTGGTTTTTGATATTTCATTATGTTTGCCCAAAATACATTTTTCATTGTCTCGTCTTTCCTTATTTGAACTCATTGTGCAAAAATATCAATTGTACCAGAGCTCAGGGAGATTTTTCTGTCTCTAACAGTTAGCTTAGTGACCTGAAGGAACAGGAAGGAAAACCTTCAGAAAGTATTCACACCCTTTAATCTTTCCTACATTTTCCTACATTATGTATCACAGATAAATCAGAGTATTGTTTTTCTCAGAGAACTACACACTCTGTAACTCCCTTGCAAAAATAAACCTTTACAATTTTCTAAGTTAAAAGCTTGTGAATCCAGTGTTTTTAAACATTCAGGCATGACAGCTGTTTTTCAGTGTTTTGTTTTTTGTTTTTTACAATTTTATAGATAATGTAAATGCAACTAGTGTTTCTCTGTTAGCTATTCTTTGGAGCGTGGGACTGAGAAGTAGCTTGTATGATAAGCTCAGCTGTTCCACCAGGTGTTTGCTAACTGCACACAGGTTTGTTTTTGGTAACAATATAAGAAAAAGTTGATTTTACATAATTACACCCCAGCTCCTGTTAAAGAGAAATATACTTTGATCCATTTTAAACAAAACAGGAAGTGGAAAAAAACCAAACTTGAAACAGTTAGGTTGTGTGAATACTTTCAGGATTTATTTTACCAGGTGTGTTTGAACATCATGAATTAAGATGTTTGTATTAACTCGTGTTTCCAGATTGGTGATACAGGTGTTGGCATCACTGTGCCTCGCTCACATCTGCTGCCCACTCAATCAAAACTGATGGACTGTCCTTTGGCTGGCTGAAGACTGGCTTCTGCCATTTTGAAAGGATTTGGATCAATACCTTATTAAACTGATATGTCTTTTTACCCACACCTCTCCACCATAACCCAACCCTTCGATTGCTGTTTGAACCTGAGTCTGTTTGACAAGTCCAGACGCATGATAACTTGAAATGTTTGTGCATGTTCTGATGGAAAAACTGATGTTTTTTGGGGTTTTTTTCTTATGCATGCCGGGTCGGAGACATGCGGGTTGATGTGTTTATTAAAGAAGTGATGTTTCAGATGACTACAAAGCTGCCTTGCAGCTAATGGAATTAGATGGGAGAGCTCCTGTCCTGACAGTGTGTGTGGGACTGATCAAGATTTGTTTATTGTGACATTCTGTAAATCTTGGCTCTTTCTGATCACCGTGGCACCAGCAGCAAAACAGGACATATTACTTCTAGGCTAGGCAAATGCATATATATATTATTTAATAAAGCTCCAGCAATAGTGGTTGCCCTAATTTAATTAAAAACCAAAACTGTAGAAAACACATTTTGTGTTCTTAAGGTTGTGCTTTTGTCAGAGATTATGAATCATATTGGGAGTTTAGCCTTCAGTGCTAAAGTCCTTACTCTCTTAATGAATAGCTGGACTGTAAAAAGATGACTTGGATTAGAAGAAAATTGAAAGAAGGGTTAAATTAAATTTTTTAGAAAGACAAGTCCCTCTGCTGCCTTGTTGATACATATAAATATTTTTTCTACAGTTAACTAGGGACAAAAATACATAGACAACATTGATATTCACTGGGGTAACGCACAGATACATAAAAACCTTGAATACTTGAAAACCCCTCTAAAAACACTTTTACTTGTCTATTTTATTGGTTCAAACACCAAATATACCTAAATATACATTAGTACACAGTGGAAACCATCTTAGGGTTAACATTTACAGTCTTCTTTACTTCAACTCTTAGCTCTACATCCAATCAGCACCAAGAAAACAAATGCTGGTCCTGGATTGGCTGCTTTGCAAATGCCAGCCAACAGCATCAAGTAACGCTATGTTCAGGTGTTTCACCTTCCCAAGTTACATTTTCTCTTGAATATTTTGATTTGAGCTACAAAAAAATTCAAAAAATGTGGGTTTATGGAGAATTTTTGGGAGTCACATTCAGAGGAAAAATCTGCACATAGGTGAATTCATGAATACTGAATCATTTAATAGTCAGGGTACACTGTCAAGAAAAATGAAATGTAAGCAATGTTTGGTGATTAATAGCAAATCATTAAGAATCAGCAACTGGAGTGCTTTCTCTGTTGAGGCATTTCATTTTGAATATTGTCATCTAAACTAAATAAGTATATTTTGTCAGTAATAAGAGTATGATCCCAAGCACTGTCAGATAGTGATAAAGTAACAAAGTGATGTAATACGATTCAATGCTATTTAAAACACAGTGATATGATTAAACAATGCGATGTATGTTATGATCATTGATTGTTTTCACTTTGGTTTTCTATTTTTTGTATTTGGATCACTTCTGAATTCATTTAAAAGGAAGTGATGAAAAGGAACTGTGTTTTAGTTCATCCTCTGTCAGTGTTAGTGTATTTCCCTCTTGGTTTGTAGTTTCCTTTCTGCCTATCTCAGTATCGTATAGTACTATAGTAATTAGTATCAGCATCTCCTCTCCCAGCTGTTCCACATTCCTCTGATTAGCTCACCTGGATCCAGGTAAAAGTCCACTACTTACTCATTATGTAAGCTAAAAAACATGACTATATAATTCTGATACACTGTGATATAAAGATAACTAATATGGTTATTTGAAGCAATGCAATACAATACAGTATTTAATATGATACAATATAAATGCCTGTTATTACATGATACTATGACATACAATCTGGTTCAGTGTGATACACGATCTGATACAAAGTGATATGTGATACATTACTGTATGATGTAACGCCCTGACACAATACAATATATGATTTGATACGATATATGTTATATGACTGTATATAATTTGACACAATAAAGCAATCTCTTGTGATATAATACAAAAATAATGTAATGACATATATAATAATCCAATACAGTGATTTACATGCATACAGAGCAATATGATAGTAAGTAATGTGATGTAATCTCATGTATGATATAATATAATGTGATATAATGCATAACTATGCATTGATATGATACAATTTGATACTCTGTGATGTGGCAATGAAATTTGATACAACGGGATATGATGCGATGTAATATGATATGGTGTGGTGTGATTATTATATGCAAGGAAACAGGATGTGATAACTGGGATGCAATAAAATACATGATGGCATATTCTGTACTATGTGATATAATTACAAAATAAAACAACAAAACAGAAAGCCATACTATTATATGTTATTACGTGATGCAATGCAAAGATTCATTGTTAAGTTCCTTTTTCTCTGCCTCTCTTTTTGTATGTTTGTTTTTCTGTCCCTTTAATATTTTTGGACAGTAATCTACATTACCAGAGGAAATCAGGGATGATACAGCTGAGGAAATGAAGTAGCTTACCTCTTGGAGTTGCAGTAATGAAAACCAAGCACAGGCAGGTGTGTATTTCCATTGTGGCTCCAGCAGTTTCCATCAGTGTCCCTGAACTTTCCTCTTAACTTCTTTTGGATTTCAGACGTGGCGGTCGCTCATCCTGAAGGCTTAAACAGCTTAAAACTCTGTTAGCTCTCCTCAGAGCAGCTTCAACAGCCGGAGGGACGGAGAGAAATCATAATCATGTCAGTGTGTGAGTGTCCAGTTATCCTCAGGGCTCCATCTGTCCATCGCTGCAGCTGCTTGTTGTTTTTTATATATATATATTTACAGCTGATCAAATGACCAGAGTCATGGAAAGTAGCCTCTCTGAAGCTAACTCTGAAAAGTCTCTCCTCATTCTTCTGGAGTCCTTCATCCAAGTGTAGCTCATCCTTCTCCTCCTTTTCTACATCATTCCCTCCCTCACTTCTCATCTCTCCGCCTCCTCACCTTGTCCCCCTCCCCCTGTCGCTCTCTCTCTCTCAGAGAAAAATACACCTTCTCTGTCCATCCCTTGCCTTCTCTTTCCCTTCTCTTTTTTTGCCTCTTCTTTGCTTTTTTTCTATCCAGTGGCTGTCTTATGACAGCCATGGATGGTGTGAAGGTGAGGAAAACCACATTGAGATCCCTAATGAGAATATACAGCATACATGAGCGCTGTGCAGTGTTTTCTGTAGGTGAGGACTGTTACAGTATGTGTGCAGCTTGCTACCTGTCAAGGTCCAGTGTGGTAAAAAAAAACAAAGTGAAAGTGAGTCATAGCACATCTGTGCTCTTCAGGTTCTTCTCTATTTTGATTCCCAGAAGTAAATCTCCTCCCAGTCCTCCGCCACCTTAACCCCAACCTGACCCTCACCTGCTGCCAGTTTTACTACCATGCTGGTCTTAATGGGGGAGTATTATGTAAAATCAACTTTTTGAGTTTTACATCATATTATAATCTTATTCCCTCATCATAGAAAAACAAAATAAAAAAATAATCTCCTCTGGCAACCATTCAGCTGGTTGTTAAAGGGGCAGTATTATGTGTTTTCCAGACACATAGGGCCATTTGTAGCATAATCGAGTAAATATATTACCTTCAGTTGTTCTAAATATAAGGATCCAATGAACTGATGGTGGGAGTCGCTGGGGAGGAGAGCTCTGTGAGGCAGAGGGAGAAGCCTCTGTTTTTCTGAGCTGAAAACGGCTCACAGGAGGAGCTTTGTTCTCCAAGGCAGTGCTAGGTCCAACCAGGCGTTTTAAACGACTGAATGGTTGCCATGGAGATTAAAGGATTTCTCAAACATGCATGAAAGAATCAAAGCAACACTCTGATGAGGGAATAACATTATAACACGATCAAAAGCTTTAAAAAGTTAATTTAACATAATATTGTCCCTTTAAAGGGTTAACAGAGGAAGAATGTTGTGTTTCCTGTTGCTTTAAGAGTAGAAGCTTCTTAACGCAACAGAGGCCAAATTTCAAGGCATTAAATAAGTCAAATTTCTTTTCAAGTCATATTTGATATATATAGCATTTTTATAACTGCAGGTAACATAGTAACATATGATTGAGCTTTAAAATGTCACTATGTGGTTGGAAAACACAAAGCACTGCCCCTTTAAAAAACTGATTTCTCTTTCTTTTTGCACGTCAGCAGAGTTCAGCACCAAGGCTGGTCGTCTCTTTTCTTTAGTATGTGTTTACTTTTATTGCACTTTTTCTTTCTAATGTTCCCTCAGGTATAGGAGCAGGACATGTTTTGATGTTGTAAAGGAAACAGGAAACCTTGACTCCTCAGTCATGAAGACAGCTTTTTGAGCAGACACAACTACATGATTGAAAGAAACAAAGGAGTTCTGGGAGGAGACTTTTCTTGCTGTCGTAGGTGGGGTTTTTTGTCAGATCCGCTTCCTTTCAGTGTGCTGCATGCCCACGAAGTGAAGTGCACTCCACAGTGCAGTGCACACATTGGTTACTTAAAGTCTTCTTTTCTCTGGGGATAACTAACTCTGACCAAACAAAATAGAGGCTTTTTTGTGCAGATATGTTTGCTCCATCTGTGATGATTTCTGTTTATTCGGCTGAGAGTCTTGCAGGAATTTGTAAGTGGGACAGCAGAGGGACTAGAGGAAATCTCACTCTAGCTGTAAGGCCAGGGTGCACAAATAGGCCAACCAGCCTATTGGTTGACACGTTAGTTTATCTTCCACCCACATGTCGGCACACACATACAAAAGCTCAGATGAGAAGATCCATCTGTGCTGTGATTCTAAAAACGAGGATGCCACCGACAGCAGGTCACTTTGTTCAGCAGCCGCCTTAATAATTCAACCTGAACTGATATTGGAAAAACCTTTACTGATCCCACACTGATATATGTTTGACCTTTGCCACAACTCTACACACTGGCTGACCTCTAGTGAAAAACATCCTGAGAATAGAATAGAATAGAATAGAATAGAATAGAATAGAATAGAATAGAATAGAATAGAATAGAATAGAATAGAATAGAAAAAGCCTTTATTGTCTCACAATGGGGAAGAATAAAGTACTTCTATTCTATTCTATTCTATTCAGCAGCATAAGCTGTTAAAAGTACTTTATGTTAAAGCAATATCTAAAAAAACAAGAGTAACAACAACAACAATACTACTAGTAGAAATAAAAACAAACTTTAAAAGCTATAATATGAAAAATACAGTGCAGTCATAAGAAATAGGAGTATTGGATTCACAATTAAAGGGATGTGCAACTGAGTCAAATCACTTTTTCAAAAAATGTTCATACTGTGCATGTGTGTGTTGAACTTCTTTAAACTCTTCCGAGTTCTGAGTCATCATGTTATAACATTATTACCTCATCAGAAAGAGACCTGCAGTGCTGCCTTGATTCTTTCAAGCATGTTTGAGAAATCCTTCAATCACCACGGCAACCATTCAGCTGTACAAAAAGCAATTTGATCTTTCAAAAATAAATGAAAAATGTCGATTTAAAAAATAAAAACTTTTGTTTTTTGATAAGTTTTGAATGAAGTGAGTGTGTTTTTGTTTTTGTTTTTGTTTTTTGCAGCATCAAAATGTGTTTTTTTTTTTTAATCAAAACTGCAATGGAAACATTTTCACGTCACAGGAGTCACATGATCAACAACCGGATGTTGCTGCTGACGCAAACCACGAAGAAAAAGATGACAGGAAGTAGTTTGCAGATCATAATGCAATATGTTTTCACTAAGTTATTCATGTGTGATTTTAACTATTTCTTATTTAATGGAAACACCGCAATTGCAGAATTGTGTTTTTTTTTTATATAAGCTGAACATTGATAAAGTTTTTGAAACGCAGTTAGTGACATGGGTCAGCACCTGCAGACATTCCGTGGTCCTAGCAGAGTGGATCACAAAAAAATAACGGAAAATGACAGTTTTCTCAGCTGCATGTTAAAAATTGCAAATATGTTCCACACAGAACATAGAGCAAATATGCTCCATGAGTTCCACCAAACATTCAATAACTGATCAGCTAAATCAAGCAGAAAGTGGATCAACTTTAAGAATTCAGTAATAGCCTTGTCACTCAGTTGGATCATACTTCCAAAAGTTAGTAAAGTTTAGTAAAATTAGTTTTCATCGAACTCATGTGGAGAATCAATTAAATCATATTTAATTGTCATATACGGTGGCCCTGAGGTGCAAACCACTTCATAAAATTGAAAGCACAATTACAAATTACAAAAGCACTACAACACTAACAAAACGGAAGAGGTATGTCCCAGTGGGAGACCTAAGAAACAGCTGACTGGACTACAGCTCTTTTTAACTTTGAACAGGAAGTTATTCTGGTGTGCTTTGTTTTAATGAGAAGCAAAGCAAGCGGGAATACGGTCATGTCGCCATGTATTGCCCAAACTGTGGAAAAGAGCTGATTGAGCCATCACCAAACTTTTCTAGCAGTTGTGGCAAGAGGCTTTGGATCACTGAGAACATTCATGTTTTTAAAAAACACGTTAAAGCCAGAATAACTTCCGGTTCAAAAGTAAAAACGAGCTGTAGTCCAATCAGCGATTTCGTAGGTCTCTCACTGGGACATACCTCTTCTGTTTCGTTAATGTTGTAGTGATTTTGTAATTTATAATTGTGCTTTCAATTTGCTGAAGTGGTTTGCACCAAGTGTGTAAATCTTCATTGGTGCTGAAGGAGCTTCTGCAGTGTGTAATATGAAATTAAGTAGAACTTTACAATAAATCAATAACCATATATATCATGCTAGACGTGATCAATATCAATAGAAAATACATCTGATAGAATATTCAATAATTTCACTGATCCACAACTGCACGTGTTGCACCCTTAAAAAGAACTAAAAAACTCAAAGGTCTTCGCTTTTGTTCAACTTTATTAAACAAAATCCATGGTTCGAGCATACAGTGTGTGTAGTTTTCTCTCTTTTTTGTATCTATTCACAGGTCATCATGCATTGCGTCTTTCTTAAACAGGTATTATCATGACAGAAATCTATGAAATAAAAAATAATAAAGTAGTTTGAGCACATATTTAGTCATAAACCAAATGAATTTTTCTAACTAAATACTAAATCAAATGAATGCTTGCCCAATAAGATAATTATACCTATTAATTTAACATTATCACGTTCTTAACATATTTCCAGGGCTCTACACCCGGCATTCTGGGGGATGTATGCAGAGAAAAGGTTTAGCTGCACAACCTCTCATGGGTAGCTAAGCTAGGTTGGTGGCATTAACTAACTCACTCAGGCTTTGGTTGCCTAGCAACAAGCAGCAACAGTTTAAAACTGTTTAAAATTGTGCTTCATAACCACTTAAAAATAAAAAACAGATATGTGGAGTGAAAAATGGATAAAACAGGAGGGATTATGTCATAGTTTGGCAGTATTTCAGATATTCAAAACAAAAAACAAAACAGTAATTATCAATGCCTACTGATATGAAATCAGAGTGATCGTCAGCCATATCTCCCAGCCCTAAGATTACATGTTTATATCTAAAATAACACATTTTTGTTTGTTAATGAAATGCGATGAGTCCATCTGCAGTTCACACATTGAAGTTTGTGATTGACAAAAATTCAAGGAATGTGAATATCTTTTACATTAAGCTCAAACTTCTTTAGGTCGTGTGTAGAAAAAAAAGATTAACAAATATTTTAAGTCTAAAATGAGATTCAGTTGAATAATATGCATTGCAATAATCTCAGTAGGAGGTGAAAACAGACATAATCATCTAGTCAGGAGTCACTGGGGGATTGAATCATATGTGAGAAAGGCAACGTTTCTGAAGTGTGTGAAGTACCTGGTGTATTGATCGGATCAGAGTGATTCAGCTCTCCTCTGGAGAGGAGAACTCCCTGAAACAGCCCTGGGTTCTGGGTTCACATGTCCAGCTCTCACTCTGCAACCTCAAGTTTAACAATGATTCACACACATACACACATACACCTGGATTAATCCAATGCATACGTAAACACATTGCCCACCGGGTTGCCGAGATCAGCTGTCAGTCACAGCAGCTGAAAACATGAGTCCTGCTCCGCTGTTCCTGTGCTGTTTGCCTAGAATAAAGACTTTACAGCCTGCCTTAAAGGGATACCAACTGAAGTTTTAAATATTAACCACACAGTTCTTAGATTTTTTTCTGCCATGTTTACTTGAAGACCAGAGTCGGTTTTTACACAACGTTTCCCTGCAGCAGAGCGTGGATGCTGCAGCCACCAGAGGTAGATCTGGTTGGAGGTGGACCATGAGGCTGCAGGGCTGAGGAGAGCTGGCTAGTGCAGCATCCGGGGGGCAAAGGCCATCTGCTCACCAGGTAAACACACTTTGTTTTGGATCCAATGTCCAACATTCAGTGTTTTTCTGAAAAATACAGCCATTTTAAAAACAGGGAGTATTTCAACAACTAGAAATGAATACTCTGTTGAAGGACATTTTGATGTAATTTAGTATTACATCTTCACTCTCTGTTTCCTAAAGTTCTTCAAATCTATCAGATTCTGAGGATATCAGACTCTGGGATGTTTCAATAGAGGCAGGTGATATGGATTAAATTTCATCAAAATATTTTGTGGTAATATTGTGATAATGATAAACATGATAGAACTTTTTATTGCTTTTTTATTAACCTGTTTGGCAGTGACTCTGTGTTGGAGATTCAGTGCTGCTGTCAGCCTCCTGCCAGCCTTCCTGATTCGTTTCAGTCTTATCTTTTCGTCAGTTTTGGAGAAACGTTCAATTTTTGCCTCGTTGCCCTAGCAACATATCCCACCAGTTATTGGTGACTGACTGCATTCTGCCATGATGTATATATAATAAAGGTGTTTGGATTCAGTTTTGTGTTCCAAGTGAGTGTTCTTCCTATAGAGGAGTTCTTCCTATTTGTGGAAGAGTCCAGCAAAAGGAGCAATCGGTCATCGCTCAAGTTGATGGTCCCATTTGTTGGTCAGAATCAAGCCTAAAGTTCGCTGGTAATTACTTTTCCACAGAGGAGCAGATTAGTTAGAAAAAGTCTTTCTTCCTTAATCACTTGAAAATTGTTTTTTGTGTTTATGTAGGTTATCGTTGTCTGATATTAAATCATGTTGGATGTTTTCAGTGAACTTAAAAAGGCAAGTACAAAAAATATTTGTAAAGCTGCAAAATATATAATTACAGCGCTTTGTAAGAGAAACTGCTGGTTGAACATTCATATTGTCCTTTTCTTCTATCAGTGTTTGTCAATTAAAATGTATTTGGAGACTCATTTTATTTGACTCGTGGTGAGGAGCAGTACTAAAAAAAATGCTTTTTAATAAAACTGAAAAGTTTGAACTTTCAAACTGACACTATGAAAAAAGTTTTTAATCTTTAAAAAATTAAAAATGAGTCTGACTGACATTCAGGTTATTTGAATAGAAACTGGGAAACAGAAAACCCAAAGTCCTACTTACACAGTAGTTTAACATAATTTCAGTCTGGTTCTGTAGAGACATTATGAGCAGAGTGTCAGGACTCTGGGTTTTTGGGTTGGTTTTGCTTCTCATTTTATTTAGCTTCATTAATGTAGTTCACTTTAGTTTAATCCTTCCTGGTCCTTTTGATATTATTATTATAATTTGAGGTATTTAGTGAAATAAGAATTATCTTATTGCTTTCCTTATTTCCAGTCCTTTATAGTGTTTCTAGGTTTATTCTTTAGTTATCTCAAGTTCTGTCCTTGTTTATCTGAGTCCATGTCAAGCCTTCTTTTATGACTATAGTTTAATTCAATTTTATCCTTCTAGTTATTTTTTATTTTCAGCCTCCCTGCAGTGTTTCTAGTAATGTTTATTTCTTAATTTTGTCACCTTAGGTTCAGTTATTCTTCCATGTCCGAATCTATGTATATCTTTTTAGTTAGGTTATTTCTTTAGTCCGTCTAGCTTTCCCCATAGTGTTACTAATTCTTATTTGGTCTCTTTAGGTTTGGTTAGTCTTTCTTTAGTAATTCTAGCTAGCTTATTTCTTTGTTTAGATCTCCTAGTTTCTTTAGCTCTATGTTCCTTAGTTCTTATTGTTGTTAGGTCAGCCTTGTTTCTAATTAGGTTTGGTTATGATTTCCCTCATATCTTTCTCTCCTTGTTCATCAGGTTTTCCTTACTCTTAGTGTCTTTCGTATTGGTGGTATTTTTTCAGTTCCCCGTTTCCTCCCTTTTGTGTTCCCTGCAGATCTCCTTAGTTTCCCTGTGCCAACTTCTCCCCACCCCTCAGTCAGCTCCTGTGCCAATTACTCACACCTGCAATCACTCCTCTCATCTAGCTAGGCCATTGTTCCATTTACTACCTCCCAGTATTTAAGCTCCTCTATCCCATTCACAACTTGCCATTCTGTCTTGTCACCCTGATTGTCACTGCCCATGCTTCCCTTCCTGCATTACCTGGAAAACCAAACAAACTGTTTCCAGTTTGTTTGGTTTTTGGATTTTCTTGTACCCTTGGGTTTTGGATTTTTTGTTGTTTAATTTTCTTCATTAAAACATCTGTTTATTTCTACGACTACTGCCTGCTGTGTTTGGGTCCGCTTCCACACCACATCATGACACAGAGAGCGTCTAAGTTAACCGATTGACTTTCATTTTGGATACAGAGAGAACAGTTTGAACTTCAACAACAGTAAAAATCACATCCAAATGAAGGTTTACAGTTTAATACAACATTTCTGAGATTAGAGTTTTCAGGAAGAAAGTCTTTTAAAATAACACATTTCAAAAACTTCTGTTCCTCTGAAGTCATCTTTCAAAGAAATCCTCGTTTTTACTTATTATAATTAAATACTTTTAAACTGCATACAAGCATAAATAGTATGTTAAGAAGCTATCAAAAGCATTCATAAGATTTAAAAACAATAATTTAACGTAAGCTAGAAATAACAGAAGTGAACCTGCTGTAAAAATGGTGGCCTGAAAACACTACAAGACTTTAATTGGTTTTCCTGTGATTAAGCCGTGTCCATGTAAGGCTGCGTAAACTCCACAGCCACCCGAGGTTTTAGTTAATGCAGCCGCAGACATTTACACTGTGGTGTTTAATTAGCTTTTAATTAATCTACACAACAGAATCCTCTTATGCATGCAACATTATGTGGTAAATCGCTTGATTTCACACTCTCTGCACAGAGACTCGTCGTAATGTAAAACAAAGCAGTCATTTAAACGAGCAGACTGACAGGCAGAGTTTCATGTGTTCAGGTTTTATTGTGGCCCAGAGGGAGGAAGAATGAATCTGCCAGAAATGTAATACTGCTCTTCCTGACTTCCATCTGCATCGCAGTGAATATGTAAACACATGGGACACGCCATATTTACAAGTGGGAAATAAGAAGCAGCCGTAAGAGTGCTACTATTGTTCTTCCCTAAGAGGCTGGTTCAGTTACCTCAGTGGAAGAACAACAATGATGATTAGATTGGAACTCTTGAGTAATTTAGTCCCAAGTAACAGCCCAAGCAAACACCGATTCTTTATTGCTGCATATTTGAGTATAAAATAACATAACATGAATATAGGAGCTTAATTATGATTAAAGAAAGTGATCTGCTCTTGTGTAAAAAAAATAGTTGAACATTTCTATTGTTTCAGTTTATTAGTTTATTTAAAACAGGAACAAAGTCGAAAAAAAGCATTAATAAAAGTTGCTTTGCATCATATTTAGCTTTAAAGGGGCAGTATCATGTGCTTTCCAGGCACATAGTGCCATTTTATAGTACAATTGAGTAGCTATGTTACCTTTAGTTGTTGCATAAATGCTCTACATATCAATTGTTTTAAAATAAATTTTACTTCCTGATTTAACACCTTGAAATTGGGCCTCTGTCACTTTAAAAACTCCTGTTCTTTCTGAAGCTCTGCCTTCAGGAAGTCATCCCAATATGGCTCCTCTATTGACCCTATAACAACAATTTTATCAATCAATCAATCTGTCACGATCTGTGTTTTTCTGTGTATTTATTTCGAGTTTTCTGTGTATTTGAGTCTCTGTGTTATCCTGTCTCCCCTTGATTATTCCCAGGCGTGTCCCCAGGCTGATTACCTCCTGTGTATTTAGTGTCACCTGTGTCTCTGTGTCTTTGTCAGGTCCTTGTCGTATGCACCAGTCTGTCTTGCTGTCCTTCAGTTACCTGTGCTACCAGTGCTGAGCTTTGTTTCCCGCTCTGCTGTGCTGACAGGGTTTTTGGACTGTTTAGGATATTCAGACATTTTCATCATTAAACTCCATTTTTTCACTTCTACCTGGATCCTCAGCATCTGCCTCTCCATCTCACACCGCACCTCATGACACAATCAGTTTATTTATAAAGCACCCTTCATACTAAAAGCAGCTCAAAGTGGTGTACAGATCAATAAAAACAAACCCACAAAAACACAGTTACCCACTCCAACCCCACATGGAAAACACACAACTGCATGGAAAATGCACAGACTAAGCAGAAATGATTCAGTTCAGGAAATACGGTGTTACTCTGAGCAGCAGCTCCTATATTGAGATCAGCAGTTCCACCAGGTGTTTGCTAATTGCTGCTGGCTAGTCTGAGGAAACTCATTAGCTTTTAAATTGCAGCTCAAAGGAGGAGCTTTGTCCTTGAAGGCAAGGCTATGTCCAACCAGGAGTTTTGCACAGCTGAATGGTTGCCATGGAGATTAAAGGACTTCTCAAACATGCATGAAAGAATCAAAGCAACACTCCAGGTTTGTTTCTGATTATGAAATATCATTATAACATGATGTAAAGCTCAAAAAAGTTAATTTTGCATGTTAATGCCCCTTTAAGCTTTTATTTTGGTTGTCAGTCATCGTCACCAAAAAGAGACAGTAATATACAAAGGAAACTCATTTGAATATGTTTCCCCCACAGATTTACACCAAGAAAAGGGTTACATGTTTATGAATCATTGAAAGTGAAGATTTCCTATAAATAAAAGGCTTCAAAAATGGTTTTTGTCTGATCATTTGTATTTGGTGAATAAATTGTTTTCATGCAGATGCAGGTTGTGTATTACAATTCCCAGGATGCCTCCATACAGATCAAAAGCTCAGCCAGTTTTAGTTCCATTAGTGACAGGTCCGTCACAAAAATCTGTAAACAACAAGTCCTAATGCACTAACCAACCCTCACCTCCACTTTGATTATAAATGGAAACTGGATCTATGTTCCTCTTTTCTAATGTTTTCTTTTATGTTCATAGAATTCATGTTCGGGAAGCTGGACTCTTAAATCTCTCTTTTATGATGTTACACAAACCAAAACTACACATTTAGTTCTGTTCACACAAGAAATGATAAATATTTGCTTCATGTGTCACCTCAGTGGTTTAACTGAAAGATGTGAATTGTCCGGGGGAAGTGTTGCTTGGAGAATATTGTTGTGTGTGGGGGAGTGTTGTGTGAAGTCCCAGGAAATGTTTCAAGTCCATCAGTTTGAAAAAACTTGAGGATCCTAAGAAACAAATGTGCTAATGACAGAGAAACAACTTATTGCTACAAGAAAAGCATTTATCCACTGTCATTGGCTGCTATGCTAACCAGCCTTAACATTCAGCAGTATACACAATGATAATTGGCCATAGGCTGCCCCCTCCCCACTATGGAACAGATTTACACTTCCAGGCTCCACAAGAAAGTTTTGGACATTTTAAATGACTCTTCACACCCTGGCCATGGTCTCTTCCAGCTGCTGCCATCAGGCAAGAGATACAGAGCAATAAAAACCAGGACAAATCGACTAAAAAACAGTTTTTACCCGATGGCAATCATGGCACTAAATTCAAAGGCATAAGAACTTCTGCTCTTGACACCACTTTGTTATAAATGTAGATTCTGTTGCAACACCTCCAGGCGCTGCAACCATCTTCTGATGTCTATTTATTTCTCATTTTGTACTATTCATTTCTTTATCTTTGTATACTACGTATATACACATAACCTGCATCTTAACTCGAGTCAAGCAAATCTCAATCTCGTTGTAATCTGTTGATGACAATGACAAATAAATCTTATCTTATCTTATCTTATCTAATTGACAGTCCTGAGACCCTCCTCCTGGATCTTATTGACTGGTTCTGACTGAGGTTTATTTCTGTAGTATGGGACACAGAGAGAAGGAGAACGAATTTTATCACAGATTATCTGTCTCAAACTACAACAGGATGGTTTTAAATAATACATAGAAACCTTTCTTATTTTTAATTTCTAATACAAAAGTAGCTTTAAAACCGCATAATTTTCCACTGTATTATCCGGGGTTGAGGGTTAAGGGGTTTTAAGGAAGTAAATGGCAAATCGATCCATCCATCCATCCACCAGGACTGAACCACTGCAGACAAATAACTGATCTTACTTTGGCTGATATCTATTACATTTATTACTTTCTCATTCCAGTTGATTATTGGGATGACTCTGAAAACGTTACTTCCAGCTCCAGTCAAACTGTATCTCCTCTCTGTCATCATTTTTCTGTTAAGCATAAATTAAAAGTTCAGAGGATTGCTGCAAACGGTCGACAGCCGAATTAACGAGACGCCTACGAAATGTCAAGAGAGTAAGAGGAAATCTCCGCGGCGCATTGTGGTGGTGATGTCTGTGTCTGTGCGTGTGTATGCGTGTGTGTGGGAGGTGGGATGGGGTCATTTGTCTTGGACCATGTTGGTCCCAGGCGTCCAACACGGTGACACCAGTATCTTGAGCGTCTTTGAAAGCCTTGAGCTCGTAGCAAGATGCTCGCTCATTCATCACCAGCTGACGTGACGGCCTGATGCCGTTTGAATTTCACTGACCTTTGGCCCCCTGGACTCCGGGGCCCTCTTTTATGTCCGGCGGCATTTTCTGGATGACATGCGTGTTTCTCTGCTTTGAATTCCTGAAGCTGTGATCTGAATCGACAATGTTTTCATGTCAGGTAATATTTAATGTTGACATCCTCTCAGCTCAGCCTTATTTATTAGCAAAGCTGCTTTAAAACTTGAACCGTGGCTGCGCTTTTATTAACCCCTAAACCTTCTGACAACTTAAAAAAAACATTCTGCTGAGTTGCAGATTTGAAAAACTAAGTAATCCTATGATTTAACTAGTCAGTAGCTAATACTTGAACTCAAGAAGTTAATAGATTCAATTTTAGCAGCAATAATTCTCCGTATGATTTTATTAGCCTCATCTTTGTGGATGTGAAGCATATCTTCATAACATTACTTCATTTCTTCAGACGTTGATTTATCCGCAGCTCTCTTAAAGCCGCAGTATTTCATAACAGCTTGATGGCTGGACTTTCACTAGGCCATTCCAACACCCTGATTCATCTCTTCTTCAGCCATTATGTTGTAAATTTGCTGCTGTGTGTCAGATTGTTATGCAGCTGATGATCCTGTACAGGCCAGTTTCGCCTATTGGACAGATGGACTCACGTTTTACTGTTAGATGCTTTGATATAAATAGGAGTTCATTAGTGACTCAGTAACTGTGAGGCGTAAAAATCCTGCAGAACCAGAAGCATCATCCGGCCACCATCTGTATCTGTGTTTTGGTTTTTTCTATGCGGCCCATTCTCAGGAGGAATTTCCAAGAATGCTCACTGCTGTGAAGGTTGGCAGCCGTCCTAAATGTTAGGCACTAAATGATAATCAGTCTGACTGCAGAATGAGAGAAAACAGTCTTATGGCTCTTCGCAGAATGGCAGAAACTATTCAAGTCTAGTTTATTTATACAGCACATTACAGCAACAAGTATGAAAACATACAGCAACCAATTATGAAACAATCATGAAACATGAAACAAACATTAAACATTACATTTTGTCAAATGCCATCACCAAACTCATCAAGGACATACACACAAAATATATTCATTATGTTCCATTTATTATCCATCAAAATCAGCTCTAACCAGATGGGCTTTTAGTCTGGATTTAAAGGAACTCAGTGTTTTGGCTGTTTTGCAGTTTTCTTTAAGTTTGTTCCAGATTTGTGGTGCATAGAAGCTGATTGCTGCCTCTCCATGTCTGGTTCTGGTTCTGCTGCAGTAATCAATATGACTAGAGATAAACATGGATGAGTTACTCTGACGCTGATACATTAGTCCTCTGATCCTGGAAATGTTCTTCAGATGATAGAAGGCTGGCTTTGGAACCATCTTTACGAGATTCTGAAGGTCCAGATTTTGGGCCTGGTGAGTAGATTCTAGCTGTAGTTCTGTGCTGACTCTACATCGTTCCTTTTTAGGTCCAAATATGATATCTTCAGATTTGTTGCTGTTCAACTGGAGAAGCAGTTATTTCTCTAAAGTCATTGTTTTTCCTCCTCAGCATTGCAGTTCTGCTTCCATAGACGTGTCCACTGCCACATGATCAACACATGACAGCTGCTGCTCTCCCTCTGTAGCCCTGTCTCAGCAGTAGGGTGTACTTTGTTTTTCTACATGATTGCATTGGCAGCATTTGGAACCGTTTTTTTCCTAGAACTATATATGAGGTCGTTATTTGGGTATATAGTAAACTTCTGTTTGCATGGATTATTCAGTACCTGCTGTGTTCAGCCTCACAGCTCATCCTGAAACTAAAGACAGATCAGCTGCTCTGTGTTCACTGCTTTGGGTTTTTTTGTCTTGTCCTGTCTGTTGGTGCAGACACCAACAAACTGTGTTCCTGTCTGTTGGTGCAGACACCAACAGACAGGAACACAGTTTCAAATCATGTCAGGAAGTCGCCACAGAAAAAAAAAGGTGAAAAAGTCTCCATCAGGGCTGTGTGACAGGAATGTTACCCAAATGTCTTGCTGCCCCCAAACCCAAATCCATTCAGTTTGACCAGAACCATCAGAATAACGAGGCTGCTGTGTGTCATCTGCAGCATTTTGCTTTTTTTCTGAGTTCCTGCAGCCTGGTGTCAAGAGACCATGTAGCTATGCAATGCTGAGATATGTCATATAATAAGAACGTTGCTTTGAAAGTGCCTAACCTGTTTTTTCTTTTTATTATGACTTTAACACACAAGATTTAGGGAGGG
This sequence comes from Xiphophorus maculatus, assembly GCF_002775205.1. Classification (NCBI taxonomy): domain Eukaryota; kingdom Metazoa; phylum Chordata; class Actinopteri; order Cyprinodontiformes; family Poeciliidae; genus Xiphophorus; species Xiphophorus maculatus. The sequence continues at coordinate 1,540,376 of NC_036443.1, read as the reverse complement.
TCAGGAACAAATTACAGAGGTCTGACTATCGCTCATGGATGGGAACTGACAAGGAGCAGCTGTGAGGAAACAAACCTGCTCTGATTACACACTCTGAAATCAGGCAACACACACGCACACACACACACCCACACCCACATGCCAACCTCCACACAACTCTATGGATATGACAGTTGTCCTGGGTTTAACACTAAAATGTTAAAGTTGTTTTGTTCAGCAATTTACGCTTCATTTCTTCTACTAAGAATGTGAGCTGCTTTTAAAAAACACAAACTTATGTAATAATAGGGTCTTAATCATTTAAAAGCTAAAGTGATGTTTCATTAAATAATTTGTGAAAACTTTATACTAATAAAATGTTGTTTGAATCCGAGTGTAAATGTGATTCAATGATTTTACATGTAAATCTGAAGATAGAACTGGTTTCTGTCAGATTTTTCTGTGTAGGAAAAGATTCAGTGAAACTTAGATTTTTTTATTTTTTTTATCTGCCAGCAATTTCAAAACTGAAAATGTAAACTCATAACCTGCTGATGGTCAGATTGTGAGGTCAGCCTGAGTTCTGCCTCCTTCTGGTCTCTGGCTAAGTACAATTAAATCCATGTTCAGATTGTCATTTCTGTGTTGGACATAAACTCTGATTCACAGCAGCCCTAACTGTACGACGAGGAAACACGGCTTGTTCACGTCAGGAGACTTTATAAAATCTCACTATGTCTGAAATGTTTTTTGTTTTAGTTTGCTGAGTTGGTTTCTTATGGAATAAGGCATGCTGAGGAAGCACATGTCAAACCTCCCACCCAGAGAGACAGAAGCACATGATCACCCAGGAATGGAGTCTAAATGAAGGCTTGTTTGTTTTTTCACCTTCTGTGTCATTTTGTGTGATACTCGGCCCCCTGGGGGACATGGAGGAAATGTTTTCTTTTGTTTGTTTATGTATTTAGTAGTCAGTTCATGCAACATCTTGAATACTGAAAGTATTTCTCCTACAGTACAATGTTTTTGTAAAGATTTTCCATGTATGAATTCTGTGTTATCACGTTGGAGACTTATCTAAAGTTTTATATCTTTGCTTTTTGGATAAACACACCAAAATTATGAGTAAAATGCTGGAGCAAAACAGATCAAACATTGGCTTCCCATCCTTACCCTAAAACAGAAACATGACAGAAACTTTCTATAAGAAGGAAAGAAAGAAGCAATGCATCCAAACTATTTGCATTACTTTTTACTAGTTATGTAATATCAATATCAGACAGTTTGGTTTGTGTGTGAATGGTTATGTGCAATATCATATTACATAAAGAAACATTAACACACAGTTAGAGCTGCAGTATGTAACTTTTACAAAAATATGTTTTTCCACATTTGTTAAAACAGCATTATATGAAACAGATAATCTGTGAAAGAATCAAGCTCCTCCTCTCTGAGTTACTATTACAGTCTGTAAAAATGCTCCACTCCCGGTGTTCAGTTTATCTGTGCTACCCATAAATCCATCCTTGTGGTAATGCGCACATCGATGCTACATCACATTCTGCTTACTCTGCAGATTTCTTATAAATACATACCTGTGGAAGTCTTGTGTCATGTGTTTTTTGTCATCAAAGATTACAGTAAGCTTTATTTCATTTATTTTATGCCTGGCTTTCATTAAGCTGCTGTATTGCATCATGTTTTTAGTTTACATTATAGGCAAATTGTAAATATATTTATGAATGGCTTTAGTTTGCTATGTCGTTACTACTGTAAACAAGTTATTGTTTGGCGGTTAATCAGGACAAAATATCTTGTTTTGTTGGCTATTTTCTCCCTATATTTTAACTCTTTTTAGTTTAATAACACTCTTTTATTAAACTATGCTAAATAGAACATGGTGGGATTGAAGCTGTGTAATATACATTAAGCATATCCTGTCATTTCAGGGGCACAGTGACCTGCACAGTTTGGTGGACACATTGTGGCTGCGCTGCATTTGATAAAGTCTGTCATACAACAGATTAATACGCAAAAGAGAATTGCGGTGATCTGTATTTGTAGATGACTGTGTTTAATTCAATTCCAATAAAACAATGTTTCCCCTGTCTGATACTGTTTTATTCTGTATTTAAAATGCTTTTAAAAAGGTAGTATATTCTAATAAAAGGATTAGTACATAGATCTATTCAGCTGAAGGAAGTGATCTTGTAGTTTTGTCATGTATATAAATTGTTCCAATGCTAAGCTTAGCATAACTCCTAAGCTTCCACTTCAGTCCCGTCACGCAAATAATGTTATCCAATATATATAACATCAACACAACACAAGCTTTCAGTTTGTAAACATGACGGTAGCAGTTTTGGACGCGTAGCACCAATAGAGAGACTTAGCTATCTATTCGTGCTACAGTAGGAAAATCTGACAAGGTAGCACTAATAGTTCAGAACACCGGTCACAAATAACCAATTAGAACCTGGAGCGCTTCTTTACGCTGTCAATCATCCCCCTGTATGCTGCTCAATGTGGCAATGGTGGATAACCAACTTTATGTGACAGGAAAAACATTTATCAGCAGTTAATGGTGACTGTGCTTACTAGCTTTGGCATTTGTGGCAGGCTATGTGGTTGTGAGCCAGCTGTAGATTAGCAAAGACTAGCGCTGTCAGTCACAGTGACTTACAGCGCTAAGACCCTCCTCCTAGCTCTTATTGGTTGTTTCTGACTCAGTGATGATTCAGTTAACTGGGAGAAGGCAGATCAGCTCAGGTTTTTCAGAGATTATCTGTCTTATATTGTACTGACATACTGATCATTTTATATATTTTTTAAATAAAAGCTACATACTGCAGCTTTAATATATTGATTTTAAACCAGTTTTCTGCACCAAACAGTTAAGAATGTAGAAACACGTTTTTCACTGAGGCTCTTTAAATCGACATTTGTTACTAACCATGTACAGAATAGGCCGGAGTGTAGTCTCAAATTTATTGCGAGGTAACGTAAAGAAAAACAATCCCCCATGTTTCCTGGAGGGTTCTGTATAGTTCTTGACAGTATAAGGAAATATTTCAGTGGTAAAAAGTTTAGTTCATGTGAACATGTCACTCTTTCTTCTTGTAAAGTTTTTATTAGACATCGTTTCATCTGCTCAGACAGATGACCTGATGCAAGTAAATTTATGGTTTGCTTAAAACTTCATCCACAGTCTTGTCTACAGAAACATCAGTTCCAACCCTGCCAACAATAAATTCATAATCAAACTTGTAATTAGACAATTACAAGTTTGTAACTGTCTACAATTACTAGTTGGAGCAACAATAAACATAATGAAGCCAGGCTAATGTTCTCCATAAAAGTAGAATGGAAAGGCGACTGACTGCAGGCAGCAGCAACTTCTCACTGACTGGGAGGAAGATATTTTTATTGCCCAGATAAATTTTTCAGTGTCAACAGCCTGGAGGCTTTTGTGCTCGTCCATATCCACTTCATTCATTGGTTGATTAAAGTGATACAAGAACAACAAAGCAGGCACTCTAATCATTGGCAGTATAACTCTGCAACACAGTCTCACCCCATAACATTAAATTACAGAAAGATGTAAGTCGCCCATCAAAGTGAGATGTTTGTCAAAAAATACTTTGAAGAAGAAACACAGATGGCAAACTGTACTGGTGACTCATTCAGGAACAATGTTTGTTGGATCTCTGCCTTTCTCACAAATAACTTCCTCAGATATAATCGAGGTGACACTTGGGTACATGGAGTGTGTGCTGAGCTTAGCCAGTCTGTGTACACATTATGTTGCCTTTCTGCCTCCTGTGTCAACTTTATGTTTTCATTCCTTTTTTATTGTTTATCTTTTTTCTGGAAAACAAACAGTCTCATTATGTTGCTCAAAATCCACCTAATGTCATTTTAAAGGTAACCAAGGGAGGAAGAAAATTAGTGTGAATGTGTACGTGTTTGTGTGGGCGTGCGGGCGCGGGTGGGGGTGTAGGTGTGTGGGGGTGTGTGAGTCCATCTGTGTCTTCTTGATCTGCTTTTAGAATAGAATAGAATTCAACTTTATTGTCATTGCACTGTCACAAGTACAAGCAACGAGATGTAGTTTGCATCTATCCAGAAGTGCTCTACGAGATATAATAATTATTTACAGATGTTCAAGACTATGCATGTATGGACTATAAGGGGTTATAGCAAGAGATATAGATATTGTGTATAAATACAAATATGGGAGCTATATGCACAGATTATACAGAATATATAAGAATGTTAGGGAATGGATTATAGATAAATAATGGCAGATAAAATTTACAGGTTGTATGTATGTGTGAAGAAAACAGTCCGTGATGTGTGTGTGTGTGAGGATAGTCCATGTGTTATTGTTGTATGAGAGGATAGGGGAGTACAGTCCTTATAGTTTATGTTTTATGTCAGGAGGCGTTCAAAAGCGTGACAGCTGTGGGAAAGAAGCTGTTCCGGTGCCTGGTGGTTCTGGTCCGTAGGCTTCTGCAATGCCTCCCAGAGGGCAGGAGGGAAAAGAGTGTGTGTGCTGGGTGAGTGGAGTCCTTTGTGATTTTCCCGGCCCTTTTCAAGCACTGCTTCCTGTAGATGTCCTTGATGGCAGGGAGCGGTGCCCCGGCGACATACTGGGCAGTTTTCACCACCCTCTGTAGCGCCTGCCGGTCGAAGACAGAGCAGTTCCCGTACCAAGCTGTAATACAGTTGGTGAGGATGCTCTCAATGGTGCAGCGGTAGAAGTTTGTGAGGATCTCTGAGGACAGGTGGTTCTTCCTCAGGGTCCTCATGAAGAAGAGGCGCTGATGCGCCTTCTTAATGAGTTTGGAGCAGCTGGTCGTCCAAGTCAGGTCCTCGGAGATGTGGACTCCCAGGAACTTAAAGGTGTCCACACGCTCCACCACTGTCCCCTTAATGTGGATGGGTGGATGTGGGTCAGCGTTCCTCCTGAAGTCCACGATAAGCTCCTTGTTCTTCTCGGTGTTCAGCTGCAGGTTGTTTTTGTCGCACCACTCAGCCAGACGGTCTACCTCCTCCCTGTAAGCGGCCTCGTCATTATCTCTGATGAGGCCGATCACCGTGGTGTCGTCTGCGAACTTGATGATGGCGTTAGAGCCGTGGACAGGTCTGCAGTCGTAGGTGAAGAGGGAGTAGAGGAAGGGACTCATCACACAGCCTTGTGGCACTCCGGTGTTTATGATGATGGTGGATGAGAAGTGGTTGTCCAGCCGGACATGTTGAGGTCAACTGGTCAGGAAGTCGAGCAACCAGTTACACATGAGTGGACTGATGCCGAGGTCTGTGAGTTTGGTAATGAGTTGTGATGGGATGACAGTGGTGAATGCTGAACTAAAATCTAAGAACAGCAGTCTGGCGTAAGTGTTCTTACTGTCCAGGTGAGAAAGGACAGAGTGCAGCTCTATAGAGACTGCGTCCTCTGTGCTCCTGTTCTGCCTGTATGCAAATTGGTGGGGGTCTAGTGTGGGGGGGGAGACAGGATCTGAGGTGTGCTAGGACCAGCCGCTCCAAGCACTTGGTAATGATGGGGGTAAGGGCTACCGGGCGGTAGTTATTGAGTCTGGTTGGGTTGGGATTCTTGGGGATTGGGACGATGGAGGTAGACTTGAAGCAGGTCGGTACCACAGCGTGGGCCAGGGGCAGGTTGAAGATGTCCGTCAGCACTCCTGCCAGCTCCCCAGAGCACATTCTGAGGACACGTCCAGGTATGCCATCAGGACCCGCAGCCTTGTGGGATTTAATCCTGCTCAGAGCCGCTCCTACGTCAGTGGGGAGGAAAGTCAGTGGCTGTTGGCCTGGGGTGGTAGCTGCTTTGGTTGCAGTTGTGGTATTTCCTCTCTCAAAACGAGCATAGAAGTTGTTAAGTTCGTTGAGGAAGGAGACATCAGTAGAAGCGGGGGTGGTATTGGGGTTCTTGTAGTCTGTGAGAATCTGAAGGCCTTGCCACATACGTCGGGGGTTGGCGTTAGAAAAATGATCCTCCACCTTCCTTTTGTAGTGATGTTTGGCCTTCTTGATTCCCTTCTTCAGCTCAGTCCTGGCTTCACTGTAAGTCTGTGCATCCCCTGACCTGAAGGAGATGTTGCGGGCCTTCAGCAGGAGACGAACGTCTCGGTTCATCCAGGGTTTCTGGTTGGGGTACATGGTAATGCGTTTGCAGGTGGTGACACGTTCTATGGTGGTGGAAATATGGTTCAGTACAGATGAGGCGTACTGATCCAAGTCTGTATGGTGGAAAATAGTCCAATCTGTATTCCTGAACCGGTCGTGGAGCACAGCGTCTGAGCCCTCTGGCCACACCTTTACTGTCCTCACGGTAGGTTTCACACGTTGGATGAGTGGTAAGTACCGAGGTGTGAGGAACAGGGAGAGATGGTCTGATTGTCCGATGTTGGGGAGGGGTGTCACATTGTAGGCTCCTGCCAGATTGGAGTAGACATGGTTCAGGGTCTTGTCTCCTCTGGTGTGGCAGGAGACATGTTGGTGGAATCTGGGAAGAACTGTCTTCAAGTTGGAGTGATTGAAATCACCTGCAACAATAAAAGGAGCCTCGGGGTATTTGGTTTGGTGTTTGCTAATAGCCGCATAGAGTTCTTTCATGGCTAGCTTGGCATTAGCATCGTGGGGGGGGAGGGTGTACCCGGCAGTGAGGATGATCGAGGTGAATTCCCTTGGGAGGTAATAAGGTCTGCATTTGACCATTAAAAACTCCACATTCTGTGAGCAGTGGCTCTCGGTAGTAGCAGAGTCTGTGCACCAAGCTTTGTTAATATAAATGCACAAACCTCCGCCTCTGGTCTTGCCGGAGTCATCTGCTGTCCTGTCGGCTCGGTGTGTGTGGCGTCCACTTAGCTGGATAGCATTGTCCGGGCAGCTGTTGTTTAGCCATGTTTCGGTGAAAAACATGACATTTGAGTCCATAATCCGTCTGTCACTCGTGATGGATAGTCGTAACCCATCCATTTTATTAGCCAGAGAACGGATAATGGCGAGGAAAATGCTGGGTAAAGGGAGCCGGTGTGGTGTTAGCTTTAACCTAGCTTTTACCCCTCCACGCTTACCCCGCCTTTGTTTACGTTCTCGTCGCGGCCTGCGTACCCTTCCACCCGGCCGGGAGAAGTGAGCAGCCTCCAGTGTTCTGGAGATCTCTGGGATGAGTCGGAGATCGGCGATCATAGAGTCAAAATTGTAGCTCCAAAGGTCCAGAAGTTCGTGTCTGCTGTAGTGCAGCAACGCTGTGCAATTCCGAAAAAAAAGTCCAGTCATGAATAGATAAAAAACCACTAAAGAGCAGATTCTGGAGAGACGCTGAGCCTCGCGTTGTTCACGCGCCGCCATCTTGGTCATACAGTGCTTTTCAGCTGTGTCCATGGTGCAGCAGCTGACAGGATCACTCACTTTCAAGGCTGCTAATGGTAAGCCTCCACAGAACTGTTTCTGCTGAACATAGATCTCTAGAAATTGAGCATATAGAAAAAGTATTCACATTATTTGTAAGTTTCCTGACAATTAATGAACTTCAGTGTATTTTTATGGAGGGTATTGTGTAAAATCGATTTTTTTTTATGCTTTACATCATGTTATATCATTTTACCCTCATCAGAAAATAAAGTGTTGCTTTGATTATTTCATGCTTGTTTGAGAAATCCTGTTATCTCCATGGCAATCATTCGAGGTGCCTAAACGCTTGGTCTCACTGAGTGTTGCCTTTTCCACGAAGCTCCTCCTTGGAGCTGCAGTTTCCAGGCTCCTGCCTCACAGATCATCCCCATTCAGCTCCTTCAGACTAGCCAGCAGCAATTAGCAAACACCTGGTGGAACTGCTGAGCTCATTATAGGAGCTGCTTCTCATAGCAATGCTGGTAAAAATGTGGCTGTAATGATGAGGTGCTGAAGGAGGAGGGTAAGAAAGAGCAGGTGTTTCTTAAAGATACAGAGGCCCCATTTCAAGGGGTTAAATTTCGAAGCCAAATTTCTTTTGAGTCATATTTGACCTCTCCTTGGGCTGCCACCTTATCGTGGTGGAGGGGTTTGAGTGCCCCAATGATCCTAGGAGCTATGCTGTCTGGGGCTTCATGCCCCTGGTAGGGTCACCCAAGGCAGACAGGTCCTAGGTGAGGGACCAGACAAAGCGCAGCCCGAAGACCCCAATGATGAATAAAAACATTGGACTTGGCGTTCCCTCGCCCGGACGCGGGTCACCGGGGCCCCACTCTGGAGCCAGGCCTGGAGGGGGGGACGATGGCGAGCACCTGGTGGCCGGGCTTTTACCCATGGAGCCCGGCCGGGCTCAGCCCGAAGAGGAAACATGGGTCCCCCTCCCATGGGCCCACCACCCGTGAGAGGGGCCAAAGGGGTCGGGTGCAGTGTGTGATGGGTGGCGGCAGACGGAGGGGACCCTGGCGGTCCGATCCTCGGTTGCAGAAGCTGGCTCTTGGGACGTGGAATGTCACCTCTCTGGTGGGGAAGGAGCCGGAGCTAGTGTGTAAGGTTGAGAGGTTCCGGCTAGAAATAGTCGGTCTCACCTCGACGCATGGCTCTGGTTCTGGAACCAGCCTCCTTGAGAGGGGTTGAACATACTTCCACTCTGGAGTTGCCCAAGGTGAGAGGCGTCGGGCAGGAGTGGGCATACTTGTTGCTCCCCATCTCGGTGCCTGTACGTTGGGGTTTACTCTGGTGAACGAGAGGGTAGCCTCCCTCCGCCTACGGGTGGGGGGACGGGTCCTGACTGTAGTTTGTGCTCACGGGCCGAACAACAGTTCAGATTACCCACCCATTTTGGAGTCCTTAGAGGGGGTACTGGAGAGTGCTCCTCCTGGGGACTCCCTTGTTCTGCTGGGGGACTTCAACGCTCACGTGGGCAATGACAGTGAGACCTGGAGGGGCGTGGTTGGGAGGAACGGCCCCCCCGATCTGAACTCGAGCGGTGTTCTGTTGTTGGACTTCTGTGCTCATCATGGATTGTCCATAACGAACACCATGTTCAGGCATAAGGGTGTCCATATGTGCACTTGGCACCAGGACACCCTGGGCCGCAGTTCGATGATCGACTTTGTCATTGTTTCATCGGATCTGCAGCCGTATGTCTTGGACACTCGGGTGAAGAGAGGTGCGGAGCTGTCCACTGACCACTACCTGGTGGTGAGTTGGCTCCGGTGGTGGGGGAGGAAGCCGGTCAGGCCTGGCAGGCCCAAACGTGTTGTGAGGGTCTGCTGGGAACGTCTGGCGGAATCCCCTGTGAGACGGAGCTTTAACTCCCATCTCCGCCAAAACTTCAAACACGTCCCGGGGGAGGTGGGGGACATGGAGAGGGAAGTCTGGGCCTCCCTTCTGAAGCTGCTACCCCCGCGACCCGACCTCGGATAAGCGGAAGAAGATGGATGGATGGATGGATGGATGGATGGTCATATTTGATATACGTATATAATAGCCTTCAATAGCATTTATATAGTTAACTGAAGGTAACTTAGTTACTTGATTGTGCTACATGCTGGAAAACACAAGGTTCTTCCCCTTTAAGCAGTAAATGACATAAAGTAGGACAGAATTGTGAAATATAAAGATGAATGGTTTAAATTTTGTAGAAGCATTTTGTCTCCAGTTACAACTGTGACTCTATGTACTTGGTGACTTCCTAAGGCAACTAGATGCACTGTATTTTATTTTTATTTATTAATCACTTCCATTTTTATTTTATTTTTCTACAATATATTGAAGTTTGTGTTTGTGGCATCCAAGTTCAAAGAGTAGAAATTCTTTTAGGAGATGCTGCACCTGCTAATGCAGCAACTGCAAAGCTGACTGAACTATTAATTTGGAAAATGGTATTTCACCACGACTCTTAATTCCCTCAATTGGTTCAGTTGGTAATGAGTACATATACAGAAAAGTTTAAGCTTCTGAAAAGTAAGAAGAGAGAGGCAAGTTGGAAAGTTCAACAGTAGCAGCTTGAGTAGACCAGAATATGGTGGATAATACTCAAAAGATGTTTTTCCTTCTGTTTTCTGTTGAGTTGCTTGCGATTGTTTTTTTCACCCAGGCATGACAGCTGCACACTGACTCATACGTGCAGTTTTGACAGGGAGGATTTGGGGAAAAGAAGACTTTGTGTAATGAAGAAGTTTATAAACACAAGGCAGAATAATAGAAGGTGAAGATTATCTCAGAGAGACTTCCCTGCAGACTCAAGCACATGGAGCCAAAACTGAGCTGAGATTCGCAAGTAAATCCCTACGTGCTTACACAGGCAGAAATTTGCATGTGCATTTTTTTTGTTTGGAACAGAATGGGTATCCTCAGTTCTCTTTTATTAATTTTTTTATTTGTGAAAGAACTCACATGATCATGAGTAAGCCTGAGAAATCTTAATTCCTCTGGCTTAGTTGTCATTAAAATATACTGTGTGGTCCACAAGTTGTCAGATGTGGTCATGAAAACAGCAGCAAAGATGTCCCGATACCAATACTTATAGCAGTTGAATATAAGTATTTGATGATCTGGAATGTAAAAAGAAGAAAAAGAATAAACAGAAGAAGAAGGGAGATGGTGTGAGGGAAAGAAATTATCTGCAGTTTAGAGATATTTGGAGGAAAACACAGAGGGGACTAAACAAGCAGACTGTCCAGTGAGCTCAGCTGATACTGCTGCAAGAGGAGAGGAGAAAAATAAGTTTAGATCAGAGCTAAAGAGTTTAATATGCACCAACTGGATAACTATTCTGTATTGATACTGGGAATCGACATGTACCTAAACTGAAGAAATCATATTCAGTCTGGTATTGGGACACCGATGCCAGACTTTTATTTGTTTCTTTTCAGATAAACTTCCTCACAGGAATTACCTTCATTCACTTCATGAACCTTCTGAAATGACAAGGAGTCATAATAAATGATCCAACAGCAGCTTTTTCTCCTTAACTTTCCAACAAACCTTTGGCTTGAGGAAAAAAATGCAGAAGCTTCATTAGTTTGGTGCATTTTAACAAAGCCCTCATAGGCACTTATGATTTTTAATTCCAAGCAGTAAATCAGAAAATGTCTGCTTTAGAAACACCTTCTCCACATTCTGGCTTCATTTCTGTATAATAAATTCTTCCTGACAGCTTTTTATAAGTTATGCTTTTGATTAGTATCACCTGCATTTATATCATTCTGCTACACAAGATGTTTCTAATTAAGAAATGATTATATTTAATATGGGAATAAGGAGAATTGTGTGCCACAACAGTAAGATAATGACTGAAATAAATGCCATTAGTTCTTGTGAACTAAATAGGTGAAGCAGTCACCTATTTATCCTCCACAGCACAAAAGGCTGCATGCAAATTTGCATGTGCAAAGTCTCCCAGATCTCTTTTGCTTACACTTTTTGCATGATTTTTTTTGAGGTGGATCAACACAATTAATTTGGTTAGTTTATTTCTAAACTGTCATTTTAAACCCACTTAGCTTTATTTAAAAGAAAAACATTACTAATTTCTTTTAGAAAAACCTTTGCATATTTCTTGAAACAGATTGTATGTTTTGCAAACTCTATGTACATTTGACAAAATGACCTGGATAATGCAGCACAACATCATGGATCAGCTGCAAAAGGTCACATCTCTCCAAAAACACTTCATGTATGCTTCAAAACTAAACTGAAGAGCATTACCTACAGGAGATCTGATCTCCTATAGGTATTATAGATAACCACCCCCAACATGGACTAGTCACACTCCTACCTTCTGGCCTGACGGGTAATGGCCACATTTACAATTGAAGAAGGGATGCTAATTTGAGCCATCAGAGTCGTCAGTTTGGACTCAGGGTCTTTTCACCCTGTTTCGGTACGTCAAGGGAGAGGTCGAAAACCCTGGTACTCCCAGTGTTAATAAACACATTCTTCACCAACCTTACAAAGCTCGGTTGAATGGCCGCTATATTATCAAACATGAAAATGAGCAGAGTCCAAACAACCCATAATGTTACTAAAAGTTAGGGAGCTAACATGTCCGTCTCGGTTCATCTGTCCATCTGTAGCACGTTTCTCCCACACTCTACAGAGAAGCAGTGGTGCATACTTGTGACATCATTAGCGATACTAGAGTATCTTACAGAGACACTACACAAATACGACTGTTACAATAAGAAGCTAGAAACTTAGAAACTCCAGTTAGAAGCAGCTTTATGAGGTAATTAGGCTCATCTGTCTCTGAATGAATGAATGTAAACTATTAAGAAGAGATGAACCTTCCACTGCTTTACTGGAATATTATGCAGATGTCCCTGAGCAAAGCTGCAGCTCTGCCTTTAGAAAGCAAGATTCAAATCATTTCTCTGTTTTTGTCAGATATTTGCTCACACAACTCTTTGTTGCTCTGTAGTTCTGGAAACATCTCAGCTATGATTTTTCTGTTTTCGACTTCTAAGACTTCAGATTTGTGTAAAGAATTTATATTGTTGTGTAGATTGGTCCAATAGAAAAAGAAGAGCAGGTAACTCTCTGTGAAGGTTTGGTTCATAGATAAAATCTTCCTGCTGCTCAGCGATCAGCCTGAACGTCTGTCCTTTAGTCAAGGAACTCAGAGTTAGAGCGCATTCATCAACGAGTCATCTTCAGTCCAGCATATGATTTATTCGGCCTCAGTTATAAATAAGTAAATAGCGTCCAGAATAACTTAGTCATCTGGGACCGTGTCACAAAAACAGAACCAAAACAGCTTCGCAAGCATGATTTATACAGATGAGATCATTCTGCTTGTTCATGCTCAGGCTGGAGATGGTAAGTTAGTTAAGATTAGAAAATGAAGCTTCAACCATTAAACTCATTCTTTCTCCTTCATCCACTAACTGTGACACAGCTGTTACACTTCAATACATGTTTTCTGTCAGTAAACATGGGACACAAGGTGAGACCTTTGTAACCTTTTTGGTCCAAATCAGAGTTCTTAAATGCATTCACACCTTCCTAAACGAACGGTGTTCAAACCAGAATTTGATTATATTGGACTAAACAGGGCTGGTCCACGAGAGTGTAAAATGTCAAACTGGCCTCAGAGGAGGGACAGACTTAAAGTTATTAATGATCTCCATGCTATGAACCACAATGACAGGTTAACCTGACCTGGATCTGAGAAAAGCCTCAACAGCCCAACCTTTCCACTAAACCATGTGGAATACCAAAAGGAAACCATGACAACCCACCACATGCAGGAAGATGTGAAGTAGTTCATTCCCAGTTCAGGGACTGTAATCACATTTACTAAATTTAGGAACAAAATCCACATCACTACCTGCAGTCATGAGATTTCTTTCTATCTTATTTAAATAGAATTGTGAAAAACTGTTTGAATTTTTCAGTTGAAATGGTGGAAAGCAGGAGCAGAGTGGTTTTTCTGACTCTGAGCTGGATGTCCCTGGTGGAACCAGAACCACCAGTGGATCCAGCCTCCAGGAAACCGCCAGAGACTTTCTGCTGGTCTCACAAAACGGAGGGAATCCTTTTGTTTTCCTCTGTGTACTTCTGCTACTTTCGTTTTTTCTGTTTGTTTGTTTGCAAACTGTTAGCATTGGTAAGGTTCATGCTGATATCTGTTTTTTGATTATGAAGTTTTCCTTGGGGTTGACCTTGTGGAACTAAACGTGTAATAATGACAGTCACTGTGGATCTTAATTCACACAGACTTTTTTTATTACTGTACTCTTGTGTTTTACTTTACATACTTTATGCTTTATAGTTTTGGTGGTAGGATGAAGTGATTTTTTGGCCATATCGAAATTGGTTCATTTCACAAAACTGAAAAGGAGAGAATTTTTTTGCATCTGGTTACTGAGGACAGAATAGTAACAGGTACATTGGAGACACGTGTCACAATTGAATTGAACAAACAATCAACTTTGTTTTGTAATGTGGAGGAGATTTGAAAATTTTTTAAGACACCATTTACAAACCAACTTTCAGTTTTGGAAATCCGACAAACTAAACTTTAACATTCCTCGTTGTATCCCTTGTAAAAATGATCAAATGAAATAGAAAAGATAAGATTTCCAGCAAAATAAATAAATGAAAACATCACCTGCACCAAATCCTGCATGGGGAAAAATGCATCACCTTTTGAATTCTGTCCTTTGATGAACCTATAAGTCTTTCATAATGCATGTGGATTACCCAGTTTAAAGAGCTTTAATTAAATGGGGAATAGCATAGTGTTAAGTGGCTAATCCTGCTCCCCTGGTGTTCAGGTTATCACCTTCGGTCTGGTGGCCGTCTGCGCTGCACCTCCACCTTCCTTTAACACCAAAACGATCACATAATAAGTTTGTGCAACGCTTTCTGACAAAGTTTTTCCTTTTTTTTTTTCTGATCGGTCTATTTTTAGCCGTGCTGATGGAGACTGTGAGTGCTGCCCAACCACAGCTCCAGGTCTTTACACTCCTCCTAATCCATTTGATGAGTCTTGGGCACTCATGCTGTCAGGCTCTTATCCAGTAGCACTTTTAATTTAATGGAAGTAGTTTCAGCAGTGTTCATATTAAAGGGACAGCTGTTTTTTTTTTTTTTTACAATCTCTATGAGGTAACAAATTATTGCTTAAAGTATTATTTTGCATTTGAGTGCAAAAATTATTATTTAGTACTAAAGGTTGGAGAATATTGTGAGAAATTATTTTTAAAAATTAAGCCTGTAAGGGAAGAAAATTATGTCCAAAATCATGAAAATTGAGAGTTAAGCACAAAAACATGAACTTTACTATAATTACAGATTAAAGTGCAGCTAAATGTCTACATAAACACTGTCTGATATTTGACAAACAACCAACAGACATACCAACCTGCAGACAGCAGAGAGTTGTGTCCTTGTTGCTGCATTAGAACCAGAAGCTTCTCATAAACTGGATTTATGATCCATCATCAAAGCTTTAGCAGCCAAAATGTAATCATTTCACTATTGGATTTATAGATCTCCACAGCAATCGACTTGTGAGACGTAGATCCGCAACACCAGATATTCCCAACAGGAACGGAAGTCAGGACAGGAGTCTGTTGGTGAGGAAGTCACATGACTGCTAACAGCTTGTTTTCACAATATTTGTTTCAATATTTCAGAAATATTGGTAAGAAATAGATGGAAATAATCTAAAATGAAGATAAAAATGTTAAGATATGAAGATGTTGCACATTTTCATGTCAGGTTGGTGGATCACAACCAGTTTCTAAATGTAAAGAGAAGAAACAGAACGGAATAGGCACATTTTAAAAACTATATCTTAATATCAGACAGTTTAGCAGTTAATCCAAAGAAGGCCTGGGCAAAAATATTGCAACAGTTATTACAATATTTTTTTATTATTTTGATAACGATAAATATGATAAGAACTATTTATTACATCTGTCTCAGGAAACTGTCTGTCTGTTTGACCTGCAAAAACCTCTCAGGGCTGCAGCGTCAGATACCATGAGACAGTCAACTTTATTTAAAAGGAGTTAGCATAGCCACCAGTGATGGTGGATAAACAGCTCTCCTGGAAATGTGAGTTGTTTCTCTGCTACTAGCACATTTAGCAGCGTGTACATGATGTTAATTGACAGCACTAAGACTCTGCCTCCTGCCCCTGATTACAGATGAAGGAAATCAATCTTTTCCCAGATTATCTGTTTCCCAGATTACTGTGACTACATGTTGACATTTTATATAAAAGTTACTGCAGCTTTAAGAATGGCGTGGCAACAGAGGAAGAGGAATCTGCCCAGGAAGTTTCTGTTGGAGCAGAATCCACTCAAGGGCATTTTGTTTTCACTCTTAACTTTGTTGGGCGTTAAATATTCTGCTGTTTCAGAGGTCTTGCCACTCATTTATTTTGTGAGGAACTGGTCTCATTTCTAAATCTACAGTAATGGATGTACATAGATTACATACTAATCTATCTTACACGCTGTCTAAACAAGGTGAATTAATCATTCAGCATCATTTAACACTAGAATAAACAGAACTGCACTGGCTTGTTTTTCAACATCATGTCCCTCAACTGTTCAAGGTCTGAACTGATTATAGTGGAGCAGATCCAAGAGCTTGGCTCACAATCAGCAAATACTTACCTAATAAACACAAACTGTCCTAAAGACTTAAGGTAGTCATAAAGGACATAAATTGTAAACAAACAGTTTACAATTTATGTAAACTGTTTTACATAAACTGTCCTATAAATGAGAAATTTATAGAGTTATTGTAAAAACTGAAAATATTAATATTTGAAAGAAACTTGCCCTTCTGGTATTTTAAAAATATGTTCTTATCATGTGCACCTGATGTGTTAATGTGTCATTTTAGCCATTTTGGCAACGATCCACTGTGTTTTCAATTGTAAGTTTTGGAATAGTTACATATATGATAGAAAAGTAATAACAAGTTTGATTATGGTTTATTTATAATATACTGTATAGTTTTCTGGTGCTAAATATAATGGTTGCTCTTTAGTAACTTCGAGTCAGTTTACATGTAATAAACTTCAAGTTGAAGATTGCTGGAAGGTTAAGTAACGTAACTTTAGTCCTAACAAAAATCTCATATATTAAATAAATTCATAAAGTATATTTCTGAGTAGAATCCAGCGGTGCTGCTGTGGGTTTTGGGGAAGAACATGATGGGGATTCAGAGGAAGCCTTGTAAGAACAATTATAGCTCATCTATCTTTAATATCCTATCATTTTCTCCCTCTCCTCCTACAGAGAGGTAATATTATCCCAGCTGGTGTCTGCTTCAGAGAAATCAGACCTCCTGCCTTTCAAAAATGATTGATGTGGACAAAAAATACCAAGAAAACAAAAAGTATTTAGATTGTTTATCTAAAAGTATTTAGATTCTTTATCTAAATACTTTTTCTAAGTATCTTTTTCTAAGTAATCTAAGTATTTAGATTCTTTATCTAAATACTTTTTGTGGGGGGAATCCCCCTGTGGGGGAATACACGCTTCTTTGTTACAATATTGCTCCATTATATGATAGTTTATGAGATCATTGTTTTGATTATGCCATCCATTAATTCTGGTTTCATTTCAAATACAGTGTCTTTCCTTTCCGCAGATCTTCAGTGGTTTGGCTCAGTGAGACTCCGTCTGCAGTTTGTCATCAAGAAATATGAATCTTTTTCTGTTTCTCATTCAGGGAGAAAAAAAATCAATTAAAAAAAAGGATAATTGACTATATTCATATAGTGAAGTGACTTCATTATTTATTCACATATTGTTCTGAAAGTTGTCACTGAATTGCACATTTTGGGAGAGCGCTTACGCTTACCTTTAATTAACACAACTACCAAAAGTCTGAAATAAAATGTCCTTAAACATTTAAGACTTTTGCTTTTTAAAAACTTTTCTTGAAGGTAATGGGTTTCAAATAACTTTCAAAGTTTTAATTATAACTTTAAGAAGTTTTAGAAATTTCTGCTGACTCACTTTTTGTTTTCTTGATGCCAACAGATAAAAAAACTTAAATTTTTATTTTTTGAACAAGAACTGTTTATTTATCTCCCTGTATTCATTTTATGTTCTACATTTTATTTTAGTCAACTTATAACAAATTCTCAATACTGTATTCTTCCCATACTATATGGGAAACATTACAGTATAACATGTTTGTTGTGTGTTTGTCTGGCTAGAGATCTTCAGAAAGCACATCAAAGTTAAGCAGATTTCATCTGTCCATCTGTCCATCCACCTGTTAACATCTGTTTATGTTTCTGGAGCACTGGTTTAGTTCAGGTGATGCCTTTGTCTTTGTTCTAACTAGTCTTAGTGTTCAGTCAGGCGCTGCTGATAGGGAGATGCTATAGCCTATCAGAGAGCAAGAGGCATGATTGACAGCGCTAAGACCCGCCTCCTGGCTCTGATTGGTTCTTTCTGGTTTGCACTGGGAGAAGGTTCAGGAACTTGATTTTTTTCACAGATTATTTGATTCATACTGTCACAACATGGTTTCAACAAATAGGCAAACAAATATTTTTCATAAGACTTACAGGGATGCTCAAGTAAAACGTTTGGGGCTCTGGTTTAGGAGTTCTTGCAGCTGAATTCATAATCTGAGCAGAATTTTTTTCTGTGGGTTTTCTGCAGCAGCAGCTCTACAGAGACACCAGTAGCTCTGAAATATTCTGCACAGAAAGAAATTGATTCCTGTTTTGGCAGAGTTGTGTAGAAATCTCAGTTCAGTGCTGTGTCACTGTTTGTTTAAATGTTCAGTTTTTGTTTTTTATTACAGTGTTGGGATTTTTAATGACTTCTTGTTTGTTAAAGTTTGCTCAGTGCATTTCCTGAACTCTTTTTATGATTTTTTTTCATCTTGTTTATGAAATGTGCCTGCCATAATGTTTTACAGGAGATCACTCAGACTTTCCTGCAGATGTTCTGTTTTTCCTGACAGCAGCTGCCTCTCTACATCAGATCGACTCTCTGGAAGCTTCCTGACTGAAAACAGAGAATTTGGCCCGGCTGCAACCTCTAAATGCAATCTTACCGATGTCACAGTCACACTTTAACACGTGTCGGGTTGGAGAAGTTTTATTACTTAAATTTGTTCATTTAATGTGTTCATATCTTTTTTCCTTGAGCTTCATCTCTTATGCCCTGAGTTGCACCCCTTCACAGCTTCTTTATTTGCTTTTCCTCATTTTTTCTTGGAAACTGCTAACTTGTTCTTTGACCTTCATCTTCCCGTTTTTACATGGGACAGAGGCATTAAACCTCTTCGCCCTCCATAAAGCCTTTATTTTTTTCTTTGAGGCCACAATGTCTGAACCTAAACCACAGATACTGTTTCGTTTTGAAAGCGCAGCAGCTTAGATTAAGTTTGTGGAATATGCTAATTATGCTTTTTTCCATCATCTCTTCCTTTTCACAATCTCTGTCAAGGTCAACAAAGACCTTTTAGTTTCAGCCAAGCTGTTAACGTAAGATGGCAAATTGCTGAGGTAATAATTAGGGAATTATTTTCTACCTGAAGTGAAAAAAGAATGAAATCAAGAGCTACATTCACACTTAAACATTTCTGGTTGCCTTTTCTGCATGAGTTTTTATTGCCCCCCTGTCAAAAACAACAAAGAGCAAAGCAGTCAGTCTCCTGATGCCTCTTCACTCATCCTTTTCAAAAAGACTCTAGTTCAGTCAGACTAGACAGAAAACATCTGTGAACATCACTTTTAAAGTTTTACCACAGATTCTCCACTGGGTTCAAGATTTGACAGGGCCATTCTGATTGAGCAATATGTTTAGATTTAAATCATTCTATTTAACCTCCAGCTGAATTTATACTGAGATTACTTATCTTCTTCTATCTTCTTCCGCTTATCCGGGGTCGGGTCGCGGGGGTAGCTGCTTCATAAGGGAGGCCCAGACTTCCCTCTCCCCGGTCACTTCTTCCAGCTCTTCCGGGTTCCCCCCAAGGCGTTCCCAGGCCAGCCGAGAGACATAATTCCTCCAGTGTGTCCTGGGTCTTCCCCGGGGCCTCCTCCCGGTGGGACGTGCCCGGAACACCTCATCAGAGAGGCGTCCAGGAGCCATCCTGACCAGATGCCCGAGCCACCTCAACTGGCTCCTCTCGATGTGAAGGAGCAGCGGCTCTACTCTGAGTCCCTCCCGGATGACTGAGCTTCTCACCCTATCTCTAAGGGAGAGCCCAGACACCCTACGGAGAAAACCCATTTCGGCTGCTTGTATCCGCGATCTCGTTCTTTCGGTCATGACCCAAAACTCATGACCACCCATAGATGAGGGTGGGAACCCTCATAGATGAGGGTAATCGACCGGTAAATCGAGAGCTTCGCTTTTTGGCTCAGCTCTCTCTTCACCACGACGGACCGGTACAGCGCCCGCTTGACGGCAGACGCTGCGCTAATCCGCCTGTCGATCTCCCGCTCCCTTCTTCCCCCATTCGTGAACAAGATCCTGAGATACTTGAACTCCTCCACTTGGGGCAGGGCATCCCCCGACACGGAGAAGGCACTCTACCCTTTTCCGGCTCAAGACCATGGCCGCGGATTTGGAGGCACTGATCCTCATCCCGGCCGCTTCACACTCAACTGCGAACCACAGATCACGACCTAATGAAGCCAAAAGGACCACATCGTCTGCAAAAACCAGAGATGAGATCCTAAGGCCACCAAAACTGATCCCCTCAACACCTTGGCTGCGCCTAGAAATTCTGTCCATAAAAGAAATGAACAGAATCGTTGACAAAGGGCAGCCCTGGCGGAGTCCAACTCTCACCGGAAACGAGCCCGACTTACTGCCGGCAATGCTGACCAGACTCTGACACCGGTCATACAGGGACCTGACAGCTCGTATCAAAGGTCCCGGTACACCATACTCCCGGAGAACCCCCCATATAGCTCCCCGAGCCAAACGACCCAATGTACAAGCGCAGAGATGGGGAGCAACAAGTATGCCCACTCCTGCCAGACGCCTCTCACCTTGGGCAACTCCAGAGTGGAAGTATGTCCAGCCCCTCTCAAGGAGACTGGCTCCAGAACCAGAGCCATGCGTCGAGGTGAGACCGACTATTTCTAGTCAGAACCTCTCGACCTCACACACTAGCTCCGGCTCCTTCCCCACCAGAGAGGTGACATTCCACGTCCCAAGAGCCAGCTTCTGCAACCGAGGATCAGACCGCCAGGGTCCCCTCCCTCAGCCGCCACCCATCACACACTGCACCCAACACCTTTGGCCCCTCTCACGGGTGGTGGGCCCATGGGAGGGGGGCCCATGTTTCCTCTTCGGGCTAAACCCGGCCAGGCTCCATGGGAAAAAGCCCGGCCACCAGATGCTCGCCGTCGTGGCCCCCCCTCCAGGCCTGGCTCCAGAGTGGGGCCCCGGTGACCCGCGTCCGGAAGGGAACACGAAGTTCAATGGTGCCGTTCATCATAGGGGTCTTCGGGCTGCGCTTTGTCTGGTCCCTCACCTAGGACCTGTCTGCCTTGGGTGACCCTACCAGGGACATGAAGCCCCAGACAGCATAGCTCCTAGGATCATTGGGGCACTCAAACCCCTCCACCACGATAAGGTGGCACCCCAAGGAGAGATTACTTATAAAAACTAAATTAAAACTATGCATGCTTTTCCTTCTACATCAGTTATACACTACTAAATAGGAGATCATAAAATATATTATAGTTGTTATTGGTGGGGGAAACATTAGACATTTGAAATGTCACCTTCAGGAAATAGATGAAAAATCTTTGTCAGAATTTGTTGGAAATAGTCCCTCTCATATTTTATTGAGCCGTTTTATCTTTTATTGCTCACCTTCTCTGTGGCCTTTCAACAAGCTTCCTCAATGTCACAATGTTCATTTTCTGTTGAGAGTTGCATTGTTTCATTGCTGGGATTTTTGAATTATTCAAAGGCGAGTCAGACTCTGTTTAAAGTCATCCCATTGTTTCTCAATGACATTATTTTGTGACATAATCCCTGTTTAAAAATAAAGTATCTCTCTTTTTAATCCACTGCTTCCCAGTTTCAAGCAGTTTTCCTTCCGTTGTCCTCTTGGGGCAGCCAGCCATGTTTTGTCTGTGCCACCTATCTTCACTCCAGCAGTCATCGTGTGAAAAACTCACTAATCATTGATCATAAAATTTACACAATCTGACATTTCAAAAATAAATTTGATTATGGACACACACCAACTTTGAAAAAACGTTTCACTTCTATGATGAGGTGGTTTATTGGTTTATTTTTGCATAACTGCAATGCAAACACTTTTTTTGTTGATTCGTTTGATCACTGAAGACCTGTATGAAACTAACTACATGGAGTGTGTCATTTCACTTTCCACTGTGAAGCATCAGCAAGGTTGCACACCTTGTTGCCTATGGAAACAGAGTTTGAGGTGGATATCATCACTTCACCTTAAAGCTGCTGGTTAAACTGGATAAGAGGTTCAGTTAAAATTGTCTCAACAGAACAAGAATCTAAATTGTTCATAGAGTATAGCAGGTAAGCAACTCTTTGGTCCATCAGGTGGCCAAGAAAATCATCATAGTATGTGAGACTTGTAAATAACCAAGATCATTTTTACTACCGTAAAATGAATTCAGTTAGGCTTGACTTGGTTTTCTCAAATGGGAAGTTTTGGATTCATAGTTTAGGTTCTGTATGTAATGTTCAATTATACTGTTTCTTACCAGTGTTCACACTTGTTGAAACAAACAAAAAAACATTTAGGCTGCATTCATACTGCAGTCCCAATTCAGATGTTTTTGACGTAATGCGACCTGCATCTGATATTTCCTTGACAGTCTGAATAACACAAGTCGAGTTCTTTTCAAATGAGAACCAGGCCACTTGGATAAATGATACGTATCCGATGAGAGACGGCAGGCTCATATCCTGCTATATCTGACTGAAATGTGACCTAACGTCCAGGTCGCATTCATCCGACCTGAGTGCCCCTGATACTCGACTAATGTCACTAGTCTGTGTCCTGATATGCGCAAGCGGGAAGAAAAACAACCATTTCGGACTATAACGAGGATTAAGTTGTTAATATGCTGCTCTGGTCGACAACAACTTTAAATGTAAGCTAGCCACCGTTAGCCTCCATGTTTACTTCTGCAAAAACTGAGCACTTCTTTTTATGGCGGTTGGGATAACACTGAGAACGCTGACATTATTGCGCCCTCTCCTGCGCATGCGGGACACTTTCAGTTCATTTGCCCTTTCACACTGCAGAACACATACAGGTCGCAAATGGAAATGTGAACGGCCACGGCAAAAAAATCCGATTTGACAAAAAATCGTAATTGGGTCACCTCAAGCTGCAGTGTGAATGCAGCCTAATTCTCCTCATGCGTCTCTTTCTGAGAAACATAAGAAACATCTTGACTGGACGTCTTTGCTTTGAGTTGAATTATTTTGCGTTCTCCTTGCAGAAGGAATGTAGTGAGTTAGATCAGTGTGAGCTGAACGACCCTAATGGACTCAACATCTCTGCTCATTCTTTAACTGACTTCCTGTAACACTTCATTAATGTGAAAGACCTTTATGCAGAAACACACCTTATAGATAATGTACAGTCCAAACCCCAGGATGCATTCAGGTGCTGCTATGTGTTCAAGTCATTCTTGGTTTTGAATCAAATTTGTTCCCTGCAAAACATCTTCAGCTTGTATAACATGAACGCCACTAAAACTTTGCAGAATGTCTCCTGCATGGCCCTCTAATTAATAGAGAGGATTGTGGAAGTGTCACAGTTGATCAAGAGAACACTCTCACACATACACCACACACACGCATGCGCACCCCCACACACATATCTTCAGTTTTTGTTAGTTTCATAAATTTTACAATGAAACAATTGATTTGGAAAACAGATTTTTTGCCTGATTTTGCTATTTTGCAATTAAGTTACTTATAACAATTATTTCCCTTTTGATAATTAAAATAACAAAAGTTGTATGTAACTTTATTTTTGGTCCATCTGATGATGTAATTTTTAGATGTCAAATGGTTGATGTATTTGATCAGTAGTACTTCAGTCGCCTTTTTACCAAATACTTTTTGTCATTCTTGGATGGCTATATCTAGAAGTAGTGCTATTCTTAGTTGAATTTAATTTTTGGCTGTACTTCCTCTGTGGACATCTGAGGTGAAGCTGCTTGTTAACCTTTGAATGTAGACCTGGGAATGACAGAACATTCAACTAGACTGTTCCTGTTCCACTATGTAAAATTACTGGAGATGCTAACTGATTTTCTCAATGACAAGTTAGCTACACTTGTTAGTGAGCAAAGAAATTAGCATGCTAGACAAGCTAGCAAGTTAGAATAAAGCAGTGGTGTTTCTTTGCCTTTTCTCTGTCCAAGCAAAAAAAACATGCTCACTTGTAGAGGCAGCAAGTTAATCTACCCTCAGTTATGACTTCTAAGGTTGACTTTACGTTTCAACATTATCAAGCTGTGATGAAAACATGTTTATTTTACAAGACTCACATGTAAGAGTCCATCTAAAATCAATTTTACACATAGCGCCTGTAACTGAACAAATTATTTCCCAGGTGTCTGAAATGCAGCATAAGTAGCAAGTCATATACATTTGAACCATCAAGCTAAATCGTGTGTTCATTCTGAATAGCTAACATTGCATAAGTCTGCAAATAACATGCAAAGATCTAACAGACACTGAGAGGCAGAGTCAAAGTAAAGAACATCAAGAAACAGAGATTCCGTTCCAAAGAGATGATTTGAATCCCAAAGGACAACAGCTGGTTTCAGCAAGCAGGAACAGTTACTGAGGTCATTTATACACTGGAGCTAATTCAAGTAACAGGGGCAGGTGTGATAAGAGGAGCTGGGTCAGCTCACTGGCAAAGGGCAGAACAGTCTGTTTGGGGTAGATCCTTACTGAAGATTAGAAAATAAAAAGCAACTATAGACAAGAGAGAAGACTGAGGAGGGAAATGTCAGTAACAGCTAATAGTTTTTTCTGTTGGACATTGGGCCATATGATAGCTAAAACTGAAAATAAAAGCAGTGAAGATCAGAGACTAAAAGACTTAGAAATGTGAAATGTCTTGATATGTGTGGCATAGCTGTAGAGACAGTGTTTGAAAGGAAGAAAAAAATACATTTGTCTTTATTGCTGTCAAAGCAGTTGTTACTCTGCATGCTCTCTTTATATGTAATGTGTGCTGATGTTACATGTAAAGGGATACACCTGAAAGTGATTTTCATGAAAATAATTTAAACTGTTGTATGGTTTGTCATTGCTGATGTGTAAAAGGTGCTAAAAAAAAACCCCTAAACGATCATAAATCACAGTAATAATGAACGTAAACAGGCAACCTATATGACTCTTTAGTTTTCCTTACAAACAGCCAGTCAGTGACTCTGCAGTCCAAACTAATGAATGAAGCTGATTTTTCCAGTCTCTATGCGTCAATAAAATAGTGGTGCTTTCTCTCTGACCCGATAAGCGGCTGGGTCGCATTGGTTCTGGTAAAAGCTTTGAAGATCAGCCAGCATGAGTGTTTTTTTAAATACTGTTGATGCACGACTGGAATACTTTTATTCTTCCAGAATCTTTTACTCTTTAAGTTTTACACCTGAGGAGAAACATTTATAGTAGTATAAATCCCTTCATAAAAGCTGTGTTTCCTATATGTCACAGTATAATTCTATGTGCATGAATTCATGTTTATTATATACAGCTTCATATACAGAGTCCTATTCCTCTGTAGTCACATATCAGTAAAGCATTACAGATTGCTTCTTGTCTCCTCCAAAGGCTTTTTTTCTGAAATGCAGCCACTGTGTAATGGCTGTAATTGAGATTTATGCTGGCCGATATTATTTCCAGCACTAATGACCGTGCCGGCCCTGATGCTGAGTGGGAAGGAAGGTCAGTTGTCTGGGTTTGTCCTCCATGGACACTGAAGACTTATTGGTGATTTTAACCCAACACCATTCAGAAATTCAGAAAGAAAGTGTTTACATGGAAACCAGCAGAGCTGAGAACAAACACCAGTGAAATCAAGGACATCCAGTTATTTCCTCCACTTGTCTGGAAAAGCAGATTGGCTTTTAATATTAAAGCTCTCGGTTTGATCTGAGCTAATTTGGTTTTGCAGTCTTTTCGTCTCTGAAGTGAAAGACTAAAAGGTGGTAATGGAAGAACAAATTGGCTTTTTTAAAAAACAGCAGGAAAAAACATAGAGTTTGTATCAACATGCATCCTGTCAGTCTGTTTCCACTGGATATTTATCAGATCTCTGTTGGTCCTGACAGACTTCTCTCAGGACTGTAACGGTTTCATTGATTGCTTACCCTTCACATCCATCAGAAAGGCCTCAGTCTTCTGTCGCTGCATAACAACACTGATTAAACACACGTGTGCGCACCTCCACATGCCGACACGCTGACACACACATACGTTGCACAAACATATACAGGTAGCTGAAGGTTTACCTATGCAGGAATTGGATGTAAAATTCTCTTGCATATGATAACCATGTAGGTTATCATAAACAAATCTATTTTCAGTCAGAGGCCTGGTATTGTGCAGCAATAGGCAAAGGTAGGGCATTGTTATGTTATGTAGTACAGTCACAGATCACTCTGGTCAACTCTTTCTGTGACGTCTCATTAAAAACCTTTTGAACCACATATTTATGACAGGGATCATTTGTCATTTTTAAATGGCATCTTTGTTGATTCCTGAACCTGTCCCTGTCAGGATTGTTAAAAAGAAAAACCCCTTCCTGGTGTTTTGTTTTTCAGTAAGATATTAATATTAATGTTTATATGCACAGTTTGTCCTTTAGTGGACGGTGGCATAAAACATAATGTTTCCTCCAAGAAACCAGACTCTTCAGGCCTTCTCTGGATAAATCAGCTATTCTTAGAAATTATTTTAAATCTTATTTTCAATCCAGAGTGTGGTCATTTGAAAGGCATGTTTTGTCTGTTTGTTAAGCTACAAAAATGATCCTGGCCTTGAATCATTTATTATTTTTACCTACAACAGTAATAGAAATCAAAAAATCATTAAGGCTTTTATGTAATATGGAAGGAAAATGATGCCGCGTATTCAAAACTTTAACAAATAAAGTGTTAAAAGGGTGGGCACGCCTTCAACCTCAACACATCTAGAGACTGACTCAGCTGTCTTCTTTAATTGCTCAAGCTTGTTCAGATTAGATGGAGATCATTTGTGAACATCAGTTTATAAAACAAATTTGCAATTACTTTGAGGTCTTGACTTGAACTAGGCCATTCTAACATTTCAATATGCATTGATGTATATTGAAATGTTCCATTGCAACCTCTGGTTGTATGTCTAGGGCTGGAAGGTAAACCTCCACATTAGTCTCAGCTCCTCCACCGACTCCTGACAGGTTTTGGTCCAGATTTAAAGGAACAGATTTTCACTACTGAGCTGTGAATCTCTGCAGCTGATTCAGAGCTCTGCTTGCTGCTTCAATTAATGAAGTTTATGTTTGCAGTTTGTGCCAAACTGTGTCAGTTTTTGGAAGATGGACTGAACGGTTTGTGGGATTTTAAGTTGAGCATAATTTTCCTTCCACTTCATAGTTAATGCGTGTCACAAAAATATCTATTAATCGATTAATCTGATTTTTAAAACACATTTTAATCGATTGACAGCACTACATAAAATATAAAATATTAAATAATTTCCCTGCTGGGATGAATAAAGTAATTCTATTCTATTCTATACTGAAGTTTGTAATGTGACTAAATGTGGAAAAAGTTCAAGTGTGAATGCTTTTGGAAAACATTGCATTCTAACTAACGAACCAGTCAAGCAGAAAAAAAGAACGACTCCTAAACTGAGAAGAGATTATTATTTTTGTCTCCACCAGAGCATTACTGTATCTTTAATTAAATTGGTGAAAATACAGAGGAAAATTTAATTTTAGTTCCAGCAAGCTGATTCCCAAAGAGTTGCGTATCGTAGGCAATGAACGGAAGAACTGTTCCAGACCACTAAGGTTTCATATTCTGTTCATCTGCAGTCTGCAGAATGACTCAACATGAGGTTTTACAATACTGCAAAATACAGTATGTTATTCGTAGTTAGACTTTTTGCTCTGCAGGTACCGTTCGAAGTTATGTTCTCTGTCGCCATCTAGTGAAACATTTCCGCTATTGCACCATGGAGACGTCTTTGTGAATAGGCATTTATCGTTCAAATATTTAAAGCAGAAGCAATAAAACTCAAACTTTTCAGTAATGTACAAAGTTTTATTCTTGAAGAAGATGATGGTGCAGCAGTTACATCGTGTTGAACTTGAACCCGTTCTCTGGCCTCCAAAACCGTTTAGATTTAATCCATTTGTTATTAAAAACATGCCTGCAGGTTTCTGTCTTTATTTTTCTTTTGGTAAAATGTGGATTTTGTACTAACAGTCTCTAATAAATGATAATTCTTGATATGATTTTCATGTTAGAGTATTCATGTTAAAATGTTGGTTCTAACAAATAGGAGCTGTTATTAAATGCTGCATGTTAGAACTGAATTGAAATGAAAATGTTTAATCTGTTTTTTTAAATCAGACTGACTGAAGATCAACTGTCACCTCTTTTACAAAACATTAAAAAATGAAATAATTGATTTATCTATAAAATGGAGCCGGTTGAAAATAAGGCTTTGAGTGTTTAAAGATGGTTCTCATTTGCACTGTTTGCTTCTTTATTGCATTTCCTTTTTTGTTGCAGAACCAAAGTAGCAAAAGAAAATTTACTGGGAAAATCAATGCAGTTCAGGATAACCACCATCATGTCTGAGTAAAGTTACACAATCCAACTCCAAGGATGTATTTGGTGTAAAACCCAGAAAAATCTACAAGCTGCATCAAACTCAGCCCTTTTTTTGGTTATATTTAACATTGCACTCAAGTATGCCCAAAAATGTTGTGTTGGTTTTTGAATTTTGCAAGCTCAAGCAGCATTTGCATGATTGGAAATCAAGCAAAGCCTTTTAGGAGCATTAAAAACGCTAGCTTGAAACCACTCGTGCATGCATATCACGAGTGGTGCATATACTTCATGTTTTATGCACCCCTTTGTCTCTGCAGAACAGGAAATAATGTAGTTGAAGTGACTTTTTTGCTGCTGCTGCTTTGGTTTATAGTCTATCTAACAGTCCTAAAATCAACCGTTTAACATGCCATGCAGGAGGTACTCTGTTTTATCGCTTGGTATTACTTTAAGGGGAGTTGCTTCTTTGTCTTTTTCTATTTACTGCAGGCTGAATTAACCATGTTGTAAGCAAGCATATTTGTTTTTACTCTGCAAGAATCTAACCATTTACCATAGCAACAGGTTTGGCATCATAATACCTCAAGTCATTCAAAGATATAGAGGTTTACGCTTGTTATGCTAACAACTTTGCATTACACAAACTCTCAGTATTTTTTTTTCAAATGCAAAATGTTTTTAACATAAAAAGTGGTATTATGAACCACAGATTTAAAAATCTTTGACAATCTAAATCATATTCAGATATCAGCAGAATGCAAACGGTATATATTTCACTCTTTACCTAATAAAATGTTCATCAATCTTATGCCTGGTCTTCACTTTTCCACGTAATTTTATAAACTAATGGGAAAAAAAAATCAGCATTTGTGATCTGTGATTCCAGTCAAAAACGCTGTAGTACCTCAGCTGTGCCAGTAGGGGGCAATAATATCAACATTAACACATCCAAATTCAAACCTTGACACTGGCTACCATTTGCTCTCAGTCTTACAACGTTTAGAATTCCACTTGAAGTTTATAAGGAAGAAATATTAGAGAGGACAGAGGAAGATGTTAGAATAATCTCCAAATATCGAGTTAAAGCACTAATGGAAATTTCAAATTTTAAATTTGTGGCAGTTCTGGATTTGTACTGCCAGAACAGTTGAACATTATCTTTTTACCAAAAATCGGTGTTGGTATTGATGGGGCCTCAACGTTAATCCAATATTTTAAATTCCACAAAATATATGAAGCAACTGTCAGTAATCAGTGCTAGTGAAATGTTTGATTATTAACAGAAAAAGTGAGAAAACATGACCTCTGATTTTTCGAAGGTTATCTGAAACCTTCTGAAAACTTGTACCAATATAACCTTTGTCATAAAGCGCGGCCGCTCATGTGAATCCACTCAGAATTGTCTAAAGCATCATCATAGTGGATGGTAAGCCGGTTGGACAGGAGGTCTGATGATCTCGTCTTGGCACTGATGTGTCATCTCCAGCCTGAGCAGAGTATTCCTCTGGGCTACTTCAACCCAAGCCAGCCCCTCTCGCCACAGGATGTCTCTCCGGTGAAGGACAGCGGCGACGGAGCGTACAGGTCTGAGTCAGTATCCGACTCCCCTTCGGCTATGAACGGTCGGACCCTGGCGCAGATTGAGCGTCCGCCTACAGCTTCAGCCGCTGCACCACCGCCTCCTCCTCCTCCTGAACCCGCAAAGAAAGATGGCCCAAAGAAGTCCTCTTTCGCCTGAGAGATGCTGAACCCGCTGAAGGAGCGCTCCAGCTCCTCGTGGTCAACAGACGGGATGGAGAGGGAGGTGTCACTCTCCACGACCGTGGGGTCGTGCTGACACCTGTGCCTCCTGTGGCGTCGCCTGCCCTGAGAGCTGCTCTCCCTGCCGCTCCCACATGCACCCGAGGATGACCTGTCATGTGTCGGTGCGGGCGGCGGAGGCAAGCGGAAGACGGGGGGTGACTGGTCGCCGGCGGCTAAGATGGGCGAAGGGGTGTTGGCCATGCTGCTGCCCCAGGCAGGCTGGCTGAGGGGGTGCTGCAGCTGGTGCTGCCAGGAAGTGGAGGGGCGGCTGTTGCTGCCGGATGGAGTGCCAACCGACCGTGCCACGGACTGACCGAGTAAAGGATCTTTCTTTTCCAGAGACCTATCAGAACGGGAGACGTCTGCCATGGCGGAACACGTGTTGGCTTTCTTTTCCACCTTGGTCGCATCATCTTCGTCCTTCTCTTCCTTGGTCTCCTCCGGGCTGTGGTAAGGCGGTGCTGGGTACGGCTCCTTGGAGTTAAAAAAGGCCTCTGTTTCTGAATGAGTGATGCCCATACGCTGAACATACACATTGACCAGGAAATCAAGTTTCCTGTCCATGCAAAAAACCTACAGGAAGAAGAAAAAAAACAACACAAATATTACAACTCAGAATTGGAACAAGGTAACCAACAAATACCTTCTTAAAGGGGCAATGTGCCATACTCTAAAATGGCACTTTGTCAAGTACCTATGTTACCTTCAGTTACAAAAATGCTGTATATATCAAAAATTACTTATATTTGACTTTGTAATTTCACACCTAGAAATTGGGCCTCTGTCACCCTTTGAGGTCGACGCCCGCCCTGTGGCGGGCATGACGTCATGTTTCTGTGTGTGTTTTTTGCTCCAATGTGATAATAAATTTTGTCAAAATGAAACAAACACTGTAAAATCACAAAGTTTCCATCCATCCATCCATCCATCCATCCATCCATCCATCCATCCATCCAGGATGTTCTGAAAATAATGATACCAAACAAGGTAAGGTAAATAGTTTTTATGGTGAAAATATAAGGGTAAATTCAAAATTAGACCAAAACGGCCATTTAGACCCAAGACTCCAAAGGGTTAAGAGACAGAGGCTCTTTCTGACACTTCGCCTTCACCACGTCACAGCAACATTCCTCCATAAAGTGTTAACATTTTTACCAGTGCTTCATGGAGAACTAGCTCGTATGATGAGATCAGCAGAGCAGTTCCACCAGGTGTCTGCTGATTGCTGCTGTCGCTAGTCTGGAGTAGCCGAGTGGGGCAAGAGGAAGCTTGGGTGAAGCTCCAAGGAGGAGAAGTTTTTTGTAAATGGGCGGTGCTTTGTAGGAGCTAGCGTTTAGGCAACCCTGAATGGTTGCCATGGGAGAGTCAAGCATTTCTCAAACATGGACTCCAGTATGTTTTTAATGAGGGAATAAAATTATGATGTATGATGAAGAGTCAACTTTACATAATACTGCCTCTTTAAATTTATAAATACTGAAAAATTTTTTAGCCATGTCACACAATCCGCTGGACTTAGCGATGTTTATCGGCATTATATAACAGAATATGGGGAAGTTTAAACGGTATGAATACTTTCACAATGAACTGTGTAGACGGTCTCTGTACTGGTGGACAGTTGGGACACGCCCACCTGTTTCTCCACTTTGACAAGTCGTCCCATCATGCTCTGGTCCTCCACTCCCTCTCCATCCACTTTGGAGCCTTTGCCAACGATCTGGTCAACTCTAGGGTTTTAAAAAAAACTTTTAGTCAGATGGGATAAAACAAACATTTCCATGTCAGCCAGAAAACTTCAGAAATTTACCATTAAAAATGTTAAAAATGCAAAGATGTGCATGAGTCTGACATGAGAAAATGAGAAAGGAATTTCATCTTCAAGCTCCACGTAAATAACGGCGTTTTAAAAAGCTTTCAATGAAATGTGTGGATCCATGCATTATGAGACAAAGTATGAATAAAGCCTGCAAGACATATTCAGTCTGAGGCCAAAATGCATCACTGGGCATGCCTCTGCGGTGCTGGTCATGCTTCATTTCCATTGCATCCTATGGGGGGAATCTTTTCATCTGTCTCTCCGGGAGAACAAGCATCTAGCACTTCAAACCCCTGTTGAGTGAGGCCATTGGCTGTGGCTCATTAAGATATGTAAGTATTAGTTTAAACTAATTGGTTTGTATCTCCTCCTCTTATTGGTGGCAGGTTGTAAAATATAACAAAGAAAACTGTATATTTGACCTTATAAAGCTGCAAATTTGTTATTCTGGTAATGTAATGAGACAAATCAAGAAGCTGAAGCTCAAAAGGGGTTCATCAGTCAAAATAATAATGCAG
This sequence comes from Xiphophorus maculatus, assembly GCF_002775205.1. NCBI lineage: Eukaryota > Metazoa > Chordata > Actinopteri > Cyprinodontiformes > Poeciliidae > Xiphophorus > Xiphophorus maculatus. Next base: position 1,507,978 of record NC_036443.1, on the reverse strand, counting down.
CACGTAACTGCTCCAATATTTGAGCTATGGTACACAGAGAGTAAATGCTGATAAATGGTCTAAAGGTGCAGTCTATTAACCTAACCTAGGACCTTCAGTGGACTTCTTATGGCGCGGTGTTGTTGGGGGAGGGGGCCCCACAATCATATCTATCCTGGCAAGGCACACAGAGACGATATGAGTGCAATGCAAAGTGAAGCAACGTGTGAATCACATTAGCTATGAAGAACAAGTTTTAATATATTCCTCTCACACACACACACACACACACACACACACACGCCCATGCACGCAGGCACACGGTGAGTCTGACTTGCTGCATGGATGAAGTGTATGCATTTCACTGCTGGAATATATTTTTTGTGGATGTTAGACCTTCGGGGCGTCAGGATTTTGAGGAGGCTGATAAAATTGATACGAAACAAAAAGACAACAATGTTACATTGGATACTTTTGTGAAGGAGTGAACTGTACTGTGGTGCTGGATAAAAGCTGCAGATACAGATCTGAATACAGCACATGTAGCTGGACAAATGAAACAGGCAGGTCAATGGCGATTGTTTATCACAACATGTGTGTATCTGCTGTGAAGTCCAGATTTCAACCATGTTCACACAAGTATCCCACAGAGTAAAACATGTACTTGCCTGGACTGCAGATTCTTAATGCGACACAGCATGTCCAGGTGACCTGCAGAGTACTGCTCAATCACATCCATCACATCATAAGGCCGCAGACTCTCCTTGAACCTCCTCTTTGACACCAGGAACTTCATGACGCTGTGGGGGATGACACCTTGTTTTCACAAACCACGTGAAATTATTTGCTATTCAAAATATCAATATATTTAAAGTGACCAGCTTTAAAGGTGTGATTGAACTTTTGTTTGTGTTTGGACTGAAAGAAGTCATTTATTTCAAACATGAGAAAAACTAATCAGAGCAGAGACCACCAAGTTCAGACTGGGTTTTAATGGACAGGGGTGAACCGGAAGGGACATCAGGCTGGTGATAGGAATCTACCAATGTCTAATGTTTAAGGCCAGGACTCTAATGTGTTAATATGTATCAATTAATCACATACATCTTAACACGTAAACATTTTAAATTAAATTAATCACATTTTTTTTTATGTACAAAAGTGAAGAGCCAGAACCCTTGTATTCACTTGTTTCTAGTATGCCCGTAAATCTGTCGTACAAGACATCCGCAGACAACATGGATGGAAAACAAAGCCGCTTTGCTTGCCTCACTGTGGTTAATTTTTGCTTGAAAAGACAATCTGATGGAACGCTGAAGAAGACTGTTACTGTGTACAAGTTCTACTAAAAGGAGCTGGCCTACAAAACTATTCAAGCATAAAATACTCAATGATAAACATGTTGAAGCAGCACAAACGTCCCCAGCACTAATGTCAGCATCGACAGCACACATTTCTAAAGAAGTACTTTTTCAAAGAAGTTGCATGAATTATCAAACTTCCTGAAATCTGAATGGGTATAACAGAACTAATTTGATGGCTAAATAACTTAAATATAACAGATTAAAAACAATGAACATCTTTGTTGTTTTATTCATATGTCTGTTTATTCAATAAAGTGAAAACATTGCTTACTTTGTCAATATATGGTTTTTGATTAAAATGCAATTAATTGCTGATTAATGAATTACAGATCCTGCTATTAACTCAATTAAAATTTTTTGATCTAATCCCACCACAACTATTATTAGCCTGTTTTGTTAGCAGTTAAAAGTCTAGATAAAATGCTAAGGAAACAGATCCTTACCAAATAGCCCTAATAGTAACTTTGAGTCCTGGAGGTAATTCCTGGGTGAAAAACTCACAGTGGCAGCTCTTATCATCACCAATTTCCTCTCCGGGGAGGCTCGCCTCTGGAAAGCAAAGACAAACAGAGGGAATATTTTTACCTTTTCTCGCATGTGGACTACGAGCAACAGAAGCAAAGCGTGGCTCTTGCTTTTATCCTTAGCCCTACAGGTTACACTTTGGTGTTAAGCCAGTTAGCCTGCTGTAAATGCAATGCGCGAGCTTTGAGGAGAACCACAGAGTAAATGATCATGTGGAGCAGAATTGAAGGATAGAGCTGGAGTGATAAAGGAAGCTACTGAGACCTTTAATGACATGTACTCTCTTCCCACCACCAACTATTGGATTAGCATAGTCAGCATTGGATTTCACATGTTTAGCTTAGCCACTGGGATAAGCTAAACATGCTAAAGGTGTCATAAAGGTGTCAAGACCTAACTGCAGAAATAAGCTGAAACTTTTGTGGTGAAAATGGGTCCTTTTTCATGCAAAATAAACCTGGATTTTTGACTACAAATCTGTGTGAGTTTGTCTTAATGCTTGACTTGAACCCTCTGTTAGCTTATTTTCCGTTTGCTGTGGGGGTTGGGGGGAGAACAAGCTTCATAAATGTGTGTTTTTCAATATTGAGTAGAGGTATTAAAATCATACCATGCTCTCAGATATACTCATGCTTTACAACCTACAGTGAAAACAAGGAGAAAATAAACATAATAGAAAATTATAGAGGGGTTCATGTCAAGTCAACAAATTTCAGCATGCAGTTTTCTCAGAAACAGGTAAAGCCAATTTTTTTCTTGTTGTTTATATATATATATATAAATATAGTTTCTCTGTAAAAGCCAACCAATAAAAAATACTTCCAATATCTTACTTATTAAACCTTCAATTGCTGCAAAGAGAAAAAGAGGAGAGACATGAGGGGAAAAGATTTGTTATGGATTCTGTAGTTGGATGACAATGATAGACAAATCTGTTGTAAACATGGATGCATGTGGATCCACTAAATAGTTTCTGCTTCAAGTTTAAATTGCCTCTTCTGTCTTATGGCGACCAACTGGTTGGTATAAATTTACAAAACATTGCATACTAAAGAAACTTACAGATTAAATCAGAGGTAAAAACTCAAGCCATTTTCATGGTGACTTGTCTAACCTGGAGAACTCTTCAGTCCAAAGTCTTCATCCTGCATTTCAATCAGCACTTTAACAAGTCATGAGGTGAAAGAAGAAAACATACAGCTGATGAGAGTTGGTTCAAACTGTTCAACAGAAAACGTAAAGAGATGATGAAGAAACTTTCTAGATTTGTGTCGTGGATGATGCATGGATGTAAAGTGTAGCAAACAGCCATTTTAGTCTTTAACCTGGAAAACATTTTTCTGAAGCTGTGAATTTTGAAAAATTATAGACCATCATAATATAATTAATATTTTATGTCTAATTTAAAGGAAGATTACTTTTTCTAATGGGGTTTCAGATCTAAACAGACAGAATAATATAATCCATTAGCTGTGTCCACAGCTTCCTGGTTTGAGCTGGTAAAACAATGAACTGTTGTTAACTCTGATATGGCTGAACTCTCAGGGCGGAAAGGCCAGTGGGGTGGCATGAGTGCTCAAGTGAAAAAATTAAATACATTAAAATGACAAATTTTCTCAATAGTTTTTCTGCATGTCCATTCAATAGTTTCGTGAGTTTTACAATGTAACATATACAGTGATGTAAAAAAACATAAGTATTCATGTTTTAACATGCCAGTTTAGTACGACTTTGGTATACTTCAATCAAGAAAAATTAATCCAAATGTATGAGTTTTTATTATTATTATTCAGTCATTAATAAACAATAAACTTTTTATTTTAAAAATAATAATATAGTTCTATTATGTTCAAGAAAAGACAAAAAGTAGAATTTTTTTCCAGCTAGATCAACAAATGATGCAACAATAGAACCACGTGAAAAGGTCAATGTTAATGTTTAGAAAGTTTTTAATAACAATGTGCCCATTTCTCAAGAATAAACTAATTTAGATCAGTTTGGAGTTGATATTTAGACAGCAGGCTCCTCCGGGCGCGGTGCCTTGCATGTTTTAGACATTTCTCTGCTCCTGATTCAGCCTGTTAATCTGCCATCAGTAGATTCAGGTGAGCTGAAGCAGAGAAACATGTCAAATAGAGGAGGTCAGGTCCAGTGGACCCACTGCCATGCTGCTACTTTTAGAAACATTTCTTCTCCAACACACCTGAATCAAATGAATGGCTCGTTACCACGCCTCTGTCTTTGGCCTTATTAAGGTAATAATAACTTAATAATGTTTCACACATAACTGTTTTTGTTGTTACTGTTGGCTATAAGAAAATGACAGAAAAAAATTAGTTGGTAAGAAAACAAATGCATTTTATTGAATGTTGCATTCAATATTTACTGAAAATGAAGACAAGGATGTAGTTTGCAGATTTATGACAAAATAATATTTGTTCCATTTGTGCCCTTCTGTTATGGATTTTCAAAGCAGATATTTCACCAAAACCAAGATAACTGTTAAAACTGAGATTTTCATTAAATGTATAGTTATTTTTATGTAATATTTGTCCAAAGCTGTGGAAGCGCCAAAGAGCCACATGAGGTCCGGAGCCGGCGTTGTCAACCATTGAGAACGATGAGATGAACCCACAACAATAACAGGAAGACTTTCATTACGTTCCTTGGTTTCCTTCACGGCTTTGGAGAGCAGAACAAGTCACAGTCCAGGAATATTCTCTTTCTTATCTGACATACCTCACTTTTTGAAAAGGACTAAAAAAATGAATCTTACTCAGTTATGAAAACACTGAAACAGTGACTGCCACAGCATTGAACCAGAAGTTCAGTTTAGTTGCTGTTTTTGATTTGAACTCTGAACTTGAGCCATTTTAGAAGATCTTTCATATGGATAAGAAGGACTTTTATCTTTTATCTCACTCATATGCTTGGCTAGACTGAAATAGATTCTTATTAGACTGAACGGGATAAAACGGTCATGCTATGCCTTTATTTTCCTCAATGAAATAGATTATATTTTATTTTTCAATGATTGGATACAACCCTCTAAGTTTTGAACAACACATGGAGTCTGAGTGACCTGTTCTTTGTATTTGCTTTGCTAATTCTCACAGGTTTGCCAATCTGCTGTAGACGTTTTGATCTCTTTGGCCAGACGTTGTTTCCAGCCACTGCATTTTGTTCTGTCTCCCTCTGTGTGCTAAGATGCACAATACCCCCAGAAGCATTAGACACCGCTCCAGATAATTGAATTGAAATGGTCTTAATACAATTCCAAGGGTATGCATTTAAAATAAAGCACCCAGGCATTGCTTCTACAAACATTTGGTTAAGAATGGCTCATGATCAGGAGTTCAGTGGACTTCAGCGTGTCTCCAGCATCCAGACGTTTCATCACTAACTACAATCCAAAGGGCAGTGATATTTTAGAGTGCACACTCCAGCTGCACTATAAAGCAATGAAAGGTGACCTGTGAAGTGACAAATCACACCTCTCTCTCCTTAGTAATTTTGAGCCTGGGTGAACCAGTTGTCAGGTAAATGTAACAACTTTAGAAAATGTGCTTTAATTTTTTATTATTATAATGTTTGAAATTTCACCAAATCCTGATTAACACTGAAGAATCCTATTTCTTTCTTATATTTTAAGAATATTATTATTTTACTTATTTTGATAAGCACTAGTACCTGTACTGTCACTTTAAGAGATTGTCTTATGACATCAGCACTGTACTACCTTCAGTTGGCGCTAGGCTGCCTGCGAAGAGGTAGGAAATTTTCTTTGCTTTTGTTTACTTTCGCGTTTTATGAAATATATAAAATAATTGTAAGTGCATGCAGCTGTGAATGTTAATTTGTTTTAACACATACAGAGGAGCATTCTTTTTGACAAGTTAAGAATTTTTTTCTTAAATGTTAGAGCAGATATTGTTGTTAGTTAGTCACAGGGTTTCTCCATGTGTTTGTCTGCTAGGGGAATTCCGACTCCTGTGAATGGAAGAGCTGCATCTTAAAGGGCATTTTTATTTCCATTTGTGCAGGTATGTGTATTTGGTTCTGTTCTACAATGTTTAAGCTGGTTGTATTTAGGGAACAAAACATCTGATTCAGAGTTTATTTTTATTTTACAAGAAATCTACCTTTTTTATTATTGTGGATTTCTTTATGAGAACAATAGTACTGTACTAGCTTGAGTTGGCGCTAGGCTGCCTGAGAAGAGGGGAATTCCAACCCCTGTGAATGGAAGAGCTGCATGTTAAAGGGCATTTTTATTTCTATTTGTGCAGGCCTCTGCCAGCAACCTGCATTAAAGAACAACCAACAACTCCTGTGGTCTGACTCCCTTCTCCATCTGAACACAACGCAGAACACATCAAGGTTAACCGACTGTATAAGACTAGGATATCAGAAAAGAACACTAATAGTATACACCGGTTACATAAACAACATAACCCTGAATGCAATGTGTCAAGTGCAACATTAGGTGCAGAGAGGAGCGTAATGAGGGGCTGTTTTCAGAGGTTGGTTTTACTGCTTGGTTCCATTACAAGGAGCAATTTTAATATTTCATCACAGTCATTTTAGACAGTTTCATGACTCTTAAGACAGGGCCAGGATGGACTTTCCTGTTTCAATATGACTCATTGCACCAAAGGAGCATCTGAATGGGTTTGGTGTTGTCTGGCCTCCACATGTTCTTCACCTGAACCAGTTCCTCCAACATCAGTAGCTGCGTTTCCATTGACCATGAAACTGGGCAAACTGAAATTCTGAAAATATATTTGCTTTGTGGGAACACGGCAATAACATTTTTTTGATAAAACGTTTTTCAGTAAGATCAAAACACTTTCTTCGTATCACAATGCACGCGATCAACAGCCGGATGTACTACTGGGGAAAACCATGAAGAAGAAGACAACAGGAAGTGGCCATTTGTTTTTGTTTTTCAGACTGTGCAGCCGGCTCCACCAGCTCTCACAGCAGCTGCATGGTTCATAAAATGTTGTTTGTCTGGAAAATCACCAGTTTCTGCAAATTCAAATTCTACTGAAGCAGAATTACCATTTCAAACAAACAGACCATATATTTTGTAAACCTACAGTTTATTGTCTCATAATGACATGAGATCGGTCACATTTAAAAGATAAAAAGTACCAATAACTTTTTGTCCCCTGATCTAAATAAAAATCACTGAAAATCATGCATGCTATCTTCATCTCAGCTGCACTCTTTGTTATTCAGTTTTACTGCATTTTGTTTTCTTACCATCTGAGTTTTGGCGAGAGGCACCACCCCGGACTCTGCTCCAGCTTTTGGTGCCTTTGCTTGGGCTGGCTTCAGCGCCGTCTTCTGCCCCCGGAGAGGGGGCTTTTCCCTTAATCACGGGGGCTTTGGAAGGACTGGGAAACACCTTGTCCTTCAGACTGGGTTTCCGGCTACACAGAGCAAGTAACAAGAAGGAATATTCAATGAATGTGACTGATTTATTGCTGTACATCATGCCCAAATAAAAGCATATACGTAAAATGTATTTATCTTTGTTGTTTTTTGCAAAACCTTTGATAAATTAGCACTTGCGATAATTTTTCTTACCTCAGAAGAAACTCAAAAAGGCCAAAGTCCTACAGCAGAAGGAGCCATGTCCACATACGAGCATAGTGGAGCATTGAGTGGGTCAGGCAAGAAAGCTACAAGCGGGCATGCATGTGAAGCAAAGTTGCAGCTGTGGTCTCACTCTATGCAAAAAAAAAATTAACACTAATCATGCAAAAAATAAATCACCCTGATACTGTATGCTCTGTCAGATACTCTGGAGCTGTTAGGCACTCAGCAGTGTGCAGCTGCCTGCTGAACAGAGTTTCACAAGGGCTGATCTGGCAAAAAAAAGGCAGCAAGCAAATTAACTGCATAAAGACATTACTAAACAAAACCATAAATCAACAGTGGTAGGGACCTAAACAGGGTGAATATCTGCATGTCCTCTGAGGGGGAAGAAACACGTGAAAGGCTGAGGGAGAATAGCTTTTGGTTCTTATGTACAGATCGCTGACAGAACTTCTACCTCCTTATAATCATCTAGTCCAATCTTAACCTAAAAGCACGTGTACTCATCATTGAGCCATCTCGGTTTAGCTTTAGTTCAAAGAAAGAAGGAAACAAGGTGGGGAATGAAGGAAACACAAGAACTTGCAGTGCAGCTTGTTAGTATCTGTGCAGCAACTATACCTAAGAGTTCTTGGGCAGCACCCACAAAGTCTGTCTTTGTGTGCATTTTCACTACTGGAGTGGTGGGCAGTAGAGGAGACACAAAAAGATACAACAGCAGTGGAGACAGTCACAAAAACACCAGAGTGTGCCATAATATGATGTCAGTAACACTTTACTATAACCACAGTGTAAAATTCAATTTAATTTACTATCCCTTTTGAAATGATTTTCATTATGTTTTTTTTTAAATTACATTCCAGTATTCAACAAAATTGGAATTATCTAACTAAGGGGTTAGCTATGATAAAGTGTTACTACATCGTCAATTATTTCACATGTTTTCTTGACCAAAAACAGTGATGTACAGTTCAAGCGCAGCTCTTAAAGTGATCCAAAGAAATAGTGCTGAGGCAATGCTGGAAGCTGGAGGGGTGGGGTCAAAGAGCAGCTTCTTTGTGAATATTTAGGGTGGCCAGGTGCCCCTCTTATGTGAGCCTGAAAAACAGTTTAATACCTTCTCATACAATTTCAGAAATGATCAACATTTTCTACCTATCAGAAGCAACGCAGCAGGACGACACTTACAAAAGGAAATTTATTGAGGGGTGTCAGATTGTAGAGGACTGCATACATATACTGTACATGCCACACGTTCTGGTTTTTGTTTGCTAATGGGTTTTTTTTAAATAAAGTGTTTTGCACCCACTCATAAAGGGAGATGATGAACTGTATTCACATGAAGAAGATGAGATTTTAGCGATGTTATTAAATTAGCTTATTAAATGTTATTAAATCTGATCAGAGATTTCAGAAACCAACCAACTCTATTTTACATAATCTGTAATCACTGTGGAATATTTTGTCCTCAGGTTCTGACTTTATAAAAATTGAAGTTACTGGGAAGTTACCATTGGATTAAGAATCTCTTTTTCAAGGCCGAACATAGCAAAGTAGATTTTTAGTTTATCTTTAAGTTAAAAATCAAATGCTAATTGCAGTGTTGCTAGCAGCTAGTCTGTAACCATATTCTAATAGGGATCAAAAATCATTTGTATCTTGTCTTTCGCTGGTTTTATTTTATCAAGATCAAAAAGTTTGAAGTGGTGGGAACTTCTTCTGTGTTTTGGTAACAAACTCTTGTGAACTAGCTAAGAAGCTAGCTGACAACAACCAGAGGTCTTTACTAGTCGACTCTTCCTAAAAACGGAGACATCTGCTTCCTCTCTTCAAAATAAGTCGTAAACATGTAGATTCAACAAGGTGCCAAGCAGACAGAAGTGACAGCCGTATCCGCAGCCCAATAAAAGGAGCTCAATATTATTTTCAAACTACAGATAAAAATGTATTACCAGTGATGCCATTTGTCTGTAACTGACAACACAACTGCTACTTCAGCGTAGCAGCTGAAGTCATTGCCAAACTGCAACACACTATGGCACTATTATACAAATTTTTCTCAGACTTTCCTTGCCTTGCCTTGCTTACGCATCCTCCATACACAAAGTCTCACAGAGAGTTCGTCGGGATCTGGTCACCCTGTGAATATCTCATAAAGCTGTGAGAGGCCAGAGTGAGCTGATCTTTGAGCGAGAGAGCAAATGCAGCAAGACCATTCTTGAAGGAGGCACTTTTATCGCTCAGCCACGATCATGTCCAACACACACACACACCCTACACACACACACATACACCAAGATATACTTCGCACACTCTCCCCCAAGAAGAGTGCCTCAGCAGCATCTAAGAGCCAAGTTGAAGTGAAGCCAAAGGAAGGTGAAAGATGAGAATAAAAAGGAATCATTTCACAGACCTGGGTGAGGTTTCTGCCTGAGAATCTTTCCTGTAAGGAGAAAAAAGGCACAAACTATCAGTTGCAGCTTCTCTGTGTTAGTAAATGATTGATCAGCATTGCTCCATGATGTTAGGGTGGAGATTCTTTAGAACTACAAATGAAAAAACAAATGAAGAGGACATCAATTATTGGACCAGGAAAATTTTATCTCCTGCAGTAACAGCACAACATGTGAATCTGCAAGAATTTTTTTAAATGAAAAAAACATCTTTGTTTACAAATATAAAGAAAAAACAAAACGTGAAATAAAGTGTGCCAGGAGTACAACATTCATATCTGCTTACAGCATTTTGGTTTGTATTCTTGGAAAAAGTGAATAAGTATAGTCTGATGTAGTTAACCAAAACTATAAAAAATGGGTGATGATGACAGAAATTTACATTTGTAAACATGAAATTCACCAAATATCATAATTAGATTAATTGCCAGTCATCCAGCTGCATTCATATTCTTTCCATGAAAACCAAAAATAATATGCCCATACCTTAGTGAAAATTTTATATCAGTATTACAAATAATAAAGCAATTATTTTCAAAATGTTCCAGAGTAAATGATGTCTCCACTGAAACACATGCCAACCAGCAGGGGGCAGCAGTAGCTGCATGAGTTTTACCAGTTACACATTCACTGACAGACACACAGGTGAAATGCTTAAACACATTCACATACTGTGGCACAGCTAGTAGCACTGTTGCCTAGCAACAAGAAGGTTGTGAGTTTGAATCCCAGCCTGCGTTTACCGCATGGAGTTAACATGTTGTGTCATGCATGTTCACAGTCCAGAAACATGACTGGCAGGTTAACATATATTATACATAAATCATATTCCTACCTGAATGACTTTCCCTTCAGATTCCTCAGCAGGTCCAGTTGATTTAGCGGTGGGATGATTCTAGGAACACAGAAATAGGATTGCATCTGTGAGGATGGTTTAACCAATTTAAAATGGTTAAAGCTTGCCTTCAGGGTCCTTTCAAGCTTATCACATCAAATCTGCCGTCTAACCGTCACCCTTTCACCTCAAATTCCGATTTAAGGTGAGAAACAGCACAAGATATTTCCAACACACCTTGAAAGTCATAAATCTGTTGTGTGAAAGTGAAGCTAAATGCTTTTTCTTTTTTTTGCTGAGTCATTGCAGCACTGGACATCGAATTAATTTCTCAAAGTGGCTGTAGGGAGAATCGTCTTTTAAAATGTCTTTCAGACAGATATCTCTGCCAAGGCTCCGCTGGGAGAACAGGCAGCCACACCTGATCCCACAGAAAGACTCTGGATGGGAAAAGGATAGTCTGCGTTCTACCGTGCTTACAACACCAATAATTGTAGCAGAATGTGATACAGTAAAACAATAGGATTTTCAGAAAACGCTGAGTAAGCAAGCTGTGCTTGTAAGCCATCTCTTACCTGTACATGGGAACAGCGACAGTCTGCTCGTAAAAATCCCAAGTGCACAGCAGATCTGTACGGGAGAGGTTAGTGGCATAAAACCTCCAGGCAGCCTGCAGTGAAACAGTTTTACTTTAGCGTTCAACCGAAAGCAGAAAACACCAAATTTGGTCTGAATATGTTGTGATGAAAATTTTCTTTGACAGATACTTGGATGAGGCCTGCTGCAGGGTTACGTCGCTTCTCAAAGTGTTTCTGCCTGTGCTGCTCCTGAACTTTGAGGGCAAAGCCAGAGCCCAGGATCCCCTAATCAGAAAAAGATAGAGTTTAATCTGAAAGAGGAAGAACGTTACACCCTGAAATAATCAGCTATACTCCTCAAAAACATGTCCGACCTTCAGTACCTAGTAAATTTAGTCACACAGTCTGTTTCAGTGTAATGAATCTAAATGAATTGGTTCTTTAAGGTTCAGAAGGTTTGAGAAGGAACACTAGTCAAGAAAAAGGGTCTATGTTGACAAAAAAAAAAAAAACAAATAGAATGTAACTGAATACTAAAAATGTTGAAGTACTGGACTGAAATGAGTGGAACTGTAGGTGATTTACTCTGGGAAGAAATTTAACCTTCATGAAAGCACATTCAGAGAAATGCCCTTGACAGAACTTGATCTGCGGTCTTTAATGAAGACATAAAGCAGCAGCATCACATCAACAGGAACTCAGTCAGTGTTTGGGTTTAAAGCTTTCCCCACAAACCAACACACTCACAGCAGGAAGGGCAAAGAAAGCCACGCCTATCATGCTGAATGCAGCTCCCAGCAAGCGTCCATTCCACGTTTTAGGAACTTTATCACCGTAACCGATGGTGGTGAGTGTGACCTAAGAAAAAAGTAGAAATAAATTAGGAAAATACAAAAATATCAATCTAATTCAAGTATATTGATCAAGAGATCTCTTTGTAAAACATCATTCACATTTTTCTGTTTCAAAGCATTTCTTTTCAGTTCCAATTTTTTTGTTTCAAACTTTTTTCAGTTTCAATTTCTTTTTTCTATTGAACAAACGTCATGGCCCCATTTAGCTCTATATTAACAACACAGTTATTCTGCCTTACCAGTCCCCACCACAGAGCATCAGCATACGTCTCAAACTCCTCATTGGACTCTTTTTCCACAGAATAGACCAAGAAGGAAGCCAGGATGAGGCACAGAAAACCAATATACCAGGCTGTGATGAGCTCCTGCAGGGGAAAACAGTACGGTGAGCATCAGGGGACATAAAGCAATAAAGTGGCATCAAGACAGGAGGCTATTGTCGACTGGTAAAACAATCAGCACATAATAATATTGGACACAATGATGTGAGCCCAAAGCCTTAAGTGGTGTTTCATAAATGTATTTATTTCCCTTGGTTACACACATCCTGCTTCAACTTGTCGCCTCCTGTAGGAACAGCAGCAGCGCCTGTTAGTGCAAGCCAACCATCTGGTTTGAAAGCACATAAATTACGTTTCCTCTCCACAGCAGAACTTTGTGTGTCAGAGTGAACACAAATGAATGCAGCGGCTTTTTGCTGTAAGAAAGCAAGAAAAGTTAAAAACTCAAAAGAAGTTCCAGTTACCAAGAGAAAAAGATTGTAAGTTTAATTCCAGATTTCTTCACCAGATGTAAATGCTGAGCGTTTTCTTGCTGGAAGTCAGGAAACCAGATGGATTTATTATTTCCCAAATACAAGCTGATTAAATTATGTTTATTTCCATCTTATGTGTTTAAAAAGACTAAAAGAACATCACTACAAAACCAAATCTGCTGTTTTAAAATGATGAGATAATTTAACTGATAAACAATGTGAGCAAAAATATTTCCCTAATGAAATATTTCAATAATTCTCAGTAAAACAAGGTGTTATCCCAATATAGTGGACTGCCGCCACTGTTTCACAGTTCTGTATTTGGGAATTCACCAACAAGTTTCTGTAAAACGTGACTCCAAATTGTTTGGAGCAAACTTGCATATTCATAGTTGTTTTTGTAATGTTTAAGAAAATACAGTTTAGGAAACTAAAATATCTTGGTGCAGTGCTGCTATTGGCTGGTGTTTACCAAGCAGCCAATCTATTCATTGGAGACTGATTGGCTGAACCTCAAAGAGAGGAGAAAAGGAGCAGGTATTAGCGTCTGTGCTAGCGCTAATGTATGTTACGGTATTTTGGTGTTTGAACCATTAAAATAGACAGTTGTAAGTATTTTTTGAAGGTATCTCAAGTAATCATGGGTTAGCTATTCACAGACGTTTAGTTTAGTCCATAACTCCTCTGAATACCAGTTGCCCTCTTTATGTTGAGAAAATAAAATCAGTATTACTGTAAAATCAGAAAAAAACCCAATACGACAGGGTTCAAAGGAAACAGACTCCAGCAAAGGTCTAGTTACCTGAGCCACTATTTCCAGACAATGTGTTCATTTAACAAATTTTTTCTCAACATGATGACATAAATAAGTTGATGAGTATCTGGAGAAACGACGTCTTATCTTCAAACACCCAAAACTACATTTGAAGAACATTCTTTGCTCAGCTTCTTTTGACTTCAATACAAAGTACATAAAAACAAACCCTGGCACTTACACTTACAGCTGCAGTATGTAACATCTGTAAAAAAAACATTTTTTCTACATATTTGTTGAAACTGTCACCATGTCGTGACAGTTTGTTACTCTGTAAGAAAAAGAAAAAAGAATAAAATAAAATCAAGCTCCTCAGCCTTCTCAAAGTGCTCACTGATCATACAACCAATCAGAACCAGGAGGCAGGTCTTAGCACTGTTAATAGCAATCTCATGTGGCTGCTCATCTCCCCTCCCCTTTGTCATGAGTTGCGGGAGTTGTGGTGGAGGCAGACGCTGAGACCCAGGTAGGATGAATGATGGTGAATTTAATAAAGAAACAATAATCCAGGGAATCCAAAACACAAAGTCCAGACAGCACAAAGGAGCGGATGCAGAAGCTCACAAACAGTGACAACCGGTACTGGACAAACACGACGAGGACCAAAGAACACAGGTGGGGTTAAATACACAGAGGGTAATCGAGGAGACAAGAAACACCTGGGAACAATCAAGGGGAGACAGGGCAACACGGAGACTCAGAGACACAGAAACTCAAAATAAACATAGATAAGGAACAGATCCTGACACCCTTAGCCTCTTGCTCTCTGCTAAGCTGAAGCTAGCATAGTCTGTTGTGAATGCTAAGGATAGTTAGCATGGCCAGTCATAACAGTGGATAAAGAGTTGTTTCTCCAACTTTAGGACATTGAGCAGCAAGTGCATGAGCATGATTGACAGTGCTAAGACCCTCCACCTGGATCTGATTGGTTGTTTTTGGTGCATTTCTTTAGATTGCAATAGCAGCTCAGGGAGGATGTGGAGGAGATTGATGTTTTCACAGATTACCTGTCTCATAACAAACTGCCAGGACATGGTGACAGTTTTAACAAATACATAAAAAACATTTTATAAAGGTACGTACTGCAGCTGTAACATCTAGCTCACCTTACTGTGGGCATAAACAACAGATCCGAGGAGCTTCCAGGTGCCTCCACGGCGGTCCATCCGAAGCATACGCAGGATCTGCAGGAATCTCAAACTCCTGATGGCCGAGGTGGCAAAGACATTCCCCTGAGATCCGGCTGCCAGGACCGACACGGAGGCGATCAGCACCATTATGTCTGATGAGACAACCACAAGATGATATCTGTGTATAATAATTAATCCTCTTCTATAAAACAAAAGTCTATTGTGATCATTCTTCAAGGATTCATTGCGAGGAACATTGAAATAAAAAACCAAAAAGTCTGAGTTATGTTCAGGGTAAAATAATTGGCAAAACAAACTTGTTTCCTCACCTATGACACAGAAAGGCTTTCTGGCAAATTTTAACCTCCCCCTCCATCCTCTGTAGCGACAGCAACATCCAGCGGCCCATATCCGCACAATGTACTCAACTCCAAAAACCACAATGGTCACAATCTCCTGCAAAGCAAATGAAAACCAGGGAACAGCAGGAAGTCTGTAATGTGAATATGAAGATGACAAGAGAAATGAGCTTGTCTACCACACTGCTGTAGAGTTTAATGCTGAATCAGTTATTAAGTAATTATCAAAAGATTAGGAACAGTCTGAGTTTATTTGCAATTTCTTAAAAAGTGTTAAGGAGGACAGTTTCCCAGGCTCATAAAATACAGAAATGTTTCATTTAAAAAGGGATTTATAGAGGATTTATTAAGCAAAATTCACATTTTGCATGTTTTTATATTTCAATTTTGGTCTCAACTGCTTCTAAAAACAGACCAAGAGCATTAAAAAAAAAACATTAAGTCTTTTTTTTTTAGCAATAAGTTAATGTTTTTAATATCTGGAAAATGAGCAATTTCAAAAATCTCCCAATTGTTGAGTCACACTGTGCTGTTACCTAGCAACCCCAGCCGAGCCCTGCCTGTAACCTAACAACCCAAGCTGAGCTTCAGCACGTTTGGTCAGCTGGTTTTACTGTTGTGTTCAATGGCTGCTGGAAAAGACAAATGTTCTGTTGTAGGTTTACCATTCACAAACCACTTGCTGCTCTTGTTGGTTAGTGCAGGACGCTCCACTTATGTTTTTCAAAGATGTACAATTGAGCTCAAAATAGGCAGAACTGAGCAGAGTAACATCTCCATATCTAACAATGATTTTGTGTAAAAAAAAAAATGAAATGAACATGTTTTATATAACTTATAGATATGTACATATACAGTATGCATACCTGTTCAATGGAACCATAATAGGTCACCTTTAACTAGTTTTTATGGTAAGACTTTACATCCATGATAAAGGTCTTATTCTTATTTAGGTTTCCTGCTGAGTGTCCATGAGATCAGATGACATAAGTTCTCATTCTATAATAGAGAACAGACTCAGAAGTGAGGGAGGGAGCAGCTTTTTACAGTATTTACAGCAATTAGACTTTGAAAGTTTCTGTAGCTAAGGGTCAAAACACAAAGCGGCACATACCAAGATGTACAAAGCGTTTTCTGAGTTGTCTTTATATTCTCTGATGGTGGCAAACACTGACAGGATAAGGCAGGAGAAGACCAAGAAGAAGCTGCAAAAGATGACAGAGAGGACTTTGTTAATTAGTTAGTTAAACCGAAGCACAGTTTGCTTCAACAAGGTGGCTAAAGGGATTTTCTACAAAACCTCACCAGAAACTCGTCAAATTAGCATGTACAAGAAAATATTAGCAATTTTTTAAAAAAACTTTCTACCAAGAGATACAACACAAATTTCTAGAAGAAATTCCAGCATCAAAACCTTCACTGTTTTCAGTGAATGGTTTCTATTTTATAACTTAAACTCTAGGAGAGGATGTGATGATCATGTTTGAAAGGTTTGTTGAAAATCCAGTAAGTCACTAGTGTGAAATGAGACACCACTGCTGCTTTTGAGTTATGTAGTTAGCATGGCTCCAAAAGTAGTGTTTTCCTCATAAGGCCCTGTGACTGGATTGTTGTGCCATTAGTGTGGAAGAGTTTATTTTTGTCTTACACTTTCTGATATGAAACCTTTAGCTTTGTTCTCTGACTCTGCAAATATCTCCACTGATCAAATCAACTTAAAATGTTGCCTGATAGCCTGATAGTTTTTGAGATGGTATCATATTCATGTGAACAGTTCTAATAGCAACAATGTAGTTAGATATGCTGTCACTATTAGTCTGTAGGTAAAGAGTTAATAAACCTCTAAGCTTTTGATGGTAATAAAGGTTGTTATGACAGTTCATTAAAACATTAAGGTTAAAATAGGCACCATGCATCTTCTGTAACATTAAAGGCAGAATATACAAAAATATAAAGGTACATTTAATTTATCAAACTTTATTCAGTCTATTTTAAGCTTTTCTTTCAACTTTAGCTGTTTTCTCAATTTTTTCAGTGCATTCCATGACATCATATCAACCAGGGTGAGCTTAAAAAATACAAAATAAATAAACATTTATCTACATTAGATGAACAGAATCTGAAATATATGAAACAGTGGAAAGCTTCAGCTAAGATATAAGACTGGACCTGTGAGGTGAAATCTTCTGATTATCTACTGTACATGAAGCTTTTATTTCCTTATTTTTGCTAAAATAATAATAATAAAATAAGGAAATATACTACTACTATAGTATGTCTGTCAAACTGGGTCATTCAAGGTATTCTTATAAATTCAGCTAAAGAAATAGGCACAGTAAGCTTGGAAAGAAACATGGTTTGCGGTGTTAAATTGACTGAATTTGCTGCTGTGTATTCTCTGAATCCCTTGAGTTGTCTGCTGGTCCTGACTTTTTGTGTTGCAGTCTGGAAACACAGCCTTCCATTTCCAGTACTCAGACTTGTCACTATGACTTCCTTAAACACAAACACTGCTTTGTAGAGTGATATCACTGCTTCAGACTGCTCAGCCTTGCACTTTGTGATACTGTAAATACATATGATACTCATTATCAGAGTATCTATGATGTCACCAGGCAGACATTTCACAAAGTCAGCAGAAAAATCAACATTCAGTTCGTGAAACACATAAATTGCAACTGGTCACAGGAAGTAAGGCATTATGAAATGCAGCAGAAGACGCGGCTGGCTGCAGGATGAAAATCGTTCCTACCTCGACTTTCCCAAGTTAATCAGCAGCTGCTAAAGAGGAGAGCGGAGAGGGACAGAACCTGCCTCCAGCTAATCCACACACCCCGACTATCCATCAAGCTGCCGTCAGCTGAGCACAGCTCCAAAAGATTGGAGTCATCATTAACTGGAAAGCAGAGTCAAATCAAAGTCCTGAAAAATGATTTGAAGTGAACTAAAAAGATACACTTTGATAAATCCTGTTGGGTTTGTAGCTACAGCTAGCTCTGCTTCACATAGCACTAGGAACAGGGAAAAAGACAGCCTGGCTTTTAGCACATTAAAAGCTTTTAATGTGTTAAAGATTATACACTTTATGTTTTTCCGTTACTTAAGTTACTCATTTATTTAGCTTCGATTGCATCTTTATGGAAGCTTGTTTCCGCCACTCTGTTAAAAAAAAAAAAAAAATTATCTCATAATAATGAGATCATTTATTTTATTTTTTATCTCATTATAATTTTATAATTTATCTCATTATTATGAGATAATTTTTTTTTTTTAACAGAGTGGCGGAAACGGGCTTCCATACCATCTTCAAATGTGAGTATTAGCATTAGCACAGGATGCTAGCTAGGCTGGAGGATTTAGCATTTCAGCTCCATGGTAACTTGAGCAAGCAAGACCAAAACATATTACAATAATGTATCTTAAGTAATCAATTTTGTTTCCAAAACATGTTATTTAAGAACACGTTTTTGGAAATGTGTCATCAGTATAGTAAGAATAATATAGGAAAGGTTTTTATCAGTACAGAAAATTCCAACTTTTTATGGATTTTTAAAGTTTCTGAATTATCAATGTGGGTGAAGCGAGATGAGCTGGTGTTGAAAACGGATTGATGAATAAAAATCTCATTAACATTAATGTCATTACAAGTTAGGTCTTTTTTTTTTCTTAAACTTTATTTATTGTAATAAACAACAATACAAATGTACTGTGAGCAAATCTCAGGAAGATAATAACAATAATTTACCAGGGGGAGCATAAAATAAAGCAAGAAGATAAGAAAACGACAATAAATATAAATATGTATAAAGGAAATAGCACAAATTGTGATATGTGTGCCAGATGTCACAGTGCATTAACTTAAAAGATAATCCAAAATTCCAAGTTGATTACAAGCCCGTATTGTTGATTCTGCTTTTTGATTAGTGGAGGAATAAATTGTTGATAAATAATGTTTAAGTTCGATCAAAAAAACTAAAAAATTTGGTTTTTTCTTCAAAAATTTGCATTTATGTAGGTGAAATTTAGCCTTAATAATTAGTAAATTGATAAGGAGACTCTTTACATTCATTCCTCCATTTTGTTGAAATCCAAATAAGACATTTTCCCAATATAAGTGAAAGCCTGCTGAAATTTTGGAATCAACAAAGTTACAAAAATGTTGCCAAAATTTTTTTGAATGAGGGCACAACCAGAACAAATGAGTGACCGATTCTGGGCAAACGACACAGAAGGAACAGTTCACATCAATGTTAGAATTGAATTTCTTTAAATAGACTTTAACGGGGTAGATTCGGTGAATGAGTTTAAAAGAAACTTCCTTTATCTTGTTAGAGAGAAGAAAGTGATTAGGGAGCAGCCAGATAAATTTCCAAGACACAGTAATATGAAAGAGATTCCAATAATGAACGACCACAGGAGTAGAGGTCACGTCCTTCAGAAACAGGGATCTGATTGACTTATTATTGTTACAAGGAAAAGGATTCAAACAAATTTTGCCAACAGGAGAATGTATGGGAGATAAAATGGGAGAGTGATAAACGATTCTCGGCTTCTGCCGAAATAACATACAGATCTTTGTAGAAACGGCACCAAAGACTTTGGCATATTCTCCAGGAGAGACAGGAAAACTGAACTTACAGAGAAATTCTTCATAAGTCAACAACAGACCATCACTGTTGAACAATTGGTCAACCAAAACAATGCTATTATTAAACCAAGAATCAAAAAATATAGTTTTCCTCTTATATAGAATGTCCTTATTATTCCAAATAAAGTATCGGTGAGGAGAGAAGTTATGCTTGTAGATGAGTAACCATGATAAAAAGGCCTGCCGATGAAAATTAGAGAGTTTAATTGGTAGTTTGGTTATATCAAAATTACAAATTAGAAAGAACTTTAGACCACCGAATTTGGAAAAAATATGAAAGGGTATAGTATTCCAGAAAGACGCTGGAGAATTAAAAAAATTACGGATCCAATTTATTTTAAAATTATTATTTAAGATAGAGAAAGAAAAGCAGTTAAGTCCTCCGTTTTCATATGAATTCATTAGAGTAGATTTTTTAATATAGTGAGTCTTATTTTTCCATATGAAGTTGAATAGCAGTTTGTCAATTTCCTTCTCATTTTTCTTGTCAATGTCTAATGACTGTGCAGCATAAATTAGTCTGGAGAGGCCTTCAGCCTTTGTAAGCAGAATACGGCCACGCAAAGAAAGATCTCTAACTAACCATTGATTAAGTCTTTTTTTAGTCTTTTGAATTAGCAGGTCGAAGTTTAGGGAGCTTCTTTTTATTTGATCCTTCGTGATGTTTATACCTAAATAAATAACCTCATTCTTAACTGGTATAGCTTCAATTGAGGCTATAGAACAGTCCTTAATGGCCATTATCTCACATTTTTTAAGGTTAAGAGAAAGACCTGAAGCTTTGGAGAAAGTACCAATCTCCTTAATAGCTAAAGAGATTTGGCTCTGGTCTTTTAAAAATAAAGTAGTGTCATCTGCCAGTTGTGTTAAAGTAACCACTCTATCAGCAACAGTGAACCCTTTTAAAGGACCAGTTTTAATATGATCGGCCAGAAGTTGAGCCACTAAAAGGAACAAATATGGGGAGACGGGTTTTACAAAAAAGTGTTTGTAAAACTCAGCACTCAGGCCATCAATTCCAGGGGATTTGTTCATTTTGAGATGTGAGATGGCGTCCACAATCTCTTGTAAAGAGATTGACTCTTCACAGCATTCTCGTTCACTATTGGAAATTTGATTAACTGATAAATTGGTCAACAGGGCATCAGCTGAGGCCTGACAGAAGTTGGAGAGATAAAGAGTTTCATAAAAGGAACTGCAATATCTAGCTATATCATCAAGGTTATCTGTAACAACATTGTTAATCTTTAGACTGGTAATAGAATTAGTGGTTGAATTGTGTTTTTCTAGATTAAAAAAATAATGAGTGTTTTGTTCTCCCTAGGCCTGTCACGATAGCAAATTTTGCTGAGCGATTGTCTCAAAAAACTATTGCGATAAACGATAATATTGTCTGAAGACCTTTTTACACTGATTTAATGGAAATGACGTAATAATGCATGTGATTTCCTGCCAAAGATAGATACACTTTATTTTCAAAAGAACATTTAACACTGGAACTGATAAACAAAATAAACAAAACAACCAAAAACAAAAATAAAATGGATTCTCAGTCTCCATTAACAAAAAATGTACTTGATAAAAACTAAACAACATAAAGCCAAAGTGTAAATAAATACTGCATTCAACCAAAAGAGTGCAGATTATGAAGTGTGTATACTATGTTGCCCTTCAGTAATAATTAGATTTAAATAGAGAAGATGGGCACATCGACTACCTGATGCAATAGTTCACACTACATGATTTTTTGCTCCTATTTTTCCCCTTACAACAATCTTAGATTGTTGGTCTTTCTAAGATTGTGTGGTGTGTTACGGTAGATCCTCGTTGCCGCTCCGATCCAAATCAGGGGTTTTCCCTGACTGGGAGCTTTAACACAGCCTGTTGAATGTGACAGGTAGCCAATCAGAAAGGCGGATTCTCCTCCCTGTTTTCTGAGGGGAAATTACGTCGGGGAATCCCAAACAGCTGACACAGCGCAACCCGAAGTCCAGCAAACATTGGAGATGATATGTGGAAACAACATTAATGTTTATTCAACATGCAAAGAATATAGAAATGACAAGGGGAGGAGTTGGAGCGAAATTGCTACCGCAGTTGATAAACCCGGTAACTTTTCAGCTGTTCTTCGTTAACGTGACGTAAATAGGTTATAATGATTTTCATTCAGTCAGGAATGACACTAGCCACATGCATTGCAGGTAGATTGTAGTAAAGCATTGATTAATGCCTTGTTTTAAAATTAGTTCACTGAACTTGTAGCCATTATTTTGTGCCCATTGTTGGACACCACACGGCAGGAACGAACCCGATCGAACTGTTATACCAAGGATTTCTGTCGGCTAATGTGTGATCTGTCAGGTTTTGAAAATGGGCCGACAATCGGCTGACAGCTCTAAGATCGTGTAGTGTGTGCTGGACTTTACACTAAGTAAATGAGGAAGGGAGGGTCAGTGGAGAGCACCGGAGTTGAGCCTTTTTTCATTCGGTGTCATCAACAGAAAGAGAAAAAGGGCGGAAGAGACGATAGTGCCGATAATTGAAATGACGTCGATAGTTTTAATTTATCGTACGATTAATCGATTTATCGTTTATCGCGACAGGCCTAGTTCTCCCTCTTCTAACCATTTTCTCCTTGATCTAATAAACGCACCTTTACTCTTATTAATGTAAAAATGATCCAATTTAAGTTGTAATTCAGTTAACTCTTGTAGTTCGAAGTCATTTAAATTAGAAGGATTCGACTGAGTGAGTTCAAATATTCTCGTTACAATTTTGGTTTCTTCATTTCTATTTGTCTTAGCCTTGTTACTACCAAATTTTCTTAGAAATTTTCCAGATTCAAATTTAAAAAGTTCCCAATTAATACCATAAAGATCATCTGCTTGAGCTTTATGCCAGAAGAATTTCAATAATTTGTTTATCTTTATAGTGACCTCTTTATAGTTTAATAAAGAATTATTCAATTTCCAGTATGAAGGAGAATAACTAGAATATTTACCATCTGAGAGTGTTATAATTATTTCAACAACTTTATGGTCCGTAAGGGGAGTAGGTAAAGTATTAACAGTCACAGATTCTTTCTTTATTGAATCTGAGATCAGCCAGAAATCTATCCTAGATTGTTGAGATAATGACTTATTACTCCAGGTAAATAAATAGTCATGTGGATGTTCAGTTCTCCAAATGTCAATTAGATTAAATTTTTCCATAAAATCTTTAATAGTCGGGCTTGAGGCATTTGGTCGACCAGGAGGCCATTTATCAAGGTTACCATCCAGGACAGTGTTGAAATCACCTCCCATAAGAATTATAGCATTTGGCCATTTTTTTAACCATTCTATAAGGATCTTTTCAGCTGTGATAAACAGCTTATCGTTATCTCTTTTATTATTGTAACCATAAATATTGGCACAAATGAAATGACGATTTTCATAGAAAAAGAGTTGAAGAATAAAGTGACCCAGCGAATCACATTCAGTAGAAATAATATTCCCATTAAATCTATGTTTTAAAGTCATAACTCCTGCAGAGCGCTCAGACCCATGAGAAAGCCAAACAGAATTACCCCACTGGGATTTCCAAAAAGTAACATAATCAACTGTAGAGTGACATTCCTGAAAAAAACAGAAATCAGATTTAAAATTTTTGGCAAACAAGAATAATGCTTTTCTTTTTAACATATTGCGCAACCCCCTGGCATTAAGAGAAATAAGCGAAAGAGATAACATATAAATAGGCCTGTCGCGATAAACGATAAATCGATTAATCATACGATAAATTAAAACTATCTACGTCATTTCAATTATCGGCATTATCGTCTCTTCCGGCCTTTTTCTCTTTCAGCTAATGAGACTGAATGAAAAAAGGCTCAACTCTGGTGCTCTCCACTGACCCTCCCTTCCTCATTTCCTTAGTGTAAAGCCCAGCGCGCACGACACGATCTTAGAGCTGTCGGCCAATTGTCGGCCCATTTTTAAAACTTGACAGACCACACATTAGCCGACAGAAATCCTAGATATAACGGTTCAATCGGGTTCGTTCCTGCCGTGTGGCGTCCAACAATGGGCACAAAATAATGGCTACAAGTCCAGTGAACTAATTTTAAAACCAGACATTAATCAATGCTTTACTACAATCTACCTGCAATGCATGTGGCTAGTGTCAGTCCTGACTGAATGAAAATCATTATAACCTATTTACGTCACGTTAACGAAGAACAGCTGAAAAGTTACCGGGTTTATCAACTGCGGTAGCAATTTCGCTCCAACTCCTCCTCTTGTCATTTCTATATTCTTTGCATGTTGAATAAACATTAATGTTGTTTCCACATATCATCTCCGATGTCCGCTGGACTTCGGGTTGCGCTGTGTCAGCTGTTTGGGATTCCCCTCCGTAATTTCCCCTCAGAAAACACGGAGGAGAATCCTAGATTTCTGATTGGCTACCTGTCACATTCAACAGGCTGCGTTAAGCTCCCAGTCAGGGAAAACCCCTGATTTGGATCGGAGCGGCAACGAGGATCTACCGTAACACACCACACAATCTTAGAAAGACCAACAATCTAAGATTGTTGTAAGGGGAAAAGTTTATCAGTTCCAGTGTTTAATGTTCTTTTGAAAATAAAGTGTATCTATCTTTGGCAGGAAATCACATGCATTATTACGTCATTTCCATTAAATCAGTGTAAAAAGGTCTTCAGACAATATTATCGTTTATCGCAATAATTTTTTGAGGCAATTAATCGCTCAGCAAAATTTGCTATCGTGACAGGCCTACATATAAACAGCAGAAAAAGTAACTTAATGAATGAAGGTATTTATAGACGACATGAACACCGTGAGTCAGTACCTTATTAAAGTTCCAGATCTCAGTTTGCAACCTAGGGTAAAGTTCCAAAATAGTGGACCCATCAATGAGAATAGACTTGCAATTATTCTAGCATTGGAGTAAACACTGCGGGTATCTCCACCCCGTTGATAAAACCACGACCTCCTACGAAGTAGGCAGATTTTCCCTCTTCACGAGCCTTCTGGATACATGGCCAAAGCTTCTGGCGGGATTCACGGTCTTCTTTACAAAGGTCTTCGGTAAAACGGAGACTCCCAGTCGGGGAAAACCCTGATTTAGGTTTGACTTCCCTCTTCAGGAAGTCATTTCCCTTAGCCGCTTTCCATATGGAATCACGATATCTCCTCGCAATGAAGCGAATGATGGTAGAACACCTGAGTGAAGTTGGCCCCCCTACCTTCTTCAAATTAGACAAAATTGGTGTCAATCAACTCAGCTACGTTTGTGCTGGTTTGTGCAGCAAAAATTTTCGTTTGTGCCGTTATCATTTTAAAGATATAAAGAAATGTTTTTAGAGGTCATCAAAGGTCAACCAGCCCCCCACCTTCTTCAAATCAGACGAAATGGGTGTCAATCAACTCGGCTACGTTTGTGCTGGTTTGTGCAGCAAAGATTTTTGTTTGTGCTGCTTCGGTTTTGAAGATATTAAGGAAAGGGTAAAGGTCAAAAGGTCAACCAGCCCCCACACCTTCTTCAAATCAGACGAAATGGGTGTCGATCAACTCGGCTACGTTTGTGCTGGTTTGTGCAGCAAAGATTTTCATTTGTGCAGCTATCATTTTAAAGATATTAAGAGGGCTGGTTGACCTTTGATGACCTCTAAAAACATTTCTTTATATCTTTAAAATGATAGCGGCACAAACGAAAATTTTTGCTGCACAAACCAGCACAAACGTAGCCGAGTTGATTGACACCAATTTTGTCTAATTTGAAGAAGGTGGGGGGGCCAACTTCACTCAGGTTGATAGAACGAGGGCGGGAGTTGGCAGCGACCTTTCTACCAACTCGATGAGCGACATCAATGAAGATCTGAAGCCTTTCTTTATCCTTCGAAAGAATCTCCTGGCACACCCGCAACACCTCCTCCCGAACATCCTCCTTCTCGGTCTCAGCGACGATGAGGTCTGAGGTTCCAACGACGACCATAGCGCTCCATCTCAGTAACACGGATTAAGCAGGACGTTGTATCTTTTTCATTGCGCTCCACTCGTTTTTCCACTGAGTTAATTTTCATTTTAATATCTTTGATTTCTTCTAGCATACTTCCCAGCTTTGTTTCTAAAGCATCACTTCTCGTGTTGATCAGGATAGCAAGCATAGCAATAGCATCATCAGGATTTGAGTTGCTATTTGTTCGTAACATATTTGGAAAAGGCTTCTTGGCAACAGGAGGCTTACTTGGAGTTACCGGGAGCGGCGGGCAATCCTCTTCACCAATCTCCGGTTGGAGAGCCGGACCGACATAGTCGTGGTCTTTCTCATCAATACCAGTGCAGGTTTTTTCCAACTTGCTGTGGTCACTAGTTCTTTTTTGGGCTGTTTTAGGCATCTTCCCGAGAGTAAAGTAAACTTACAAAGTAGAAAAGTACTCGACTGAGCGCTTGTACACTCAGGAAAATTGCAGAATAAGAGTGCTAGCACTGAGAGCACGGCACAGAGTGACTTACGCTGCCGCCATCTTTTTCTCCCCCGGTGCCGCCACAGTCGTTCTTGTTTCCACTCCATTACAAGTTAGGTCGACACCCGCCCTGTGGCGGGCATGACGTCATGCATTTAAAAGACTTCTGTATAAAAAAAAGACGCCATGAGAAGTGTGCATTTCATTTCTGTTGGACAGTAGAGACTTCGAACTTTGTAAAAGTAGTGTTTTTATATTGATTTTGTTTTATATTTATTTCCAAATAAAACCAGGAATATGATCGATCATTTTAGCCATAGCGTAGTGCGCATTTTACGCATGTTGAGTGCAATCAGTAGTTGTTTTATGACCAAAAAGTGAACGAATGCAACTGAAAGCCATTTTTCCGAGTTCCTCCAAGTGCACCACATTTCCGAAGCAACCAATCAGAAAGCATTTTCGGGCATTTTGACTTTAGATCGGAACAGCAGCGCGGGGAGAGAGTTTTGTGGCGGAAGAGAACGGTGCGCTGTTGAGATTTCGGATTTTACTAGTAGTGTTTTGTATTAGATTTTTTGGAAGAAGTGTTTTGTATTAGATTTTTAGATCATACGTGTGTTAGTTAGTGTGCATTAGTGTTTGTGTGTAGTGTTTGTAGACGGTTTTTAGTGTTTAGTGTGTGTCAAAATGAGTCGCTACATGACTGCGCAGCAAGCCCTGAAGTACGTGTACGAATGTGAAGAGGACGAAGGCGCGCTGCCAGAAGGTTCGGACTCGGAGTTTGAGCTTGACGATGAGTTTTTTTTTTTTTTTTCTTGTTTTATTTCTTTGTTTGGCATGGGATATGTACAGTAAATTATTATAATCGGAGTAGATGCACACTGAAACACATTATATGCTAATTTCCATCTCCAGCTTCCACCTCCATTCTATTCAGGGAGGAGGATGATGTGCCATTGTGCCTTCTGATTGACAGAAACTGCTTTGCACAGTGGCACAAGTAATTTGTTTTGTCTTGTGGCACCCATTTTGCAAATATTGTAAATAGTTGAAAGTGGGGGGGGGGGGGGGGGGGGGGGGGGGGGGAAGACATTGTGATGTTGGAGAAAATTTGTGATGGAGATATTGACATATTTTGTAAATAGTTGTAAAAAAAAAACGTCTGGGAAATTACCCACAATATGGTGAAAATATGACTAGTAATTTGTTTTTTACTAAGTTTGTACAAAAGTTCTTAAAATTTACCCAAAAACTTTTCATGTTAGGCTGTAAAAATGGTTTGTTCAACATTTTTGTGAATATTATAGTAAAAATATCAATATTTTTTCTACTCGGATTTTGTTTCTGTGTGTGTTTTTTGCTCCAATGTGATAATAAATTTTGTCAAAATGAAACAAACACTGTAAAATCACAAAGTTTAGGATGTTCTAAAAATAATGATACCAAACAAGGTAAGGTAAATAGTTTTTATGGTGAAAATATAAGGGTAAATTCAAAATTAGACCAAAACGGCCATTTAGACCCAAGACTCCTAAGCCAACATTTCACATCATGTTTCAAACAAAAATGAACTTAAACAAAAAACACCTCATTCCTCCATCCAGCTAAAAAATGCTGCAACAAATATGAATGTCCACTTGTTGTTCGGACCTCAGGAATGTGATGGCAGACCGGTTAGGATGAAGGGTTGCTGTTGTTGCTGAACAGTTTGCTTTTCCTTCTGGGCAGCACATGGAGAAACATTGATCTGTGGCGCTCAGCACAATGATGCCAAACAGCCTTATCACTACATTTAGACTGCAACAAACCCAGCAGGACTACATGGAGAAGGTTTCCACTGACCATGGAAACGTACAACAGCAGCGTGTGGTCAACTCATGACTCTCTCAGGGATTATTTCTGCATAAATGACACAGCAGTGATAACACAGAAATGATTTAATAAAACCAGCGACTGACTGGTTTTATCTGTTAAAGGAAAATGAATTCCTTTTAAAGTATGGGTGGAAATCCCATGAGGGTCAGGAGGGTTTGTACCCCCCCCCCCCAATCTTAGAATAGAATTGCCCCCCCCCAAAAAAAATATCAAATACATAAGGATATATCAGTTTTAATCCTCAACTTTTGCATTGAGAAAATGCTAATTTTGTGGAATTTTTAAAAATAAAATGACTAGATAATATAATAATCATTATTTTATTAGGACCAGCAGAGCAGCAGGACTTCATCCCAGTCAGGGCTAGAGCTCCTCACAGCCGACCTCTGTCCTGTGAAACATACACTAAGTCAAATCCTCGGCCTTTGGCAGCCAACACCTGTCTCATGTTTGCCCTCGCCTTTATTTCTTTCCTCAGTTCTTCTTCAGATCGCAAGCTCAGCAAAACGCAGAACTGGATCACGTCCTCAATCTGCCTCTCAGATTCATTAAACACAACGTGACTCTGCTGCCACTGATTAATCACAAACTGCAGTCTGAGTTCGCCTCCTCCTTACTGTCTGTTTCCATAATGTTCTTCCGCTGAGCTCTGATGAAGACCTGAGATAATTTGGTTTTGCTGAAGTTTCTCTCCCACTCAGCAATCAGGAAGGATATCAGAGCAGGAAACTGAACTGGAGAGATTTCAGATGCAAATATAGTCTTCAGATTTTTATGAATGGAATTTTTTTCAGTAAAAAAAGAAAATATTAAGGACAAGATTTAGATTCAGATTAAACTTTCTGACGGTGGATCAGTTTGTTTTCTCTTACATAGGTTCTAATGAAGGGAAAATATGCATAAAAAGACATTTCCAGAGGAGAATCTGAGGAGAATTAGAATCCAGATTCTACTAAACTATAACTTTATGAACGTTAATGCATCAGCGTTAACAGCCATGACCTCTAAACTCTAACACAACCCATAGCTTTCTTTACAAATAAATTCAGACAGTTTCAGTAAATGAACCTTAACAGAGCGAACAGTCATGGAGTTCAAAACAAACAGGCCAAGACAGAATCAGAGATGGCTGAAAATGTATAAACGCACAACAACAGATTTATTTACACATAGACACGCAAACGACCCCCCCCCCCCCACACACACACACACACAAAGCAACACAGATGATCTCATAACCCTCCATGTGGTGTCTGACAGCTCTGAGAGGGATCCAGACCCACATCTTTGGAATCAACAACAACACCAAAGATTTAATGGATTCTCTACTCCAGTGTGCAAACACGTTTTATACAACCAAATTTCTAATTAGTTGATCAAATTTAGTTTTTTGCACAGAAATGTACAAAAAAAAGAGTTAAGTACTGGACCAATAATCTGACAATCAAAGTTTAAAGGGAAACACGTCTACCCATTAGGTATAGTGTTTATTTGTCTTGTCTTTGGTTGGGCTACTGAAACAAACTTCATTGAGCTTCTGTATGATGACAATAAAACCTGATTCTGATTCTGACATAGAGGACACCTCTGTGTAATACACATCATCACCAGCAGGAGATGAGGCTTGACTGAGGAATGAGAAATATCCACCAAAATGGTTCCCACATAACCAAAAAACACAAACACACTAACTTATCCATAACTCTTGAAGCAGTTAGGTTTTAAAATGTTTTTTTTCCCAGACCCAGATTTATAGATTTTTCCAACAGTTTTTAGAACATTCTGGAGATTTTAGGTTTTATCCTGTTTATGTTGAAGAAGTTTGGTTTCAGGTTAGAAAAAGCTTTTTCAGTGATTTTTCTTTTAGCAACGGATCTAAAATACATCAGTTCCATTTCAGATTATGTGACACTATAAAAGCATTCTAAGATTAACTAGTTTACAAAAATAAAATACAACATAAATTTGAAAAACTTTTGTTAAACTGTTGTTTAAAAACCACATTTGATTTCAGTTTCAGAGCTGCCTAAGCAACTGAGTTCTAGAAACAAATTTGTACATTTCAGAGGGGGAAAGTCACTAGATATCTCAGGAAACACAAGTATTTTTCAGTATCTACTGTAGAAATGAATAAAAACAAATTCCACTTTTTCCAATGTGCTGACAGTAATTCTTCCCAGCCAGCAGGTGGTGGTGTTTTCATGTTAAGTTTGTTATTGATAGTGATGGGATTTTCGGCTCCTTTTCGAGATGCGGCTCTAATGGCTCTTCTTACTGTGGAGAGCCGGCTCTTTCGGCTCCCAAACGGCTCCCCATATATATTTTTGACATTATTAATTAATTAATAGCTTAAACCTAATTTTATAATATTTTGTTTCATTATTGACATTGTTAAGCACTTATGATGAGTAAAAATGCCGCATAACAATGCTATAGCAATACCGATGCGTGTGATGTCCGCATGTGCCTGTGCAGGTTGTTTGTCGAGCCTGCACGATAGGAAATGCTGACTTTGCACAGTCTGCACTCTGCCCTGGAGCTTGATGTATCATTAAAATGAGTCCAAATCTTGCTCCGTTTTCTGTCACTCATTATTTTCACCTATTCAGTTCTCACACTGACTCCCCTTCTTTCTGTCGTGCTTCTTGACCGCTGAGTGAGTGTCTGTACATAAACACGAAAGCTATACAGCTTGGCCAATTGCCTGCCGTTTCCACAAAAAAAGTGGAGATAAACTTTTTTTTTCAGTGTTTTCCCGCCACATTATTAATTGAAACTATGTGTGATTGGTCAGATGTGTGGAGCACACGCTTGACATGAGGGCAGTGGACCGACCGAGGGAAATAAAACTCTCCGCTCTAGCACTGGCAGAAGAGCAAAACGCGCAATGAGAGGGAGAAGGGGCGGAGAGACAGTGAGGCACCGCAGGACAAAAAAAACGCCGCAGGGAAAAACTATCGGCTCTGGCACTTGCAGAGCACAAGCACAATGACAGGGAGGCGGAGAGACAGGGATATACTGTAGAAAAAAACCCGGCTCCCAAATAGGATCCTAAAACGGCTCCCATTGTGGAGCCGGTTCCAATCGTTCACTTCAAAGAGCCGGCTCTTAGAGCCGGATCGTTCGCGACCGACACATCACTAGTTATTGAACAGTAGAATGAGTTCAGAAACACATGTATAATGGCTGACACAGGCAGTTTATCAGTCTTCATTTAATCATTCTTCATCCTGTTTTATTCTTTAGAGAAAGCACTGCTTGTAAGTATTTTGTGTTATTTTATTACATCTGAGACAACATTGAGCTATATTTGTGGGCATTTATGGTGTAAAAGGATGATGTTTGTAAGGCTGATTGTGACATGTTATTTACACAGTATTAAGCATTTGTGCCCTTACTATTTGCATGATTTGAATACTGTGGTATTCTAATTCATGTTTTTCATCTTTATTTGTAGTGTCACTCTTTTGGCAATTGAAAGCAACGTCAATTAAAGGGACATACGCCTGACAATCGTATGAGAGTTTATCTATCTGCACAACTGTTACTTGGAAACACAGTGGGGGCAGAACAGTGAAAAAGCACAGATCTACACAACAAGCAGTGAATGTTTACGTCGAAGATCTACTATATAAACTAAAGATGTCTCAAGAAGCTGGAAAGGCTTCGTCAACTCGCTCCAGCAAGACACACCTGTCAAATTCAAGTAAGTCGTCTGCAAGCATGGCTGCTGTAAATGCAAGGGCGAAAGCTGAAGCAGCTCACACTAGAGTAGAATTTGCTAAAAAGGAAATTGCAATGAAAGTTAAGAAAGCAGAACTGGAAGCCACATTACTGGTTCTTCAACACCAGTGTGATGCAGAGGCAGCTCATGCTGAGGCAAACGTTTATTAGGCAGCTGCTAATGAAGAAGAACATATGTCTCGACCAGAGCAGCAAAATGATGACTCTTTAGAACGCACTGGCAATTATGTGAAAGAACAACTTGTCTTAAAAGGTAGTGTAACTCCATTTGATATTCTAGAGTACAATGAACTACCTGCAGCCATGACATTTTGTCAACCCAAACAAGAACTCTGAAAGACTATGTTCTTCCATCAAACATTTCAATCAATCATGAAGCTGTTCCTCAACTATCCCAGTGTAACCCTGTACTTAAAACGTCACCAAGCTTCAAACATGACGTCCAATCAAAAGACCAAGTTAACATGTCTGAACTAATGAGGTTCCTGGCTAGAAGTGAGCTACTCACTGGAGGACTAAGGAAGTTCAGTGACAAACCAGGAGACTACTGGTCTTGGAAATCCTCTTTCGAGAATGCAATCCGTAACTTACATTTGTTTGCCAGTGAAGAACTGGACTTATTGATCAAATGGCTTGGCCCAGAGTCTGTGAAGTACGCAGAGTGTCTAAAAGCAGTGCATGTCAATAATCCTGAACAAGGGTTGCTTAAAGTTTGGGACAGACTACAAGAATGTTATGGCTCTCCTGAAGCCTTAGAAAGGGCACTGTTAGATCGGATGCTACAGTTCCCTAAGATCTCAAACAAAGATCCACATTTCCTGAGAGAACTTGCAGACCTTCTACTGGAGATCGACTCAGCAAAGAGTGAAGGTTACATACCAGGTCTACTCTACCTTGACATAGCAAGGGGAATCCACCCTGTAGTCGATAAATTACCTTTTGGAGTACAAGAAAAGTGGATGAACCATGGGACTAAATACAAAGAAAAACATTCTGTGTCGTTTCCACCATTTTCTGTATTTGCCAACTTTGTTTCCAGTGAAGCAAAAATGTGCAATGATCCCAGTTTTAGACATTCAGTCCAGCAACCACCAGCACCTCTCAAGATGTTTAAATATCAGGAAAGACACAGCAGGAAAGAACCTATCGGACAGAAGTTGTAAACTCTCAAGTAAAACCTATGGCTGAGACAAAGATTGCGGATGTAGATAAAGAATGTCCCATCCACAGAAAACCCCATGCACTGAAAACATGTAGAGCATTCAGAGAAATGCCCTTTGAGGAAGGAAAGATCTACCTTTAAAAGAACTCAATATGCTTCAGATGTTGCGCCTCTACCAATCACCAGGCTAAGAATTGTAGTACAGAGATAAGCTGTGCAGAATGTGGCATCAACAGTCATGTTTCAGCCCTTCATCCTGGTCCAGCAGTTTGGGCAACAAAACCACCACTAGCTGTAAGGCAGCCAGTGGACGTTCACGGTGGGGAGCAAGATCAACCATCACCTACTGCTATCTCTACCTGTACACAAGTATGTGGAAGTGAAATTGAAAGTCATTCTTGTGCCAAAATCTGTCCCGTGTTCATCTATCCAAAGGGGTCTCCTGAGAAGAAGCTGAAAACATATGCAATCTTAGATGACCAAAGTAACAGGTCCCTTGCTAGATCTTCAGTCTTTGATGCCTTCAGTATTACAAGGAAATCTTATCCTTACAAGCTAAAGACTTGTGCAGGAACTGAAGAAGTAATGGGGAGAAGAGCTCACAACTTCGTTGTGGAATCAGTGGATTGCCAGTCACATCTGTTGCTAGAGACGCTTATCAAGTGTGATATGCTTCCAGACAATCGGAATGAAATTCCAACGCCTGAAGCTGCTCAACACCATTCCCACCAACAGGACATAGCTGCAGAAATTCCCAAGCTGGATCCAGACGCTAGCATCTCGCTTCTCATAGGGAGAGATGTTGTCCAAGCACATAAGGTTATTGACCAACGTAATGGACCTCTAAATGCCCCATTCGCTCAGAAGCTGGCTCTTGGATGGGTCATAGTTGGAGATGCTTGTCTCGGCGGGGCACACAAACCTGACTATGCAAATGTCTTCAAAACCAATTTTCTGGATAATGGTCGGCCCAGTCACTTTCTACCGTGTAAGAATGCTATTCAGGTGGCAGAAGGCTTTGATTCCCCAGTTCCTCAAAAGGTCAGTTTCTGCACATCTACAAAGATAAAATGGTCCGACATCACAGACATAGGAGAAACAATCTTTCAACAAACAAGCTCAGATGAGAAACCTGGCTTCTCACAAGAAGAAAGAGCTTTTCTCCAGATAATGAACAGGGCAGTCTTTCAAGATAGTTCAAATAGTTGGGTTGCTCCACTACCCTTTCGTTCCCCTAGGCCGTGTCTTCCCAACAATAGGCAGCAGGCTACACAGCGCCTTACTTCTGTTCGCCATATTCTGAATAAACGTCCTAAAATGAAAGAACACTTCCTACAATTTATGCAAACTATACTCGATAATGGCCATGCAGAATTGGCACCCCCTCTCAAAGAACAGGAGTGCTGGTATCTCCCTTTCTTTGGAGTTTATTACCCTCGCAAGTTAGACCAAATTCGGATTGTGTTTGACTCCAGTGCACGTCATGATGGATTGTCACTCAATGACGTTCCTGTTACAGGCCCTAATCTTAAAAACAGTCTCTTAGGTGTTCTAATGTGTCTCAGAGAAGAACGAGTAGCAGTGGCCGCTGATATTAAGCAGATGTTCCATTGCTTTGTCATCAGAGAGGACCATCGGAACTTCTTATGATTTCTTTGGCATGAAAACAATGACACGGAACAACCAATTGTGGAGTTTCGCATGACTGTTCACGTTTTTGGCAACAGTCCGTCGCCTGCAGTTGCAACCTATGGGCTTCGTCGTGCATCAGAAGACCAGGAGAAACAAGACAACACAACAAGACATCTTGTAGAACGTCACTTCTACGTTGATGATGGCCTTGCCTCCTTTTCATCGAGTGATGAGGCGATCTCCGTTGTCAAAAATGCTCAACAAACTTTGGCTACATCCAATTTAAAGTTGCACAAGATTGCATCTAATGATATTGATGTGATGAAAGCATTTCCCAAGGAGGACCTGGCAAAGGACCTTAAAGACCTCAACCTTGGAACAGATCCTCCACCAATGCAAAGCAGCCTTGGAATAAGTTGGGACATCAACACAGACGAGTTTACGTTTCAAGTCTCAAATGAAGAGAAACCTTATACACGTAGAGGAGTGCTGTCAACTGTAAACAGTTTGTACGATCCGCTTGGATTCGCAGCCCCTGTGAGTATTCAAGGTAGAGCCCTTCTAAGAGAGCTTTCAACTGAAACCATCAACTGGGATGACCCACTTCCAGATAGGAATCTACAGGAATGGAGTGCATGGAGTGCATCTCTAAAACATCTTGAACAAATGAGGATCCCTAGACAGTACACCTCCCTTTCATTTCATAATGCAACAAACAGAGAATTGTGCATGTTCTGTGATGCCTCTACTAAGGCAATTGCTGCCGTGGCTTATGTCAAGATTTCAGATGCGGAAGGCAAAAGTGAACTTGGTTTCATGTTTGGCAAAGCAAAACTTGCTCCACAAAAAGAAGTTACCTTCCCGAGGTTAGAACTTTGTGCTGCTGTCCTTGCCATTGAGATTGCTGACATGATATCTGAGGAGATTGATGTTCCCTTCCACTCAACAAAGTTCTTTACCGACTGTGGAACTAACTTCCTAGGAGCATGCAAGGAACTTGGCATAACTCCAACACGCTGCAACAGTCGAGGAAGTCAGAATTTCTTAAATGAAAATGAGTGTACATGGATTTTTAATCCACCGCATGCCTCACACATGGGAGGAAGTTGGGAGCGCATGATCGGCATCACAAAGCGCATACTAGATTCCATGTTGTCAAGTACTCCAACTCAGCATCTCACCCACGAAGTGCTAGTTACCTTTCTAGCTGAGGTAACTGCCATTGTGAACTCTCGACCTTTAACTCCAGTCTCTTCTGATCCTGATTGTCCCTTTATTCTCACACCTGCTACCCTCCTTACCCAAAAGACTGGGGATTCTTCTATACCACCTGGAGACTTTGAGAGTGGAGGTCTTTACAGACATCAGTGGAGGCAGGTGCAACATCTCTCGAATGTTTTTTGGCATCGTTGGAGGAGTCAATACTTGCCTACCTTGCAACCGCGACGAAAGTGGCAATCAGAGAAGCCTAATTTTCAAGTTGGAGATCTTGTGCTTTTAAAGGACTGTCAAGCCAAGAGGAACCAGTGGCCCATGGGCATTGCAGTTAATACCTTCCCTAGCCAAGATGGAAATGTTAGGAAGCTTGAAATAAAAATCAGTTCTGGAGGTACATGTAAGACCTTCTTGAGGCCAGTTACTGGAGTTCTCCTTCTGAAAAACACCTGTGGCGAGGACACTAGTTGAACATAAGGTGACATCTTATGATGTCAGGTGGGGAGTGTGCTGGCAGTAATTCTTCCCAGCCAGCAGGTGGTGGTGTTTTCATGTTAAGTTTGTTATTGAACAGTAGAATGAGTTCAGAAACACATGTATAATGGCTGACAGAGGCAGTTTATCAGTCTTCATTTAATCATTCTTCATCCTGTTTTGTTCTTTAGAGAAAGCACTGCTTGTAAGTATTTTGTGTTATTTTATTACATCTGAGACAACATTGAGCTATATTTGTGGGCATTTATGATGTAAAAGGATGATGTTTGTAAGGCTGATTGTGTATTTACACAGTATTAAGCATTTGTGCCCTTACTATTTGTATGATTTGAATACTGTGGTATTCTAATTCATGTTTTTCATCTTTATTTGTAGTTTCACTCTTTTGGCAATTGAAAGCAACGTCAATTAAAGGGACATACGCCTGACAATCGTCTGAGAGTTTATCTATCTGCACAACTGTTACTTGGAAACACAGTGGGGGCAGAACATCCAGACTGTGTTAGAATATTCTTAAAAAACTCCTGTTCTAACTTCCCATGGTAGCTAACTTGCTGCATGTTGTCAGCTTATGTACAAACTAAGGTTTGTACATAAGCTGACAACATGAGTTATTATTAACAGTGCTACTGCTCTGCTTATCAAACAAAACCTCATATTTGCTGCTGCTGCTTGAAAAGTCAGTGTTACATCCTGGCAGAAAAAAGAGACTGGCTCTCAGAAAAGAAGACAAAACACAGCAAAAAAAAAAAAAAAAAAGTACAGACACAAACAACAAGAATGGAGTTTGTACCAAACTAATGCGCCACATACTGAGACGTCACAGACTTTAAAATGAGAAAACAGATGCCATCCAAAGATGTCATTTAGTTTGGCAAAAGCTTTTTCTTTTACATCCGAGGGAAACGAAGGAAGAAGGCTGGAAAACACGTGACTGATGTCTCCACGATAGCTTTATAAATCATCAGGGCTGAAGCAACGAGTCGGAAGATTAAATGAAGTGTGACGGATATGAATAATTCATAAAACAAATGCACAAAGTTCTGGTTTGCTGCAGAAATCCTTTGCAATAAGATTGAGATTGAATGTTTTCTGTGTGAAGCTTCACTTTGTGACAGCCCTGCTTTCTTCAGTTACATTTACCAGTAAAATCAGATTTAATCACCTGAATCCCATTAGAAATAGT
The DNA here is from genome assembly GCF_002775205.1 of Xiphophorus maculatus. Taxonomy (NCBI): domain Eukaryota; kingdom Metazoa; phylum Chordata; class Actinopteri; order Cyprinodontiformes; family Poeciliidae; genus Xiphophorus; species Xiphophorus maculatus. The sequence goes on along the minus strand of NC_036443.1, from coordinate 1,470,300 downwards.
AACATTCAAACAAAGAACAACACTGGTCAGCGCAGGTCGGTCAGAGAGCAAAGCGGCTGTTAAAAAACTGCTTGCTGCTACTGGAGCAGAAAACCGTTAATATTTCAAAAGTCCCCTAGTACTGTGTGTGCGCACGTGTGCATGCGCACGTGGGGGTGTGTGTGCGGGGTGTGTGCGTGTGTGTGTGTGTGTGTGTGCTGGGTCTCCAGGATCCCAGTGGAGCCTGATTGCTGCTGTGGCCATTTTCTCAGCTGGTTGGCGATCGCAGTTCAATATCTGACCAAAGCAAAAAGCGATGCACGCTTTGAAACAAATCCAAACCTGTTTTCATCTGAGCACTGTACAAACCACAGGAGGTCTAAACTACATGAAGACACTCAGGAGCTTTTTATATTTCCTTACGTCAGAAACGAACTTCGATGTATTTTATGAAGAAACCTTGTGATTGGCCACATAAAGTTTGTGCACGTTTGTGAATTGAAAGAAAGTATGCAATATGCAAATAATAAAGTTGCTTTTTTGCAGGAAAATAAAAAAGAGAGAACAGATAAGATGCAGCATCATGAGGACAGATTAATACAGGAGACAATAAAGCAAAACAATATATGAAATAAATCTCACAGCTCTGTTCAGTCAGTCACCTGAAAGTGAAGTTTTAGTTTCTGTCTTTCCCAGAAAATAAAAAATAAAGAAAGTGTTCAGTGTTTGGCTGAACTACATGTCAGTGTGTGTAAATCTGGGAGACAGCGCTGTGATGGCAGCAGGGCAGGAGTACTTAATGAATTTGAATTTTTGTACTTTTCAGCTCTTAATTTGGAAAAACCGAGTTTATAAATTCATTAAAAGTAAATTGAGTGCTGAAGATCCGAGATGCAAAATATCAGGAGGTGTTTAAACTTTTTCAAAGTTCTACATTAGGCATCTATAAATTAAAAAGAGTTCAGACCTATTTATTTTTAATTATGAAAAGCATTAGGGGAACCTTGTGCTATAATTCTTCTGACTATTTTAACAGATTTAATCTTAAATTATTGTGCTACATCTTTAGCAAAACATCCATCTGTTGTTTACTCGCTCATTTTGTTTCAGAAAATGAAATAGCAAAATAAATTTATTTAACTAGAAAGAACAGATCACAGACTTTAAAGGCTTTGAATAAGTATGACATTGTTCTCTTATAGAGATTATTTTAATGTAATTGTAAACTTTGAACTTATTACAGTTTATTAAACCCTGACAGTGATACATGAAAAGATTCAGTGTTGATTTTACTGGATCTCAGTTCTGAACTGAATGAATGTGATGCTGAAGAGAACATGAAATCCATTCTGAGGTTTTACTGTAAATATTGTAGCGGTTAAAGGGTGCTGTTATGTTGTTTTGTGTTTTTCCCATGAGGCTTGGCGGCAGAGAAGAGGGCGAACCGTGAGCGAATAGGCTATCTGTCCGAATGAAAAGACCTGTGTGTTCCGCCATTAAAGTTGTGAATGTTCTGGCTATCTAACCCCGTATGTCTTCATTGAGCCCTCAACAGAGGTTACAATATGTTCAATTTTCACTTGACAGAGTTTTTGTTTTACTTGGTATTTAGAAATCAGGGAATTAAACATCATGGTTTTAATGTGGGGTTCCTCATGGCACTCTTGTCTAGTCAGGCTCTAATTACACTGTTATTACATCATCACTGATGATGCACAACTTCCTGTTGCTTCTTCATCATCTTTTTCATTAAGCCTCCTTCAGTTTAATGCAGGAAAGACAAAACTTTTTTTGATCCAAGAACCAAGAACTCAGCTTGACTTAATGATGCAGAACTAAAATGCCAGAAAACTAGATGCCACTAATCAAACCTAAACCTTAACAGCCTCTTAAAGTCTATTAATGCGTCTGCCAAATACAAACTTGCAAAAATCTGACAGAAGAAAAAATATGTGGATGATTTCACTTTCAGTAGGTGAGATTACTGTGTAATGGCTCAGTCAAAGTTTATCAACCAGCTGCAGCTCTAATCTGGGGTCTCAACCTGGAAAAAAGACAACATCATATAGAATCTCTTCTGACTCTGCATGTCAAAGTACAAATTTTTACATCGCATTACTGTTTTTTTTGTTGTTGTTCTTCTAATATTTAGTCACCTCAGGTCATCAGGAATCTGGTAGCTAATAAATCTTCTCAGTAGCAGATCTAAACTATGAGGAGAAAGATTTAGTTCTTTGCTCCTTGGGCCCAGATCCAACCTGGGAACCTAAAATGTGCAGAATTTTACCGTTTAATGGTTTTTTCCAACTGTTTGCTTAATCAGTTCCTTTTTTTTGTTCAAAATAACATTTTACTGATTCTTTACCTGCAGTGCAAAAAAACATTTTGTTAATTTGTTATTTTTACTGATTGAAATACCTCCGTGAAAGTTAAAATTTGAGTAGTATTTGAGTAATACTGAATATATATACACTGCTCAAAAAAATAAAGGGAACACTTAAACAACACAGTATAACTCCAAGTAAACCAAACTTCTGTGAAATCAAACTGTCCACTTAGGAAGCAACACTGATTGACAATCAATTTCACCTGCTGTTGTGCAAATGGAACTTTGTACAAAACAAAGTATTCAATGAGAATATTTCTTTCATTCAGATCTAGGATGTGTTATTTGAGTGTTCCCTTTATTTTTTTGAGCAGTGTATATATATATATATATATATATATATATATATATATATATATATATATATATATATATATATATATATATATATATATGTAACCTGTCTTCTTCATGATCAGAACAAATCATAAAAAGGAAATAAGAACCCAGGCCACCTTTACCTTGAGTCGCAAAGACATAAACCAAAGTTCTTGTAGTCGTTTAAACCCCATAAAGCTTCAGTTTGACTGCAGAAAGCGGTCGCTGGATAAGTGTGGAGTCATGCCGGAGCAGAACCTCTCTGCGATGTTCGGACAGAAGTACCGAGGCGGCCCGGAGCTGTCCGCACAGAGCGGTGCTGAAAGCTGCCGCATCATGACAACACGTGTTAGAATCAGCTTGAAGGAGCAGAACTGGAGGCTGAAACAGCGAACAGACAGACTGGCTGACTGACTGACTGACTGACTGACTGACTGACTGCAGGTGATCAGACCACAGCTGGAGTTAACCTGACATGCGCCATAGACTCCCCAAACTCCACCAAGCTTCCCCCACCCCGAATCAGTCAGAAAGGCCACGATAACCGACACAAAAAATCATTTAAAAAAGCCAAGTAAAACTGGACAGCACTTACACGTAAGCGTGGTAGACGAACGCCCATCCCCGCGGTCTCTCCAGCGCGTTGTAGAGGAAACTCTGTAGTTTCCGGTAGCTGGCATTTTTCTTCGACGGTCTGGGTCTCCCGCAGGAGATACTGGATCTGGGTCTGCTGAGGATGCCGCCCCGCTTGGTGCTGTCCGAGCCCGCAATGAGCAGCGCCCCGTCTCTGGTGGATTCCGGAGCGCCGGGGTCCAAGCCGACGAAGCCGACTTTGTGCTTTTTCTCTCCGGCTTCAGCTGGGTAAACCCCGCCGTTGAGGGATTTCTGCACCATCCTAAAGTCAAGACGACTCTGAGGAGTTGTCAGTGTCCTTGCCGCGGGGATGCATCACTGGCTGAGGGGTGTGTGCTGCTGCTGCTGTTGCTGGTGCTGCTGCTGGATGAGGTCCGTGTTGGTCCCTGCAGAAACCCAATGTGTGTCCTGTCTACTTCTCTTCCCTTCCGGCAGCCTGACTGGCACAGCAGGAGGCATGCACATGAAATACAGTCATGATCAAACTAGAAGTAATGGCTTTAATGACTAAGACGTGCATTAGGATGAAAATTCAAAACCAACATGCAGATCAGGCTTTCTGTTCTGGTTGCTGATGCAGAAAATTGTCCAAAAATATAAAATAAAATAAAATTAAAAAATCATTACAAGTTGTCAATATGAAGGAAATAACGGGTATCAGTCTACTTTAGTGAAAAACATCTGCTCTGGTCTTAAAAACACAGCCTGATGTAACCCCGGTTTCTCTCCACTCAACTTCAGCCCAGGAGAGCCGCTACAATGAAAGCTTTCATTGGATGATGCAGGACTATGCAATATTCATATGTGCAGCTTTCTACACTATGAGAAATGGATACCAGAAGGTATATGTCAGGATGAATTAGGACTGGATTTCACTGGAAACAATAATGAAACAAAAGTCTATGCAAACACTTAAAATTATGTCCTCTTCAAACAGAAATACATTTATCCAATTTTCGTAATATTGTCACCAAAAAATGTATTTTATCAGCTTTATTGGGATTCTGTGCAACTGCCCCGTTCATGAAGATATTAAGACGTTATTACATATAGTTTACTGGTGTGCTGTCTAATTATTATTATTAAATAATTTTTATATTACGGAGTTTCCAGCATAGGTAAACATAGAAAATAATGCAAATAGAACATCCAACCCTCCTTTGGGGGTTGGATCTTTACACGCCCTGGACGTGTAAAGATCCAGGGCAGTATCTTAGTATCGTGTAAAGATACTAAATATGTAAAGAAACATATTTAACATGTTTTTTTTCTTCATTTGTATTCTCTATTAAATAATTATTTGTTTACCATTAATGCTGCCTCTGCCTCATACCTTCTGATTTTACTTGGCCGTGTTATGCTAACTTCAGGTGCAACGCAGTTTGAAAAATTTGACTGGCAGCCAATTAGGAAGATGAGCATGTAAAATAACATTAACATTTTTTGTTTTAGCTAGTTAATATTTCTAGTTCTTCCGTTTCCACTGCAGAAACCAGAACCAATGGTTCCTGCTATGTTAGCCTAATCGGTCTCAAGTCACAAAACAATGAAGTGACTGAAATGTTTGACAGAAATGTTCCACAAGAAAAAATAGACTACATAGAACACAATGTTAAATAACCCCACCACCAAACGTGATTAACACATTTAAGGGCAGTTTACCTTTTCAATGGAGATTTCAAGGTGCTAGCTTTAGATGTGTGAATTTTTAAGTACATGCTACCCTGTGATGAGATTAATCTATTTTTTAGTAATGTTGTGGCTTTCAGGAGGCAAATGGATGCGGTGTATGGGAATTAGAGTAAAGGAAAATGATCATAAATGCATGATATACTTTTCAGATTTGTAAAAAAAACAAGCTAACAAAAGCATATCAGTTTTTTCTCTTTGTAATATGTGCTACTTTGTGTTGGTCTACAGCATGAAATCCCAATCAGACCCATTGAATCTGTGGTATTAAAACCACAAATAAATGAATGGAAAGAGTGCTATTTAACAAAAGTCAGTCTTACAAACACATACCAGGTTTATGGCACTGGTAAACAATCTGCTGCTAACCTACTTTAAACATACACTGCCTGGCCAAAAAAAAAAGTCGCCACCTGGATTTAACTAAGCAAATAGGTACAAGCCTCCTATTGGATAAGTACTGCATAGGCGATTATCTTTCAGCTGGCAACAAGTTATTTAACCCCAGCTGATGCAATGAGTAACTCCTCATTTCTTAAACAACCATGGCAAAAGACACATCCTGTGGTCGTGGAAAAGACGTTAGTCTGTTTAAGAAGGGTCAAATCATTGGCATGCATCAAGCAGAGAAAACATCTAAGGAGATTGCAGAAACTACTAGAATTGGGTTAAGAACCAACGCATCATTAAAAACTGGAAGGATGGTGGGGAACCATCGTCTTCCAGGAAGAAATGTGGTCGGAAAAAAATCCTGAATGATCGTGATTGGTGATTACTTAAACGTTTGGTCAAATCAAATCGAAGAAAAACAACAGCAGAACTCAGGAGTATGTTTAATTGTGAACGCAAAAGCATTTCCACACGCACAATGCGAAGGGAACTCAAGGGGTTGGGATTGAACAGCTGTGTAGCCGTAAGAAAACCTCTAATCAGTAAGGCTAACCAGAAAAAAAGGCTTCAGTTTGCTAGGGAGCATAAAGATTGGACTCTGGAGGAATGGAAGAGGGTCATGTGGTCTGATGAGTCCAGATTTACCCTGTTCCAGAGTGATGGGCGCATCAGGGTAAGAAGAGAGGCAGGTGAAGTGATGTACCCATCATGCCTAGTGCCTACTGTACAAGCCTGTGTGGGCAGTGCTATGATCTGGGGTTGCTGCAGTTGGTCAGGTCTAGGTTCAGCAACATTGTGTGCCCAAAGAATGAGGTCAGCTGACTACCTGAATATACTGAATGACCAGGTTATTCCATCAATGGATTTTGTCTTCCCAAATGGAACGGGCATATTCCAAGATGACAATGCCAGGATTCATCGGGCTCACATTGTGAAAGAGTGGTTCAGGGAGCATGAGACATCTTTTTCACACATGGATTGGCCACCACAGAGTCCAGACCTTAACCCCATTGAGAATCTTTGGGATGTGCTGGAGAAGGCTTTGCGCAGTGGTCAGACTCTCCCATCATCAATACAAGATCTTGGTGAAAGATTAATGCAACACTGGATGGAAATAAATCTTGTGACACTGCAGAAGCTTATTGAAACAATGCCACAGCGAATGCAGGCTGTAATCAAAGCTAAAGGTGGTCCAACAAAATATTAGAGAGTGTGACCATTTTTTGGTGGTGACTTTTTTTTTGGCCAGGCAGTGTATAACGCAAAATATAGACAGGGAGAATATAGAACGCTTCAGCAGAAGAGGTGAAAGAAGAAACCTCATCACAGGCCGGCAGCATTCACTCACCATCATATTGTAAGTGCAGAGATGTAACGATCCTGATTCCCTTCAGAGTTCAGTAATGGGTATTAGTTTAAAGGCAACATATTAATGGGTGGGACACACTGAAGAAAAACGGAGACAGAGTTCCACTAGAAAAAAACAAACTGTCATGACGAGAACATTTTATTTACTAACTTGTTAAGATTCCATTTACAATAACTTTAGAAAGATTCAACAAAAAGAATATCTTTGTACAGTTATTTTTCAACAAACATAAAATTGCAGAAGTATATATACAAAAAAAACCCTTCAGAATTAGACAATAGTTTGTCCAGATATACCAACATGCTGCACTCATTAGCAACCTGCAGTGCTAACAGAGACTGCTTCAAGATCACTGAATGGTTTTTCCTCAGGTACAGAACTGAGATCATATAGGAAAATATGTTGATACAAATATCTGCACGTCTAATCATGTAAAATGATGGATGAGTCAAGCTCCAGGTAAAAAGGTGGATTATAACAACATGTCAATATGGAACCAGGCTGTAAACAGAAACCAGCGTAAAGAATGCAGCAAATCATAGAAGTTTCTGGGTGAAGAACATTTTTAACAACCAAAAAACAGAAGGTGCAGATCCGGTGATGCTGGAAACAGGCAGGCAGCGTCTCTTCAAATGCACAGTCACCAATAAAAAATATGTTTCATATACTATATTACTTCCATAAAAATAATCCAATATAACTTATAGCATTATTCTGTAATGACTGCACAATCTTCTGCTCTGACAATGTTACGTATTTATTTACAAGAAAATAAAATCTCCAGTAAACTAATGTTACTGTGTTTCAATCCTCAATACAATCCCTTTTGTTTGTTTTTGTCATCCTAAAACTGATTACAGTACTTTGTGTAACACTGAATGGACCAATCAATGTGCTTCTTTCAGAACACCTACAGCAAACAAACATAAGAGCCAATTTAAAAGTCAGATTTCAGAAAACACAAGGCAAACTTTCAACATTTGGATTAATTAATATATTAATATTTTAAGTGATTCAGTACTTAACGTTTTGACTTGGTTTCTTTGTTTTACATTTTGACCTGATTTGCATTGGCTAGCTTTAGTTACTCCATCCCTTGCCCTGATTATTAATGAAGCAATTACTGACATAATTGAATTCCACACAATTAAATAAAATGAAACACAAGCAGGTACATCTAAAGAAAACAAGTGAAATGGCATGCCATTGGTCTTTAAATACTGATCAATACATAGGCTGGAATGCTTTTAGACTCTTTAATACCTGATATCGAGTAAGTAAGCGATAAAAACGCTCCTTCTGGACACAATAAATAGCTATCCTTCATTTTGTGCAGCAATACAGTACTTAAACTAAACCTACAGTAATTGCACAGTCACCACATGCAACAGGCTGGGAAAAAAATTCAAAACAACTCCCTCCTCCCCCTCTGCCATCTTTTTTATCATCAGGCCCCTCAGTCCCTACTTCCATCTCTCTGTCTGCCTTTTGGACTTTCTGCGTCTACCAGCATAGCTAAAATGTTCTTCTTGACTTGTGGTCAGAACTGTGATCCCTGGGGAACACTGGAGCACGCGGACAGAGCGAGAGGCAGTTCTCCGGATTTTGCAGTCCAAGGCAAAGTGGGTAAAAATTGTTATTTAAGACGTTGGTCAAATACAGGTAGTTTGGTTAATCCAGTTAACAACACAAGCTGATCCATGAGAACATCGTCTTCTAAATAAGTAAGGTAAGATTCACGTCAGAAGACGGCAGACGTAGTAATACTGTCCAGGATAATCTCAAAGCATTCGTGACCAGTTTGCTTTGGCCGCAGGAGTCTGGCTTTATTTGGTCCGTTGTCCCTTGTATCGTTTGTCTGAACCGTCTTTCTTAGCTTGTACTGCAGACACCGGGTTGGTCCTTGTTTTACTGGCAGCGTCAAACTGAGAGGAAGAGATGAGAATTAAACTCATCCTCTCCTAATGTCCTCCACTTCTGCATTCGCCTCCCTATGAAAAGATTCTCTGAAGTGCTCTCATAGTTCTCCATCTGAGGGTGGCAAACACAACTTGAAGAGCCTGTAAAAAGAGGAAAGAGCTTTCAGATGACCATATATGGGTATTATGGGCTGATGATTGCATAACGCGGAGCTGTGCGGTGTAGGCATACCTTGGAGCTGATGGCGGCATCTGGTCCATCACCTTCAGGTTTTTAGCAGACAGCTCCACTCTTGCCCCCTGATAGAACCAAAGAAATAATTTACACATGAAAAACCTCAGGGTACAGCATTTTATATTTCCTAATATCACTCTGTACCGGATGAAAAATGTACCAAAACAGTACAATTTATTCAATATTTAAATAATATTAACCTAAAATATTAAAAGTAACCTCTAAGTTCAGGGAAACTACCTTAATATGGTCCATTAAAGGTCAGTGTAAGTTCTAGAAAAATGAATAGTACGTTTCATTAAAGTTAATGAAAGAAAATGGAAACGTTTTGGGAAAGTAGATTTTAAATTCCATGAAAGGACTTTGGAAGTTCTGGAAAAAGTTTGGGAAAAGTAACTTTTGTTAATTTCTTAAAGGTCCAAATAAAAAAATTTAAAAAGCCTGCTTAATGACTTGTGGATGGTGGAGTGCAGGGTAAGTTGTGGGAAAACAAGAGTTGTGTTCAGAAAGCTTGAAATGACCCTTGAATTGTTGGAGAGAGTAGCTCCTAAGTTCAGGAAAGTAACCAGAAAAGTAAAACATTTTCAATCATTTATTCCAAAGAAAGTAGTTGACAAGTTCTAGAAAGTAACAACTGAACATGAGCAAAGTTCCTGGTTTGTTTGGGAAACATAATCAGTTTATTGTCAGTTCCAAAGGAAAGTTCCAGAAACATTCACTAATATAAGTCATTAAAATAAGTGACAGGTTCCCAAGAAGGTTTCAGAAGGTTTCACTTTCTGAAAATCCAGACTTACGTCTGAAAATCCAGACTTAAGAATTATTCATTATAGCAAGCACATTTATCTTGGTGAAAACTTACTTTTAAGTTAGTTTTGTCTTATTTCAAGTGTACTAAAATATTTGAAGTAGAAACTAGAAAAAAAGACTTGGCAAGATTTTATGTTTTGCAGTGTGCTATCTAGGAAAGAAGCAAATCTAAAGGTTTCATAAAGCTTTTGTAGCTTTATTCCTAATTATAATTAGAAATCTTATTGGAGGGGATGCATAATAACTTCTTAAATCCTGTCTGAGGTTCACCTGCTTCCTCATTATGTCCATGGTCTGCATGAGGCAGCGCGGCAGGAGGCCGTGGTTCCTGGCCAGGATCATCGCTTTCTCCAGGGTCACATTCAGGGTACATCTGAAAGCAACATGAGGTCAGACTTTAACTGCCGTAATCTAAGGATGGATTCAGAAAGATTCAGACAGAGCAGCTGATGCTCAGGGATTCTCTACATATCACCGTCTGCAGGCTGTTGTAAAAATATTAGAACTATGCAGAATGAGAAACACAGCAGCAGCAGCCTGACCTCTGCATGCCGGTGCCACACATGGTGATGTGGCAGGCTCCCAGCCGGTTACACAGTTCGGAGGACACACACAGCACGCTGACACCCGACGGGTGGCCCTGCGCACTCGGACGCACGTTGACGTATGACTGCATCAGCCGACAGAGGTCATCCAGGGTGTTTAGGGGTCTGAGCAGCTATGAAAGAGAAACCAGGGTCAAAGAATGACACAGTAACGTCTCACCTGGAGGCCATCTTGGCAAGTCATTTACCTACAATTCAATGTCGGAACTGCTTTCTTTAAAGATATCGTTCTGTGCAAAAGCTCTGACACATCCATACTTTACCCTTTACTACCTAAGAGCCACTTCTTTGTTGATCAAACGTTCTTCAAGCTCTCTGGAGGTCAAACATTTCTCTTGACTGTTTGTTTTTTCATTTTATTGTCAGTGACTTTTTGGTGAAGTCTCCAAAATGGACATTTACCAAAAAATTAAATGTTCAAACAAAAATCCCAGATATGTAAAACTGCCAATCCAACCAACCAAATCCAACCACTGTTCTTTAAAACAAATTAATTTCTGATCGCTTGAGAATGAATTTTGTCATGCCAAATATCTTCCTGGACTGGAAGATTCCTGGACTGGACTTGCTCTCAGACTCCAGCTGCTGCCATGTTGCGTGTTCTAGCAGCTTTTCCTACAGTTCTTGTCAGTGAAAACGCTGTCTGTGACAGTTTGAAGTGCAGACAGACGTAAATATATATGGATCGATTTCTGGCCAACTGACAGGCCCATGTGGTGCTACTGCTGCAAAATAATATTTAAGCAGACTTAAATATTTATTGTGTCATTAATATTTCACCATACAATGCTTCTAACAATGTTTTTAGACAGAAATAATGCAACTGCTTCATTTAAAATCCCTGTGCTTATGAATATTACACACACTTTTATGATGAGTTGGACCAAATTGTGTTTATTTCTTTTACATTCCTATAAGAAGATTTGTTCTAGATTTGGTCCAGAACACAAACAGCTGGTTTGACTGGATTTAAACTTGTGTTCAGAGGATTGCCTGAATCTATCCTTCAAGGTTTAATTGAGGTGTTTAATTCACTTTACCATGACTGTAACTGCTGCTTTAGATGTATTGAAATGATCCAAAAAGTAGTCAAAGTCTTGATCAAAAACTTTCCAAGATCTTCAGAAATCTTGAGGAAAGATTAATTATGTAAAAGATTACAACATTGATTCTGTCCTTAAAAGTAAAAATAAACTCTAAATTCCTCTGATTGTTACTAGATTAATGAGATAAAAACAACAATATCACCAATATCACACAAAAAAGAGCAAAATGGCAGTGGAGCCAATCAAAGCTAATGAATAACAAAAATCAGAAATCATTGTAACAAAAACCCAAACTTACAGATTTCCATACAGACTGCTGTGCAGTAACTGGTTTGTAAGACGGAGCACCAATAAATATCTGGATTGTTAACAAAAATCATCATATTTAGCAAACAGAGGTTTATTCCTGAGGTTTCTTAAAGAATAAAAATAAAAACTTGTAAATACAAAATGCTCTAGATTAAATTAAGACTATCCTCTACAGATTTGATTTCAGCTACAGTCAGTGTGGGACATTAGAGGTCAGGCTGGAATTAAATTGGAGCAGGATGCTGATGCGTTCAGGTTAGTCAGAGTTAATTAGGAGGTCTTGATAAGCTAGTGGGGGTGGGGATGGTTTCCATGGGGACAGGAAGACAAATCGTTCCTCTTACTTTGGAAATGCTTGGCTGAAGGTCTCTAACTTCAAGGCCCAGTATCTGTGCTTGCATTTATATTCAGTCACAACATGATATAAAAGTTGACTGTGATGACAGATTGCAGAGGATTGTACTGTACAGCAGTGAATGTGTAGATTTACCTGGTCTATTTTCATCGCAGTGGAGTTGGAGTCAGTAGGGAGGTTGGACTTCTCCAGATAGAAAGCCCTGTGGAAACACACACTGGAGTTAGAAGCAGTTAGAAAATGACTCTTGTTTGTCTGAGTGAGGCAGAAAACAGAGAGAGACGATCCACTTCATGTTCATCTAATTCTGATGCTGCGTTATGAGTCAGGTTCTGGGAATTCATGTCATGTTTTATTCAGAGTTAGGAATGTTAAAAAGAAAAGCACGCAACACTCATTGGCACCCCTAGTGAAGATGATAAAAAGCCTTAAAAGAAATGTATATTTTAGCTGCATTCTAATCTTACAAAAAATTGCTTAAATTTAGAAGAGACATGTTGGCAAAATTAAAAGATTACGTAATACTTTATTTGAAGGGGTGCGCATAAGACTGACATGACACTGTCATAAATATGGCATAACACCTGTTATAAACATGAAGGAGTATTTATGAATGTTTATGATTGTTGTCATGAAGTGTCATTTGGTAAATATTGACATAAAATTTTAACATTTAATGCAAAGTTGCTCTAAAAATTTCATAAAAAGTCCATTAAAAGTGCCAACTTTGCATTATTTAGTAAATAATGACACTTTAAGCCTTATTGAAGTTATTTGAAGAAGTAAAGAAATATGCTGCGTTTAATTTGTGTTTGTGAAATAAAAGCATGAGAATGCCATCACAGTGAGCTCCATCAGAGTGAGCTCCATCAGAGTGAGCAGAGTGATCTGAGCTGAGTGTACCTGAGTCTGCGGTAGTAGGCCTTGACCTTCTCTAGGGACACGGCATTGATGCGCTGCTGGAACTCCTCCATGTCCACGCTGTCCTGCGGGGAAGCGCCATCTGGACGCTCCAGCGCTGAGAAACAAAGCATCCAGGTTTTTAACAATGCTGCTTCAGGGACACCGATAATTAAAAAAGCCGCATAAAGGCTAGAAATAAGCCATAATTTTTTTTTAAGCAGAAAAACCAAAAATAGAAAAATCTGCTGTTGTAACCCCAAGGTGCTCTGGACTTCCCCCTAACTTGCAGTGAGGTCTGTTTTCCAGCAGGTGGCGATGTTTACCCACTGGGGTGTCCAGCTCAGAGACTCTGGGCTGTTTTGCACTTTGAAGCTCTTGGAAGAATCAGAGCTGTTTGATTGGATTAGCACTGCAGCTAGCACTTCCATATGGAAAATGAATGGCTGTTTGGCAGACTGAATGTCTTCTGACCGACACTGATGGAGAACTAAAAGGAGAGTTGGGAGGTGGAAGCGTCCAATAAAGAGCTTCAATCTAAACCCATAAAACGACTGAAGCCATCAGTAGATGAACGTGTGAGAGGAAGATGTTTCTTAAATGATTTAAAGTCGAACTGTAATGTATATGAATGGTTTCCATTTCAGATGGCTTCTTCATGTGAAGTTTGTTTTAGGGTTTTCTAACTCATAGTCACTAAAAATATAAATGTTTCTTCAGGTTGAAAGAGATTAAATACGCTTTGTTTTTACACACATTTACTAGTAAATGTGTGTAAAAAATCTGCTCATGGGCGTGCCGTGGTGGCGTAGTGGTTAGCGCGACCCGTATTTGGAGGCCTTGAGTCCTCGACGTGGCCGTTGCGGGTTCGACTCCCGGACCCGACGACATTTGCCGCATGTCTTCCCCCCTCTCCTTCCCCGTTTCCTGTCAGCCTACTATCATATAAGGGACACTAGAGCCCACAAAAGACCCCCTGGAGGGGTAAAAAAAACAAACAAACAATAAATACTCATAAATACAGATTCACTGATATGATATCAATATCTGCACTAGACCTGATATTGAAAACAATTCTAGATCAGTATCAGTAACAATGCTCCAGATTTATTCAGTCTAGTTCTATGCTTTATGCTCTGAGTGATGTCATGCTTTATTATTTATTTACTTTACATTATATTTAGAATTCCTAATTGCTCTTTCTGAAACATTTTAAAGGAAGTTTGTTGTAGTTTATTTTTACATGTTCGACCAATGTAGTCAACCTTTTGTTTTAGTCAGTTTCAGTTTTTTTATTTATTTTCCATTGGCTGTTATTCTGCTAACTGCACTGAACAAACTCAACTTGTTTTCCATGTTAGCTTGTGAAAGTATTGGTGTATTTAAATGTTCTGTACTGGTGCAGAGTAATCACATATATTAGTAATTCATTACATTTATGTCTGTGTTTAAAAAAAACATTTTAAGTAAATTCAGCTGATTTTCTGTATTGGATTGATATCAGCTGATACTAAACCTCAGATATTGGTATCAGAAGTGAAATTGGTGCGTCTCTAATCATAAATACATCTTTTGTTGCACAAATTGCTTTTATTCAATCTTTGCCAATTTGGGTTTATCTGGAGAAATGTAGGTGGGGAAAAACAAAAACCCACATGTTTATTTAGTGAAGGTTTGGGAACAAAGATGACTAAGGATGAAGGTTGATTTTGTGTATTTCTATGTCTAGTCATTCACTTTGGAAGCTGTAAAACCTCAAAAGGAGAAAGAGAAATGACAGTTTTCCAATGTGTTTTTTGATTTTTTAATCTATAATTTGTTTAACTTATTTTCTCTATGTTGTAGTTCTCCAGCTGTGAGCTTTGGCATTACTATGAGCTATGTCAGAGGAAATTGGATAATATTACCAGCTAGAAGTCACAGAAACTTAAAAATATGAAGTACAAATTCAAAAATTTGAAGAAAAAAAAAATCTCTTATGTTTATTTTAAAAGGAATTATTGGGAGTGCTGATTTTTTTTATTTTGAAAACATGAATTAAAACGGAATTTCCTCCTCAATTGAGTAATGTAATTAAAACAGTGTTTTGTTTTGCTGTTTTTTTTTTTTACATTTTTCAGTGTGAAATTTATGCCAGTATAATAAAATGTTACATTTATTATAAAGTGGTAAAATCAGATTTAGAATGGAAATGTTTCTGCTGCTCTTGTCAGCGATATGTCATTTTAAATCTAAAAAATGTCCCTTTAATCTGGCCCACCCGGCCCACCTTACCTCTGGAGAACAGGACCGTGTGGAGCTTCAGGCTGCCTCCATTCTGAAGCCGACTGGGCAGCTCGCTGAAATGACAGCTGTCCAGGAACATGGTGACCCTCAGGGCCTGCCGGCTGCCCTCCACCTGATAGCACACAGGTGTGTCTGAAACACATGGGGGAAGGTAATGAGACGCCATCGTTACAGGCCATGATATTCACAAGGTTTTAATTCCCAGATGAAACAAAGATGTTAACATAATTCATGTAAACACTGCTGTGGAGAATCTGTTTTCTGTAGCATACATTTTCATTTATATCTCCTTAATAGTCACATTAATTCAGTGTGTGTGGGCGTGCATGTGTGTGTGTGATGTGAATCTTTAATTCTAATTTTGCTGTCTTAAAAAAAGGTTCAACCCAGAACGGGTTTGAATTAGCCTGATTAGAAAACCTTTGTTTTGTTTGAATCATGTAATGTTTACTGTTAATGGAATAAGACTGAATTGAATGTGCAGTAGAATCCAAAGCAACAGCTGCATTTCCATAAAATTCACCACAAAACTGCACAATTTGACATTTCAAAAGTAAATTTCCGTAATGGAAACATGCCAATTATGAAAAAAAAAATTGATAAAAGTTTTGGCACTAGGAGGAGGTGTGTGTGTTTCTTTTGGCCTTTTCGAAATTGATTTATTTCACAAAACTGCGATGGAAAGACTTTCGATTCACATGAGTCAACAACCGGATGTTACTGCTGGCCTTAGTCACATGATTTTAATTGTGTTTTATTGTGAAACTGTGTTTCTTCAACATTAGCAGAACATCGACATTGTGATAGAAATGAAGCTACTAAAATCTGGAGACTTGTGCTGATCCTCTAAAATGTTAACATGAGTGACTCTGTGACCTCTGTGACAATTAAAAGGTGACCTTTACCGAGTCAGAACCAGAAACCCAGCAGGTTAAAGTCATTGGAATCGCTGCTGCAGACTGAACACAGTACCTCATGTTACTGTGGCTGACATGTCAGTAGCAATGGCTCCTAGTTTTCTGTTTGAGCTATTAAGAAAAAAATCAATGCAGCACAGAAAACCATCTACCTGCAGTGCAGCAGTCAAGAAACTTCTTCAGGAACACATTTTTATATTAAAGCAGCATGGAGGATCATGCTCCATGCTGCACCTATGATGCAGTTATCCATGCCTGTGATGTCTAGGGTTTGATGGCCAGAACAGTTTTAGTTTCTCCCTGCAGCTCAGAGTATAGAGAGCAAATTTATGCTTAATCTGCAACTTTGCCGGCTAAAATGGGAAGCGCCTGAAGTGCTTTTCCACTGCAATCTCCGCTGACCACGCCTAGGCCGTTCAAAAGACGGCCTAGGTGTCTTTTGAACCAACCTGCTGTTGGTTCAACTGTGCAGTGAAATAAATGCTTTCACCTTAAGCTATTTACCAACACACAAACTACTACTTAACCTCATAATGCTGCAAAATGAATATTTATTAAACAAGGCACTTAAAGTCTTTGGATGCTGGAGGTGTTTATGAGTATTTAAAATTACATTTTTGAATAAATATGTAAGAAAGTGTAAATATTGCATTGTGTCTCGGAGCATCCTGTCAGGATGCATCAGTTTGGATTCTTTATTCAGTGAAATCTGGAGATCAATACCTCTGATCCAATCTAAAAGCACATCTTTACCTAAAGTAAGGATGGGCGACGTGGACTTCGAGTTTTATCACGTGCCACTGTGATAACAATAAAGATTATGGAAAAAAACATTGATTATGATAAGAATTTTTCCACAATAAATGCCCATCTCTAACATAAATCTGGTCAAACTGGACAGCTGCTTGTTCCAGGTAAATTTTGCTTCAAAAAGCCAGTTTCTATCAATCAAGTCTCTTACTTGCGACCAGACACTCGTCTTCCAGAGGCCTAAAGAACACACTGACTTTGTCCAAGTCCAGCAGAGCCGCCTTGGTGTCCTCCAGCATGGTGCGCTCCGCTTTCTGCCACAGGACAAACAGAATGAAAGCTCTTAAGTCCAATAGGACTAGTCAAAACCCGACCCATCCAGAACATCTGAGTCAAAAAGAAAACTGAAGGCCTTTTGAAAGTATTCACATAGGTAGATTTGATAAATAATTTGAGGATTTGTATCATTTTAATTTCTCTTTTCAATAATGCACCACTTTCTGTTAATCTAGAAAAAATCATTGGGTTTGTGCAGGGCCATATTTAGAAGAATAAGACCTTTCTAACATCTGGCCCAGAGTTGGTGGTTTCTGGAACAAAAATATGAACATTTGAACTCACTAGGTATGGAGCCAGTGTAGACTGGAAGTGCAGCAGAACGCCGATGACGGATATCTGCTCCAGCCACTTGCGGCTGGTCTCCTTACTGTCCTCCTGGTATTCTCCAGCATTGTTGAAGCGCGAGCGTAACGCCGTCAGCAGCTGCTCTGCCAGCGTGCAGAGGGCGCCGGCCGCTGCCTGGCAGAAGATCACATCCCGCCGCAGCTGCAGAGACGTGTCTGGACACGGAAGCAACAATAAGGTGAAGCTGGACTGTAACCTTTAATGCCACATGGCATTAAAGGTTAATTTTCCTGATCTATAGAAGTGTGGTTCTGAACATGTTTTTGCTCTAACCTGTGCATTTGAGCAGAGCCAGGAGAAGCTGGTTTTTCCCATCTGTGGGAGCAGAATGAAAGTGAGATGAAGCAGCTGACAGTCTGAGGGAGCACGAGAGCAGCTCGTCTTCTGCTCACCGTCCACGAATCTCTGCAGGCTCTCCACCAAGTTCTTGATGGAGTGGGGCAGATTCCAGGGATCCTCCTGGATGTTCTTGTGGATGACATAGCGACTGCGGGCGGTCCAGTCTTCAGTCTGGCGGAACTCTGTTCAAAGGAAAAAATGCATTAAAGGAAGAAGCAGCATGTGATTTCCTCTGTCAGAGGGTGGATACCTACCTGGCTGACTGTGGTCTGAGTAAAAGTGTTTAATCTCCTCACAGGCCTTCGTCATCACAGATCCTTTGAGGAGACAGTTGATCGATTCAACCTGCAAAAAGTTCAACAAATCAGGGGTTGCACCAACTACTCGACCAGTACACTAGTTGATTCTTTACTCTGCAATGACTTTTATGGGGCCAGACAAGTCACGATCATGTGACAAAACAGATTTCCCAAGAAAGTGAAAGAAAGTAAACTTGATGAGTTAGTCAGACAGCTCAAATTGTATAAAAATGTAAATAATTTACCAAAGACAAACCAAAAATTTCAGCAAGGGCTACTGGAATAAGGACGCTGCGTGGTGCAGTGGTTAGCGTGGCGCCCTGCATGAGACTGTAGACCACAGTAGTCTGGAGACCGACTCCCATCCTTGGTTTGCTGGGCCCATGCCTCTCTCCCTTGCTGCCCTCTCCCTGTCCCCCTCCTGTCGGATTTGTCGTGATCTGTGTTTTTCTGTGTGTTTATTTTGAGTTTCCTGTGTATCTGTATCTCCGTGATGTCCTGTCTCCCTTTGATTAGTTCCCAGGTGTTTCTCGTTCCCTGATTACGTGTATTTAGTGTCACCTGTGTGTGTGTGTCTTGGTCGGGTCCTCCTCTCATTTGACTTCCAGTCTGTCGTCTGTTTACCCAGTCCTTCGTCTCATCCGTTTGTGTAACGGTTGCTACCGGCGTCGAGCCCTGGCTTCCGCTCGGCCTTGCTGCCCATTGTTTGGACCACGTTGGACTGTGTTATTCTGGACATTCATTATTAAAATCATTTACCTATGGCATCCTGGTCTACAGCGTCTGCCTCACCACCTCTACACCACAGTTCATGACAGAAGGACCCGACCAGAACATACGGTGAGGCACGCTATTTTACATCATGGACCCAGAGGAGTTACAAGAACTCATGGAAACCATTAGGGAGTATAAGGAGGCGATGGCCAAACCCTACGCTGCCGGCAGAAGGCTCGGTTTCGCCATCCGCACGGGACTGTTGCTGGACTTCTGGGTTCCACGCTTTCCACACCCGGGGTTGGTGGAATTGCAGAGGGAGACAGAGTGGGAGCGTGACGCAGCTCTAGCCGTCATGGCTGGCGACCCTCTGCCTCCCAAGCCGAACATTCCCTCCAACCGCTCCACCACCCCAGCTCCGTCAACTCCAGGTCCAGCACCTCCAGAGCCCGCAGAAGTGGATCTTCCGCCTCTCATCGCTGCTCCGGATTTTCCGCTTCTCATCGCTGCTCCGGATCTTCCCCCTCTCGCCGCCGCTGAAGATCTTCCGCCTCTTGTCGCTGCTCTGGATTTTCCGCCTCTCCTCGCTGCTCCGGATCTTCCGCCTCTCGTCACTGCTCCCGCTGCTGAGACTGCTCCAGCCGTTGTTCCCATGGTGATGGGATTCCAGGCGGCTCGCCTGGCTCGGGGCCGACAGGCGGCTCGCCTGGCTCGGGGCCGACAGGAGGCGCGGTTAGTGGCCTTTCCCGCCCCAGTTAGTGGGTTCTCGGCCCCAGTTAGTGGGTTATCGGCCCCAGTTAGTGGGTCTTTTGTTCCCTCGTTGTTACCCAGTGTTTCAGAGTTTTCCAGTGCTTCTTCCGAGCTTCCCAGTGTTCCCTCAGAGCTTCCCAGTGTTCCTCCAGAGCTTCCCAGTGTTCCTCCGGAGCTTCCCAGTGCTCCTCCCAAGACACCGCCTCTTAGTGCTCCTCCCGAGACAAAGCCTCTTAGTGCTCCTCCCGAGACCCTGCCTCTTAGTGCTCCTCCTTCGTCTCATCGTTTGTGTAATGGTTGCTACCGGCGTCGAGCCCTGGCTTCCGCTCGGCCTTGCTGCCCGTTGTTTGGACCATGTTGGACTGTGTTATTCTGGACATTCATTATTAAAATCATTTACCTATCGCATCCTGGGTCTACAGCGTCTGCCTCACCACCTCTACACCGCAGTTCATGACAGGATTGCTGTCAAATAAAGGCAACTAGTGCCGAAAATATTCTTTAAAAAAGACTACAGGAGTGGGTGTGCCCTAGTGGCGTAGGGGATAGCGCGACCCATGTTTGGAGGCCTTGAGTCCTTGACGTGGCCGTCGCGGGTTCGACTCCCAGACCCGACGATATTTGCCGCATGTCTTCCTTCCTTCTCCTCCTCCTTTAAAAAAAAGACTACTGGAGTAATGTGAGACAATGCGGCATAATCCAGGCTATTTCATTCATCCAACTGATCAGCGCCACCCTGCGTATTGAAGCTTCTAACCTGGAAGCTTTATGCTCTTATAAAAGCTTCACTCTGAGGATCTGATAGAGGCGATCTCTGCCGCCGTCTGAATGTTGATTCATCCAGTCAGAGAACCGCTGCCGAGTTAGCGGAGCTTCTTGCTTTGCATCGGGGTGGAGGAGCAGGTGGCAGCGCTGAATTCAACTGTAACCAAACGGGATCCGTTCATAATAAGTTTGGTTTGTGATGTTTCAAAAGCACCATTGTGGTCAGTGTAATAATTTGACTCCTATATGTGCAGCTATTCAGAGATCATCAGTATCAGCTGGTGTTTTGAAAAAAAAAGTCAGACCCGACATTGTGCAACTTTTCGGATTTTTCTCCGCTGCTTGCGAAGAAGTCCAAGATAATGTTCTGTTTCTTGTTCTTCTAATTCTGCATAATAGACTTAAATGTTAACACCATTTAAACATTCCAATGAAGAGCAGCTGCTCAATCTCAATGTCACTCGAAATATTATTATTATCATGAATAGTAGAAGAAATAAGTAAGTAAATGAGTTGGTTTGATTCCAAAAGTCCAACTGAAAAGAAGCAAAACTATTAAAAATTGAATTATTTTTAGATTGTCACATGTTGATTGGATACTGTTTTGAATGTCAACGTAAATCTATGAAATATAATGCACAGACTGGAACTCACCTGGTTAAACAGGTGCTCCAGGCAGCCATGTAGCTTGTCCTGCTTGTCAGAGGGAATCCTCATGTCACACGGCAGTTCGTCTCCTTTTGGACCCAACAAAATGTTAAAGAAAAGGTTCAGAACGGGAAAGAAGAAACAAAGGCTAAGCATTTTTCATGTTGCATTCTTCAATGAAAGCACACATTTAGAATGAAGAATCAAGGAAACAAATAAAAAGTTTCTGATGAATCTGATTATTCACCCTTAGCACCTGAAGTTTGTATAAACAGGAAACAAGAAACAAATCTGAGGAATTTCCATAAAATATTGACTTTCTCCAGAATGTGAAAGTCGTATGTTTTGTTCTGTCATCCAATTATCATGATAAAAATTACGTAACCAGAAATCCAAACACAGCAGAATATTTGTGACTGATTCGATCTTGTCCGTTACCTGATCCCATCTCATCACTCCCCAGGTAAGAACTGTTGCTTCGCACACTGGTGTAGGACAGAACTGAGTCCCGGTTGCTGTTGCATTCACTTCAAATATGCAAAAAAGCACAAGATGACCGAGTAAGTGTGTGTTATAAAGCATCGCTCTTAAATCACAGAGGATTTATACGGCAGCGTTTCATAATTATGCGTCCCTCTGATTGTATGTGACTGTTTTTGATTTACAGAGGCATAATTAAATGCTAAAAGAAAATTTGATTCACACATAGAAGCACCCATAAAAGTTTTACTAAGAATACATTCCTGCTTTTACAGTTTACATAAACTTGTTTCTTTAAAGCTACCTCATACAGGTTTCAGCAAATCAAATTTAAGACTTTTTAAGAGCTTTTTAATGCCAGGTTGAATGAAATTTAAGACTGAAAAAACCCTGTAAGTACAGGGAATGACTAGGGGATCTTCGTAGCTCGCACTGGTTGGCAACAGAAGTGGGCTAGTGGTAAAAACAACCAGCTGGTGATACGTTCGCACCATGATAGACGCAAAAAAAGCTAAGTAGCTACCTAAGGTATATTAGTAGCTAGTTTCAGACCACCTGGAGTCACAGAACGTCCTACAAGAAAAAAAACTATAAGACTGAACAGTCCTTTGATTAGCATATCAAAGACCAACTTTTATTTGTTTTAAATGAATTTAAGACCTCTTAAGGCCTTGAGTTTAGATGCATGAACTCAAGACTTTTTAATAATGTGTGGACACCCTGTGCTCTGCTCACACAATTCTTACCTTCCCAAGACAGTTCTGTAAAATAAGGCATTTATGGTCATACATTACATGATTCAACATGATGTCTGGGAGTGTGTGGAGAATTTATGCGGCTCAAATTATGCACAGAGTTAAGCAAATGCTCCTGAAATCCCTTTAGAGGAGCTCTGACACAGCCTGTGTTACCAGGACAAAAGGCCGACCAGCGATTATGAGGTCCAAAAATGACAACTGTGGCTTTGTCTTCCTCTGGCATCAGGCTGGGTTGGATGAAAAAAGAAAATGGGGGAGCTGGGTCTGGAATTCACCTGCCTTGTTAGTCTGAGGTTTCCAGTGTGAATTTATGTGTCTGAGAGTGTGTATTTGTGCTGGTTGCCTAGTGGAACCGCAAAGGCAATAAAACTCAGGAGAGAGTTAATATACTAAGTTGGTTGAGTCCCCCATCTGGATATATGGATGTGCACTTGGAGTGTATTGGGGTGGCACGCACACATACACTTCCTGTGTGTGACTGTCTGAAACACACACAAAGCAATTTTCCTAATTTAGCCTCAGAAAGCTGCAGCCAAATGTGTGAGCGCCGCTGAGATAATTACAGTTTCTAGTAGCAGGTTTGCCTGGAACGTAAACCCAAAACAAATAGAACTGCTCACAGCTCAGATAGACTATACACAGATTAATTTATGTGCAGATCCAAAATTGTTAGGAGAATACAACACAAAGTGAGAAACAGCTTCATTTTGACATTACTCCTCTGTTCATCTTACAGACTGGATTTGTTGCATCATGCGTTGTTTTCTTCCAAAACAAAATGCTCATAAAATGCCACAAACTCACTGCAGTCAATTACATTTCCAAGGCTGACGCATCATCAATAAATGCATTTCAACAACCTGAAAAAGGATATGCAGTAAATTCTAACTGAATTACATCCTGCTGGCATTTAAAGTATTTAAGGACAATTAATCACCTCAGACACTCTGAACTGTAGTCTGTCACAACTGGATGCAGAGTTTAGGATAAAAACACTTTCTCCTGCTCGCATGAATCGGGATTTCTCAACTCTTCTGTGTCACCGAAGCGCATCACCATCACACTACTCTTAGCTATGACTGCACATCCAGACATACTTCTCTACAGAAAGGCCATCAAAAAATACTGTCACTAGTAGCTCTAAGTTACATCTTTTATTTTTTTAAGATTCTGCAGAAAACTTCACATAAATTTGGCCTGTCACAATACAATCTTTCTGGACAATAAATTGCCCCAGACGTAAGTGCGATAAACGATAATATTGTTCCTTTATGACCATTTTCAAGTAATATAATGATGGGATAATAATGCAAGATCACATTGTCAAATATAAATAAATTTTAATATATAATAAACATTTAACACTGAATCTGGAAGATGTTTTAAATACCTAAAATAAATAAAAAAAACTATTAATTATGAAGTCTGTGTAAACAAAATTGTGCTTCAAAAAATGTCTAGTTGAGACGAAAGCAGCAGACTGAAAACTTTCATCATCCAGTTTTTGGTAGAAAGTGAGATAAAAGAAAATCATTTTATTCTGTGATCAATTAATTTATTGCTTATTACGACAGGCCTAACCTACATGTCACTTTCTTTGCCCATCTCTTTGTAAAAAGTGTGTATAATTAAATGTCTGCCACAAAGTCCTGCTACTGGAAGCAGTGATTTTGGAAAGGGACAGCAGCATCAAAGCTGAGAGTCTCTAGTTTGCATTTGAGTATTTTGTGGTCTGCCACTAATCGCCTCTTCTGAACACAGCAGCACATTTATTTGCATTTCATTTATTTAATTCCCTTTTACTGAGCCTTAATTTACTGCTACCTTTCTGTCCTTACACACCTTCTGTGTGCATGTGTGTGTGTATGTGAGTTCGTGCATGTCGCGCTCCCCAGAGCAGCTACGTTTTCCTTTGCATTTTATTACGATGAGGTGGCTGCGTTTCACGTGGCGGGCCTGGCTCTAATGACAGAGCTGGCGAGGGGGCCGCACCCTAAACAGTTTGGCTGTATTACACAGCGGCCACCACACCAACAACCAATAACTGCATCTTAGTGGGTGGTGTGGAAGGTGTGGCTTGGTGGAGCCCGGCCCAGAACACTACGCACGCACACAGAGCGCTGAATTAACTCACAACAAGCAAAATGACATAAGCAGCCCTGACCAAATCATTTTGAAGTCATTTTTAGCTCCCAGTCAGAATGCCAACATCTGGGACTAATTGTAGCCTGCAAGAGGGAGAAATGAGAAGCATTAAAACTCAGAAAAAAAGGAGTCTGAATGTTGTTTATGTTTTATGGATGTAGTAGCTCCACAAAAAAAGAGGTGTCAACAATATAAACTCAATTTTTCATCAACAGGCTATCATTTCTAGGATTTATGGTGACCTAGTTGAAAGCATTGGTGAGTTTTAGGTGGGAACAGAGGAAGCTCACCTGTAGGAGTCCCTGTAGCTCATGGTGTCGTGCCCAGAGTCCTCCTGGTCCTCCTCGTTCACCTTGAAGCAAACCTTTTTAATGCCACCTGGCTCTGCTTTGTCCTGCTCACAGCCGTCTTCACAGGGGGCCAAGGGCTGACCCGACTCGTCAGCAGGGGGCTCCCCGCCCTCTCCCTCCAGCTGGGTGGGTTCAGTGATCGACGACAGGAGGCTGTGGAACCAAGAACAATGAGAAACGTTTTGTTTTTTGTAACATGATTACCATTTAGCCTAAGGTATTCTTAGTATCAAACCAGAGCAATGTGCTGATATTTATGTTTAAATAAACACTCCAAAATGAAACAGACACACGCCATTCATTCACGCTTTCACACCCCTTCCTCGGCATAAATACACAATGTGCGTCTCTTTCTCTGGATGCTATCCTGGACTCACTCCCTGTTCCTGTTCTGGGTCTGCTCCAGAAATGTTTTAGGGCTGAAGAATGTCCCTTCTGTAAACCAAGGGCAAAGGCAACAAGGCAAAGGGCAGACAGAAACATGGGCCGGCCGCCAAACGGCCCTGAGAGGGCGTGGCCTGGGATAACAGCATGGGTTAGTTTCTTTGCAGACAGACGGTAAACTCTGACCCAACAGGTGATAATGATGATGATGCACAGCTCACAACTAGAACAGAGGAATGGAAATATTCTATCAATCTTCAAGATGATAGAAGATTTTATGACGAAATACAACAAAAATTATTTTACACTCGATTTCTTTTCTTTACGTTCCAGACAGAAGCGTACATACACTTATTGTGTGCATAAAAGTAATTCGTTTTGGAATTTTAAGTATGTTCCTTTCTCAGAGTGGAATGATGATACAATAAACAACTTTAATGATTTCCAAAAAACATGAAATTAGTGTAAAGTTTAAAATTTATTGTGAATATAAATAAACTTAATTTGGCTCAACGTTCCAGCTGACAGAATGTGTTGAGATTGAGTCTAACGTTACCCTGCTTTATCTATTTATTATGTTTATGATTATTTTGATGTTGGAACACCCATTTGTAGAGAAATTGCCTACATTTCATCAGCTAAACATGGAAGACTTCCTCCATCCTCATTGTGCCAGTCACTTTGTAAATTATGTTCTAACTTTGAGCCTCTTTTAAACACACGTCTAACTACTAAAGCCAAACAGCTAAATCTTTGGTCAGACCTTTGGATAGGTACATTTATCTATACAGCACAAAATAACAAAAAAAGGAAAAGAGCAAAAGAAGAAAAAGAATCTAATAATGTTGATCCAAAGTATATAAACTAGACAGAATATGGCAGCTACCCCTAAAGGTGTAGTTTAAGAGCAGTGCTTGGTTCCTGGTGTTAAACTTCTCTAAACTGAGATGCAGCAGCTTCCACTTAATGACAAGCTGGGGCCTTTGTGGGATTTCAGCTGTTTTAGTCATTTCTAAACATCTGAACCAATTTCCTTTCATCTCAGTAAGGCACTTTTGGTCAGACGGTGGAAACTGGAATCTGCTGTTCCTCCAAGACAAAGATCCCAAAGCTGGTTTGGGAAGGTTAAGCTTGTAGAACAGTCTTAAACCATATCAATGAAATTATTTCAATCTACAAAGAATAGTCTTCAATTTTCCAGCAGAAATTCTCCCAGAAGTTTGTTGGTGGCTAGAAAATGTGAGTGATTTCCCAACAACTGGCTAATGGACATTTATCCAAATATTATATGAGTATTTCTTGATCAATTCCATCTTTATTTCCAGAAAGCTAGAAAACAGGAAAAAGGAAAGGACAGGGTAGAAAAGAAAAAGAAAGGAACTGAAAGGAAAGGAAAAAATGTAGGACATGAGGGTGCAAGGCCTGAAGGGCACCTTGAGGTAGGATGACACAAGAAGGAAACAAACACAGGAGGAGGAAGGAAAAACAGAGATCAGGAAACATAGATAAACACAACACAGAGAAGAAGAAAGAAAACAACCAAGAAAGGAAAAAACAAGGAAAGGAAGAAAGGCAGAAAGGATAAACACAAGAAGGCAAGAACTGAAAGAAGGACGCAACAAAGTACACAAGGAAGACAGGAAGGAGTTGAGAAAGGACACAAGGAAAAGAGCAAGAACAAAACGAAGCACAAACAATTTTCAGACAATGGGAGAGATGATAAAGTCTGGAAAATTGCAACATTTTTCCTCTTTTATTTGCTTTCCTTATACTTTTCGAGAGTCATAGGAATGCTGATGGATGAAAGCATCTGACCAAAACAATGCTGAAGAGATTTTTTCAGAACTATTTCAGGTCTTATACTTACACGTCTATTTGAGCAACATATTGCTTCATCTCCCTCACTGCAAAGTCCAGGCGGCTGTACAGGTGGATGTAGGCGTCCTGCGTCTCTGTGTCTTCCTGTTTGAGCAGGAAGCTCAGCCCGCCTTCTCCCTGGATGCCCTCGCCTCCGTCCGGGGTCTCCTCCGCGCTACCGTCGGCCTCACTACCCTCCAGGCCAGAGCAGCTCCAGGAAGGAGAGCCCATGCTGGTCACACAGTGCTGGGTGTGTGACATGGGGTTGAGCTGAGCTGAAGGACAGGTGAAAAGACGGTCACACACGGACACCCCTGTGCACGAAGTGGCTGCTGAAATGAAGAGCAGCTTCCATCTCTGTCTGTTATATGGAAGCCAGATGTTGGAAACGTGCGAAGTGACACCGCTGTCTGGGCTCCATTTCCTCTTAATGGAAAACAACTTACAAAGCACAACTGTTATGGAGGAAAAATAGCAGGATGCAAAACTGTTTACTTGTGCTAAATGTCAAACTAAGGAGCAAGCTGAAAAATGTCAGAACTGCAGACGGAGCTGATTCGTGTTACAAACCTTAAGAGGGTTTGAACAAAAAACAATCTGTCTTTTATCGTGTGGGTTTAGTTTGTTTAAAATGTTGAGGAAATGGGTGTTTTTCTCCTGCAAATATATTAATTTACTTTTTTTCTTTTCCAAAAAACAACAGATTTGTCCTTGGTCCTTGAACTTTTTTTTGGATGTTGTTGCATTATAAACACAAACCTCAATGGCCAAAACAAAGCAGTGCATATCTGCAAAGGAAATGTATCATATTTTCTATAACCAAATCTGTAAAATATTTTTATTTATACTCCATCAATATTTAGTTTTAGTTATAGCATTAAATATTTTGGTATGTCTTCACACAATAAGTGACTGAAATATTCACCCATTGTTCTTGGAAAAATAGTGAAAGCTCAGGTCATCTCCATAATAAATTATTAATTTTGAAGTCTTGCCATAGATTCTTAATTAGATTTAGTTGATTTAATTAATTAGATTTAGATTTAGTCAAATGTTAGTCTTTCTAACATGCTTAGTGATCAAGGAATATATTGTTGTTTTGAGACCATTGTTCAATAATATAATGGTAATGGTATAATAATGCAAAAACACTCCTTCAGAAATCAATAAACTTTCATTTCTAATGAACATTTAGCAAGGTAACTTTAAGACATTTTAAATATCCAAAATAAACAAACAAAGTAACAAATAAAATGAATTATGAGGTCTTTGTGGACAAAATGTCCTTAAAAAAAGGCCTAGTTGAGACAAAAACATAAAATTGAAGACTTTAATCAACCAGTTTCTGGTAGAAAGAGAGAAAAGAGAAAAACAAATAATCATGCAAATGAAAATTATTGAGCATGTTTTAATTTATCATGCCATTGATTTATTAATTGATATATTGCGACAGGCTTAATGTCCATGTTTGGTTAGATTTGCATTCATAGCAAACCATTTCCACTAGTGGATGATGGGTTGATGAGTGTCAAAGGTCAACGGATATTGTTTCATAACTTAAACCTGTGTAAAGTTTCTTAATGTTCTCTAACAAACAGAGAACAGCTGAATTTTGCTGAGAGGAAATTAGACACAGTTGGATTATTTACTTATTGGCTGAGCTCTGAACACAATTGACTACTCTGGGGTTTATTTCAGGGCATCACTGGGATTAAAACTCCAACAAAATACATTAAAGTTTGAGGTTTTAATGTGAAAAGATGTGGAAATATTTTTTTAAAAACACTGCAAAACTAAGGACCATCGTTCTGCTTCAGAAAGCAGATCATCTGACAATGGTGACTGCTGGACAGGTATCTGCTTCGCAGCTGGGGATTGAAAGAGAAATGAAGACAAGCCATCCTCTAAAAAGCCAGTGCTGCTGCACAGTCTACTGTCTAGACAGCTGTGTTGCATTTTCATCTTTGCTGAGAACAGACATAGCTCAGCAGTTCAACTTAAAAACTCCTAATTAATACCAAGTTCTGTTGTGACAAAGCTGATCAGTGTAGCTAGCTGAAAGACAGATGCTTTGCTTCCAGACATGCAGGATTTCTAAGATCCTTGTTATTTTTTATGGTTAGGTACCAGGTTTTGTCTGTCCTCTCATTTTTACCCTTCCAGCAATGAGAGAACTTCAAACATCCTAAACTTTCTTTGCTGACATCATTCATTCTTTCGTAATGTTCATACTCTGGACATAGTAGGAGGCTAATGGAGATCTAATAGCAAACCACTCATCCAATTTGCAATGAGAATCCTTCTTGTGGTCGTACTATGTTACAGTGAGAAGCTGTAGTTGGTGTTCGCTTCTCCATAACCCAGGAATTAAAGAGAAACAGATGGTAATGGTAACCCCAACCCTGGAGTTGAACTCCATCGTCACAGATCATTGACACCGGTGTACTAGGGTTAAAAATCTTCTTTTTATTTAATCTATGTCAGGGTTTCTGCAGGTTTCACCAACTCAAATTGAAGACTTTTTAATACCAGTAAGAATGAAATTCGGGACAGAAATCTACAAAAGGAAATCAAATAGATAGAAAAAAGCTAAGTATAAAAACTATTCAGGAAGAAATATGAAATTAACTATAGATCTAGTCACATTCATGCTTTAGTTAAAGACATTAATTAACGTACGAAGACAAAGATGAATGCCAGGCAGCCAAATGATGATAGATTTGCCCTTACCAAGGTAGATGCAAACAAAGGTAGCTAGCTTTTGTTTTGAAAAGCTAGTGTGGTTGTACTCAGCCAGGGCTGAGCTGAAGAAGGGAATCAAGAAGGCCAAACATCACTACAAAAGGAAGGTGGAGGATCATTTTTCTAACGCCAACCCCGGACGTATGTGGCAAGGCCTTCAGATTCTCACAGACTACAAGAACCCCTATACCACCCCCGCTTCTACTGATGTCTCCTTCCTCAACGAACTTAACAACTTCTATGCTCGTTTTGAGAGAGGGAATACCACAACTGCAACCAAAGCAGCTACCACCCCAGGCCAACAGCCACTGACTTTCCTCCCCACTGACGTAGGAGCGGCTCTGAGCAGGATCCTGATGGCATACCTGGACGTGTCCTCAGAACGTGCTCTGGGGAGCTGGCAGGAGTGCTGACGGACATCTTCAACCTGTCCCTGGCCAGCGCTGTGGTACTGACCTGCTTCCAGTCTACCTCCATCGTCGAAATCCCCAAGAATCCCAACCCAACCAGACTCAATGACTACCGCCCGGTAGCCCTTACCCCCATCATTACCAAGTGCTTGGAGCGGCTGGTCCTAGCACACCTCAGATCCTGTCTCACCCCCACACTAGACCCCCACCAATTTGCATACAGGCAGAACAGGAGCACAGAGGACACAGTCTCTATAGCGCTGCACTCTGTCCTTTCTCACCTGGACAGTAAGAACACTTACGCCAGACTGCTGTTCTTAGATTTTAGTTCAGCATTCAACACTGTCATCCCATCACAACTCATTACCAAACTCACAGACCTCGGCATCAGTCCACTCATGTGTAACTGGTTGCTCGACTTCCTGACCAGTCGACCTCAACATGTCCGGCTGGACAACCACTTCTCATCCACCATCATCATAAACACCGGAGTGCCACAAGGCTGTGTGATGAGTCCCTTCCTCTACTCCCTCTTCACCTACGACTGCAGACCTGTCCACGGCTCTAACGCCATCATCAAGTTCGCAGACGACACCACGGTGATCGGCCTCATCAGAGATAATGACGAGGCCGCTTACAGGGAGGAGGTAGACCGTCTGGCTGAGTGGTGCGACAAAAACAACCTGCAGCTGAACACCGAGAAGACCAAGGAGCTTATTGTGGACTTCAGGAGGAACGCTGACCCACATCCACCCATCCACATTAAGGGGACAGTGGTGGAGCGTGTGGACACCTTTAAGTTCCTGGGAGTCCACATCTCCGAGGACCTGACTTGGACGACCAGCTGCTCCAAACTCATTAAGAAGGCGCATCAGCGCCTCTTCTTCATGAGGACCCTGAGGAAGAACCACCTGTCCTCAGAGATCCTCACAAACTTCTACCGCTGCACCATTGAGAGCATCCTCTCCAACTGTATTACAGCTTGGTACGGGAACTGCTCTGTCTCCGACTAGCAGGCGCTGCAGGGTGGTGAAAACTGCCCAGTATATCGCCGGGGCACTGCTCCCTGCCATCAAGGACATCTACAGGAAGCAGTATTTGAAAAGGGCCGGGAAAATCACAAAGGACTCCACTCACCCAGCACACACACTCTTTTCCCTCCTGCCCTCTGGGAGGCGTTACAGAAGCCTGCGGACCAGAACCACCAGGCACCTGAACAGCTTCTTTCCCACAGCTGTCACGCTTTTGAACGCCTCCTGACATAAAACATAAACTATAAGGACTGTACTCCCCTATCCTCTCATACAACAATAACACATGGACTATCCTCACACACACACACATCACGGACTGTTTTCTTCACACATACATACAACCTGTAAATTTTATCTGCCATTATTTATCTATAATCCATTCCCTAACATTCTTGTATATTCTGTATAATCTGTGCATATAGCTCCCATATTTATATTTATACACAATATCTACAGTATATCTCTTTGCTATAACCCCTTATAGTCCATACATACATAGTCTTGTACATCCGTAAATAAATATTTATATCTCGTAGAGCACTTCTGGATAGATGCAAACTACATCTCGTTGCTTGTACTTGTGACAGTGCAATGACAATAAAGTTGAATTCTATTCTATTCTATTGTATTCTAAGGTTAAAGTCTTGTTAGATTAATAAGCTATATCTCTTTGCTAACTAGTTAGATATACAGCTATGTAGCTAGCAACTACCTGCTATATTAGCAGATAGCTACCAGTAGCCCCAATGTAACGCAGATGTCTGCATGTGACTCAAATAGAAAACAGACTCCGACAGAAAAGTCCCATAATTAAAGAAAAAGATACATAGAAAATACAAGATTAAATAGTCGTGTCACATCAAAATCTAAGACCTGAGATTAACGTATTTAAGGTCAGCCTACAGTTTTTTAATAACTTTAAGATATTGCAAGGGATTTTTTATATACATGAATGTGAGTATATTTCAGATTTTTTAAGTCTGCATGTGTGTGTGTTAGCAGTACCTTGGTCTGGGTCCATGCCATAAAGGGAGTTTTTGCGACCAAAGCGGATGCTGAAAGTCCTGCCTGCAGACGTGGCGCTTTTGGGATATGACACCTGCATCAGGTTGACATGGCAGTTTGTGGGGACAAAGTCCATGCAGCCCAGCGGGTGAGGGCGAACACCAGCCTGCCTGAAGGACGGCCACACCTTGTTCCTCAGCTCCTTAGCAAACTGTAGCAAACAGTGAGAGAAAACATGAAAAGAGAAGCTGGAGGTGAATCAATCTGGTAAATGGGTAAAGCGTTAATTGATCAAAATGCAACATTTATGCGACTGTAGGAGTGTTGTCTCTGGTCTTAAAAGATTAGATACATGTGTTGTTGGACAGCCTGTGTGTATTTGAAGTGCAGCAGATCATTTGGAAGAAGCAAAAATAACTCATAGTGGATTTTATTTATATTTTTGAAAGGTTCGGGGACGTTTCAGGTTTTAAATACATCTTCCCAACCTAACAAAAGCGTGACTCAGTACCTCCTGATAGCTGCTGATACGACGTTTGACGCTCTCCAACTTGGTGTCACAGATTTGTCTGAACTCGTACTGTGGCATAGTAACGACTCGGTCGCTCTGGGAGATGAGCTGGCTGCAATTGCGTACAAAGAGGCTGTCATCACCAGAAAACGCCTCGAGGATCTGTGGAGATAACATCCACAAGACACGGAAGGGTAACAAATGAACGTTTAGAATATTTGATGCTGTCAGTTCCAATCTGATCCAAACTAGAAAATAGAACCAATAAAACCAATAAAATGGCAGCACAAATATCAAACTCTTTTGGTTTCATTTACATCACTTAGTAAAACAGCAAACATGACAGACAAAACGATGGAAAAAGTATCTACATCGTTTCACATTCTGTTAGGACCAGAACCCTCGATCTATATGAACTGGATTTTATGTGAGTCACCAACACAAAGTGGTGCCTAATTGTAAAGTTGAAGAAAAATTTATGGTTCCTAAATTTATTTAAATAAAGTGCAGAGAACATAAACTGTATACTGATAGGTGGAGAAAAACATAAGCCTGAAATAATCTTCTGTTAGCTACCTTAGCAGTCAGGCCGAAGCAGCCTTTAGGCTCCACCACCTTCTCCAGGACGTGGCTCTTGATTCCAGCGGTGCTCACGTATTCGTAAACCACTCCGTGCTCCAAGTGGACGTTATCCACCGTCAGGCTGACCAGGGGCAGATCAGCGGACAAGGAAAGTCTGCAGAGCCTGTGGTCTGAGGATTGATGTTATACCGGTTAACTTTGCACATTCAGAGACATCCTATTTATTTAAAAATTATCTAACATAAAAAATTCAATTATACTTGAATATCTAAGATTAAAAATTATTGTAATACAGGAATCCCCTAATTCTAGACAAACACAACTTTGAGTTCCTTACAGAGTAGCACAGTGTGCTTTGGATAGGCATTAAGATCCAAAACTGAGTTCAAATAAACAGTCATACACTTAAATAATAAAACGCCATTTAACGAGGGCAAAACTAAAATTTTAACACATTACAAAAATTAAAAAGCAATTAACTTAACATATTAAAATCTATGTGATTGATTGTTTGAAATTAATGTGTTAAAGCAAAACGTTAATGTGTTAAAGCGGAACCTTTGTATTTGCATGTTTCTGGTATGTCCATAAATCTGTCACACAAGCCACATCCACAAACAACAGTGATGGATGACAAAGCTGCTTCTCTTGGTTCACTGGGGATTCATTTATGCTTTGAAAAAACAATCTGATGGAAAAGTCCATTGCTGTGTTCAAGTTGAGCTAAAAGGAGTTAGCATATTAGCGAGGATATTCAAGGCTAAAGCAGCATCTCTCTATGCTAAACATGTAACTGGAGAACGCTGAAGTATGAATGGGTCTAATAGCACTTTGCACCAAACTGATGGTTGAATATGTTAAGTAACATATAAAAAACAATAAATATTTTGTTGACCTCCTATGTCTCTTTCTTCCATAATAAAGCAGCAAAAGGGGTTTTTGAATTGAGAATGTTGCTTATTTTATCAATAGTATTTGATTAAAATGCAATTATTTAATTACAGACACCAGAATTAACTCCATTAAAAATTTTAATCAAGTCCCACCACAAGACAACAGATTTGCATATATGATCAAGATTGCAGACTGTGTTTATAATTAAACTGAGCTAGCTACAAGCTTTAGGAAAAATCTGTGATAAAGGTGGAAGTGTTTCACCTGTTCCATTAGTGGTGGTACACTGCTCATGGTTGGAGCCGTTCTCCACTGGGTAAGGCCTGAATGGACTCTCCTCCTTCTCACCAGCACTGCTTGGTCTCTGGAGCTCCTCGACATCCTCAAAGGCGCGATAAACCCACTGACACTAGGATGAAAAATAGATTTTAAAAGATTAAAGCTGTCTGGGGAGAATGGGATTTGTCTGAGTCCAGACGTTAAAATCAATCCACTCCATGAAAACTGGAGCAAATTACCAACGGTGATGCAATGGGATGCAATAAAAATAATGCCAATTTTTCTTTATTTAAAAGATTGGATTAAAAAAATTATACTGAAGACATTTTTCAACTGATCCATATAGAGTGATGCCTACTACACAACATTGGAGGGAGAGAATCTGGTTTTTGTGCCCTGTGGGGACATTTTCACTCCAACAGAAGAGCCAGAAATGAATGAAAGAAAGTATTTGATAACATCTGATCATTTATCCTGCTGTTGGCTGATCCAAACAGACCAGATCAGGCTGTTTGGCCAATACTATGCTGAAGCAGAAGGACTGTGAAAAGACAAGAAAAAACCCTAAACAAAGCAGCGTTTTACAGCATATGGAGGACATTCAGTGCTGTCTGCAGCCTTGTGAAATACCGCCTGGAGACACAAAGTGCTGCAGCTGGAATGTCAAAACAGGCAGGGAAGAGCAGCTTGAGTGTGTGATAGCAGCCACGCGGTGTGGAGTTTAAGAAAGAGTTTAATGGTGAGTCAGCGTGCAGGAATCTAAACCAAACACTTGGCAAAGTCAATGGAATAGACAAGTTCCTACAATGCCTTTTGAATCCAGGCAAGACGGCATCTTCAAGTAAAAAATTGTAGTTACACTGATAATTTATTTATCAGTGGCGCAGTTGGTAGCACTGTTGCCTTGCAGCAAGAAGGTCCTGGGTTCGATTCCTGGCCCGGGGTCTTTCTGCATGGAGTTTGCATGTTCTCCCTGTGCATGCGTGGGTTCTCTCCGGGTACTCCGGCTTCCTCCCACAGTCCAAAAACATGACTGTTAGGTTAATTGGTCTATCTAAATTCTCCCTAGGTGTGAGTGTGTGTGTGAATGGTTGTTTGTCCTGTATGTCTCTGTGTTTCCCTGCGACAGACTGGCGGCCTGTCCCCAGCTACGTTCCTCCCGCCTGGAACGTAGCTGGGGATAGGCACCAGCAACCCTCCCGACCCCATTAGGGACAAGGGTGAACAGAAGATGGATGGATGGATGGAATTTATGTAAGAAATTGTTAAGCAGATGAAGATTAAAAAAACAACGGATCTTTTGCTCTTAGGCTAATATTGTATAGAGAAATGTTTGTGTCGCTGTGTTTACACTGCTGTCCAAAACAAGAGCAACACATGAAGATTCCTCACTCTGATGGAAAAAGAAAAGCTGTTTCCTTTTACAGTTCCAGAGCTGGGCAGGTCTCTATGCTTCTGTACCTGATGGTTTTAACTGGTTGAACGTCTTTGTGTCAACAAGTAACTTCAGAAGTCACATGTGGGGAACCCTAAGGTTCAGTCCTGGGACCCCTCATATTTAATATGTACATCCAGTTGGCTCAGAAAAGTTTTTCTCTTATTACCACAATAAACTATGACATAACTAGGGATAGTAAAGGGTGGGTCAGAATTTAGTTCTTCTCAATGAAAGTACAAGTTCTGCAAAACAAAAATAAAAACAATCCAAAAGGCATGTGCATGTGAAGAACAGACTGGTGCTGTGTGTGTCCTCACTGCCTGGGGGGATTCCTGGTGTGTGTGCTGTGCGCTGAAGTGCTCCAGGACCTCCTGGTGATAGCTGCGGTTCATGTTGTTGCCGTTGACCTTCAGGATGACCTGGCCAGGCTGAAGCCCTGCTGCGGCCGCCTCCCAGCCTGCAGGAGGTCAAAGCAAAACCAGAATGTAAAATGCACTGCGGCAAAGCCAGAGTTACAGCAGACATACAAATAAAGTGTTTTAATGCCATCTCTGCCAGAGTATTCATAACTGATTAACTTTTTCACATTTTGAAAAGTTATTTCTACAAACCTCAACATATTTCATTTTATGTGAAACACAAAAAGTCATCTGTATTTGTAAACTAGAAGGAAAACAACTTTTAACAAGTTTGCAAATAAATATCTGAAAATTGTGGCATCCATTTGCAATTATTGCCCCATTAAAAAAAGGCACTTCCACAGCATGATGCCACCACCATGTTTTTACTATAATCATTCTAAAGGTCAGATTTGTGGAGTGAACAACTAATATTTGCTGCACCAATAGATAAACTGTGGATTTCTGCAGGGTTGCAAAGCTTGCAGAACAGCTGAAGTTATACTGGGATTAAATTCCAGACAAACTAACAATTTTTATTAGGTGACCTTTCAAAGTACATGTTTTAGGCCTAAAAGAAAGGTGAAGGAAAAAAAATGCATATTCCACTTCACATTAATGCCTTGTTTTATCTTGGTCTATCACAAAAATCTATCTGAACTACACATAAGTGGCTGGTTATAATGTGACAAGATGTAACAAAATTGCTTGAATAAATCCAAATATCTTTTCTAAATCTGTGATGTGGCACTTAGAAGAAAGCAGCAAATGAAAGTGTTCCATGACATCACGTGAGGTTTCACAGCCTGGAAGTCCAATCAACACCTCTATCATTTCTCCTCACTGATCTAAAAATACTAGTGATGCCTTCACTTCCAGCGACTCTGGGCCGACTCAATCAACTGTGGCCCCAGTTTAAGAGGAAAAAATACTGGATTCTGAACCATTGGCTTATTGGGGAACAAAATGAAGCCCAATCACCAACAGAGAGCCAGAGGTTATGGCTCTCTAGGGAAGAGAGAAGAGAGAGCTAGGTGAAAGCAGAGAAGTCATAATAAAGTGAAACCAAGGTATTGCATTCCATAACTCTGCGACTCTTTTCAACATGTTTGTCCTCCTGCTTCTGTCTAACTTTCACAGATCCATAATTTCTCATGTCATACAGTAAATCCCTCTTTATTCCACTGCCAGTCAGTCTAAGAAGTGTAAATATGTAGGCTGGAAGCTGTAAAGACAGCTGAGATTAGAAAGATAAGCGGTTTCATGAAGCACGTGCGTGTGCAGGGTGGATTACATAAAAGACCAACGACAGAAGAGTTAAAATGCAGAGAAAGTCATCTGGTCAACAGACGCCCATAAAATTAAAAACAGAGGGTAACAGATGGTTAGACACAACAGTTATCTCACTTATCATCCATGGTTTCTCTGATTTATTTATCATTTTGCCAACATGAACATATTGATATCACAAAAGAAAAGTAAAGTCATGCATAAATCCTGAGTTTATGCATGAATACGGATCAAAGTTTATGCATGAATACAGATCAAAGTCTTAGGCCTTGTGCTCTTTATAAAAACAAATATCTCTAACATGTTGTTTGACAAAAGTAATATCGTAAAAAAATGAATCGGTTTCAGAAAAGATTTTATCCACGTGAATCTGCACAAATCTGACCAAGTGTTGTTTTAAACATGCCAGACCCACAGGGGCAGCGTAATGCAATCGGATTACTTTGAAACAACCTCCACCTCCTGTTAGGGAATTAAACATGACGCCAGGAGAATCATTTGTGTGGACAGATAAACACGTTGAACTATTTTTAAAGAGCATATTAGAATATAAAGTTAATAAAACAAATGATGAAGTCAATATTGCCACATTATTTGTCTCAGACTGTAATGCTTAGGAATCTCTGTCTTCCCATTTACACATGCAAACAAAAATACAAAGTTTACTCAAATCTCCACTTTGGTCTGAGTTTTTATAAATAATTGTTTTTAGTGGTATAAAACACAGTATTTGTGTGGATGAAAGGCCAAACTACATAAAAATCTATTCATTTTCCTAGATATCCAACTATATGTGGATGACTGTTTGTTGGAAATAAAGGCCGCACCTTCAGAGCTTTCGAAATAAATCCCATGAGGTCTTTCTAAAGTTTTCTTAGTCCTTCATATTTTTTTACATTTTGTCTCGTTCCCACCACCAACATCTGCATCACTCTGACATTTTGTCCCAACATCTCAAAAACAGGTCAGTCTGGTTTCTCTTAGTCTCCTCCAGCTAGTCTCACCTTTCCTCACAGCGTGGACATGTGGTGGTTCTGACCCAGACAGCCTGAAGGAGAGGCTTTCTGGGTTGTCAGGGATCTTCACGATCCTAGACAAGGAAAAAAGACGAGTCAGAACAGCTTGTGCTTGGTGTCTGCTGAACACGTTCACCTGATTGATTCATGGCACTCACTCCTTGGCTTTGGTGGCGACCAGCAGCCGCAGAGAGCGTCGTATGCAGAAGGCCTGGTTGATCATGGCCTCCACCTCGGAGAAGGGCCGGAGGAACAGCAGGTCCTCGTTGATGGTGTAGATCTTCCTGCCCACCTGCAGGCCGGCCATCTGGAAAGACAGACGGACAGACAGGAGACAGAAGGCTCTTATTTATAGCTTGCAGCTTTCCTCTGTGTCTTCCAAAGCGTTGTTCAGAAGAGATACAGATGAACCACACTTAGTTAACAAATGCCCTGCCACAGCAAGACCTCAGCTGATTTTCCTCCATGTGAGGCAAGTTTTTGCCTGACTAGAGTCAAAAACACAAAAAGTATTTTTGTCTAGTTTCTAGTGAAAATCTCTGTCTAAATTTGAAATTAAAATTAAAACAAAACTAGCTTACTAGGAAAATATGGGAGTTTGTTTTGATCCTCTGGCAGATTTTTTCACTTATAGTAAAACATTTTTTCCACATTATAAGCTAAAAGTAATCCATCAGGGGAACTAAAACTTTTCCTTATCAATTTTCAGGAGTTCTTGACTAAAAACAAGCTCTTTCATCTTGCAGAAAAGTTTGCTGTAAGCTAGTTTTGTCTTATTTCAAGTGCATGAAGATATTTGCACTACAAATTAACTAAAAATACTTGGTTATGACTTTGTGTTTTTGCAGTGCAGTATGTTTTGCAGTGTTCAGCATCTTGGGCATCAAAAGAGCGGAGTAGAACCAAACAGAAAGCAAGAGACAAAAATAAAAGTATGCAGGACTATGCAGGTACAGAAAGTTGTGTTTTCATACAATAAGTGCATGTCAAGAATAATAGATATGATTGTGCTGCACACCTGGTTACTGCTGGATGGATTTGCACACATTTCCACACCAAGCTCGCAGCTCACAGTTTTAAAAAATCAGAATAAATAGGAGTGGCAATATGGACTAAAAATGCTATCGCAATATTTTATGGTACTATTGTGATAATGACAAGTATTATGGTTTAAAAAAAACTAATCACTCATTTTTTTGGTAACTGTATGGCACCATAAACAGATTTGAAAAAATATTCCCATTTGCAACAGGCCTCTTCAAGATGCCACTTACTTTAAAAAGTGTTTTTCTATCTACCTTCAATAACTGAAATGTATCATGACAGTAATAAATCAAAAGTCTTTTCATGATGAGAAAGTTTTCATGATAACTGATAAATGTTGGGCCCTACCCTACAGGTTTTTAGTGTGATCGTCTTCTTTGGTCTACGACCTTCGCCGGGTCAAGTTAACCTTTACACAGATTGGAAACATGCGACAACACAGTAACAGTTTCACATTTTGCTCTTCCAGGCTGTTGTTCGTTCAGATGGCTGCATGTCATCCAACGCTCTCGTCTCTCACATCTTCAGTCATGTTGTCAGAATAATGCCTCCTCTGTTTGCGGTGCTGAGGGAGCCCAATGTCCCAAGAACGGATCCGGTCGGGGCTGAGCCACAAACCCCGACTCTGGACCGCAGCCCAGCATGGACGCCATGGCGATTGGGAGGAGCCGCAGCCCCTTAGACGAGGAGAGGATGTATGTGATTACGCAGCATGGGAGCCGGATTACACGTGACTTTCTATTATAGCATCGTATATGAAAGACCTCAGTGTGTGTACAGGGGTGTGCATGTGGGGGTGCTCGTGTGTGTGTGTGTGTCTCAGCCCCTTTCAGAGCCCCATGGGAATCAGCAGAGCTTCATTCTCTCCTCTGGCACACAGGCCGAGTCACAATCAGCGATCCTGTTACTGCGGGAGGATGGAGGGCTAAAAGCAGATCAGCAGGAGGAGAAAAAAGAAGGAAGGAGGAAGAAGGAGAAGGAAGGACCTGGAGGAGCCTGGAGGCTTCATGGTGTTAAATAAGGGAGAGAACAGCTGAAAGGATAGAGAGAATGCAAAACTGGATTATAGGAGATAAACAGTATGCAGTACCTTGTAAGGATCTTCATCAAACTTTTAAACTTTTGCCCCATTGTGTCTCAAACATAACCACAAACTTCAGATTTGGTCTCATCTGACCTCTTTCCACATGTTTTCTGTCTCCTCTTCATGACTCTGCAAAGTTTTTGCTTTCTTCACCCCTCTCTTTCACAAATTCCATGTTTGCGATTTAC
Organism: Xiphophorus maculatus; assembly: GCF_002775205.1. Lineage (NCBI taxonomy): Eukaryota > Metazoa > Chordata > Actinopteri > Cyprinodontiformes > Poeciliidae > Xiphophorus > Xiphophorus maculatus. The sequence goes on along the minus strand of NC_036443.1, from coordinate 1,429,316 downwards.
TCATCTAATAGCTGTCATGACCAGTGTTGTATAGTAACGAATTAAAAATACTTCACTACTTTACTTAAGTATATTTTGGAGTACTTCATACTTTCCTGGAGTATGAAAATTTTTGATGACTTTCACTTTTACTTCACTATATTTCCGAACTTAATTGCGTACTTTTACTCCGATACATTTTCAATGTGTGGTTTAGTTACTCGTTACAAAAAAGCGAGAGAGAGAAACGAAGTGTTTTGACCCCACCTACTGATTAGCAAGTAGCAAGTAGGCTACCGAACAAAGTCCGTAGCCTACTTGCCTGGGCTTGTTCATCACCACCAATAGGATACACCTGTTTCGCTTCTCCCATTAAGCACAAAGCAAGTCTCGCAATCAGGAACAGCCACATGGAGGAGGAGACGGAGACCACAACGACTGCAACTACGTCGGACACGGCTCCAGGGGAACCACCAGCTGGTGATAGGGTGACCAGACGTCCTCTTTTTCCCGGACATGTCCTACTTTTCAGACCTAAAAAGATGTCCGGGGGGAATTTAAAAATTGTCCGGGATTTTGGTCAATTGCCTCAAAACACATTACATAGCTTACAGTGCATTGTAGGGCACTGCGCACGGCGCTGCGTGTCACGTAATCCCTGAGCCGCGTCAGTGGGCAGCACCCCCCCCGCTCCAAAGTTTTCTGGGTTCTTTTTTTTGTATAATGACCAGTTGTGTGCACCACCTATTGACTGATTCACTGATTTGTGAAGTAGAGTAATCGTAACAGCTCTTTTTCTTCATGTTGGCCGCATTTTCTGTACTATTTATTTTTCTCATTTTCAGCACTGACCTTACTTGAAGGGAAAACTTAAGGCTTACAAAAACTTTGTATTTTCTGTCCTGGAAGGTATACTAAGAAGCTGGTTCAGTTGTAAAGCAGGTTAAGTTAACCTTGTGCTATAGGTAAAGCACCTAATTTTCTTAACTAAATGATGCCTGCAGGTTTATCTATTAGCAGGTTTAATTTTGCCTGCACTTGGTTGTGTACATTATTTTAAGTGTATTTGACAAGTTTACCAAAATATAAAAAATGTCATTCAAACTGCATTTGCTTTGTTTTACTTTTTACTTGTACTTTTCATTACATTACTTGAGTACATCCATTTTTACAGTACTTTCCATACTTAAGTACAAGAAGTTTCAGATACTTTAAGACTTTTACTCAAGTAACATTTCAGTCAGTGACTTCGACTTTTACCAAAGTCATATTTTGGAGAGGTACTTGTACTTTTACTTGTCTCTGAGATTTCAGTACTTTATACAACACTGGTCATGACGACGGATTCTCCCAACTGAGCCGAGGATCTCTACAACTTCACCATCGGCCTCTCGACTTGTCTTTGACTAGACTTCATAACCGGTTACTTATGTTGTGTTTATAATCTAAAACACGGAACTGCCTTGTGGCTGAAAAGTGCTCGACAAATAAACTTCACCTCTCATTTCCTAGTTAGCTGCTGTTCAATTGGTCAGATTGAATAGCAGCCTCAAAGTAGAGGAGATAAACACAAATACACAATACATCAGATATTATTTTTATATTATTTTGCGGTGCTCCCAATGTCTTGAAAACTGTTTCCTTATGTGTCTTCCAGGTACTTTGGGCCATTTTGCAGCACAATTCAGTAACTGTTAAATGCTGTATATATCAAAGAGATCTTAAAAGAAACTTAACTGCGTAAGTAAACCCCTTAAAATTAAGTCTCTGTCTCTTTACACTGTGTTTAAAATTATTATGCAAGTGATATTTTCTCAGATTTTCTTAAATGGTCAATGCAAATGATGGTCAGTATAATTTTCAAGTCATGATTACAGTATAAATCAAATTTTACTGAACAAAGCTCCCCGTGAGAGCAATATTCTTTTCAAAAATAAAAAACTCAAAATGCACTGTTCCAAATTATTATGCACAGCAGATTTTCTAAACATTTATGGATTATAAAGAACTGCAAATGGTCATTCTTTGAATGTGCAGCATTAAGTGGCCACGTACTAAAATCAAAAGCTATTTCAATCAAAAACATCTTAACAGACCGAGTTCCATGTTAACATAGGACCCCTTCTTTGATATCACCTGCACAATTCTTGCATCCATTGAACTTGTGAGTTTGTGGATAGTTTCTGCTTGAATTCCTTTGCAGGATGTCAGAATACCTTCCCAGAGCTGCTGGTTTGATATGAACTGCATTCCACCCTCAGATCTTCTGCTTGAGGAAACTCCAAAGGTTCTCAATAGGTCAGAGGAGGATGGTGACCACACCATGAGTTTCTCCTCTTTAATGGCCATAGCAGCCAATGACACAGTGGTATTCCTTGCAGCATGAGATGGTGCATTGTCATGCATGAAGATGATTTTGCTACGGAAGGTACGGCTCTTCTTTTTGAACCATGAAAGAAAGTGATCAGTCAGAAAGTCCATATATGGGTGTGCCGTGGTGGCGTAGGGGATAGCACAACCCATGTTTGGAGTCCTTTACAGCTGGGCCCACTGCCACCGTTTCTGCTTGTGAGTACTGGTTGGGGTGGCCAAATAGTAGGTTCATGCACCACAAGCCTCTGGAGGATCCTCCACCTTGAGGTTCCAGAGGCACCAGCAGCTTCAAATAACTGTTGCTGCTTTGTAAGGGCATTTTAACAGCTGCTCTCTTAATCCGATGAATTTGTCTAACAAAAACCTTCCTCATTATGCCTTTATCTGTACAAACCCATCTTTGTTCTGAATCAGCCACAAATCTCTTCACAGTACAATAACGCTTCAGTTTTAGTTAAATATCTAATGTTTTCATACCTTGTCATACGGCCCTACACTATCTAATGATTTTTGTCAGCAGAGATATCCTTTCTCTTTCCCATATTGCTTGAAACCTGTGGCCTGCTTAATAATGTGGAACATCCTTCTTAAGTAGATTTCCTTTAATTGAGCTCACCAGACAAACTAATCAACCCAGCTCCCTGAAATTAATTATAGTGGTTCAAAGAGCCATGACACACAATAGCATCTATAAATTTAATAGCACAACAAAAAATTTAATCTTTATGACACTTAAATCCAATTTGCATAATAATTTGGAACACAGTGTAAGAAGCTCCTGTTCTTTCCAACACTCAGCCTCATAACAACAACAATTCTGTGTTAAGCCATTTACAAACATTCTTCGGAGCAGATACAGTTCCACCAGGGGTTTGCTAATTGCTGCTGGCTAGTCTGGACGAGTTGAGTGGGGGAGGAGCTGCTCTGTGAGGCTGAAGCTTCAAGGAGGAGCTGTAGGGAAGGTGATGTTTGGTGACAGCAAGCGTTTAGGCACCCAGCTGAATGGTTGCCATGGGTATTAAAGGATTTCTCAAACAGGCATGAAAGAATCAAAGCAACACTCAAGATTTGCTTATGATGAAAGAATAACTTTGTAACATGGTGTAAAGCTCAAAGAAGTAAATTTTACAAAACACTGCCTCTTTAACAATTAGACATTATTTAATAGGTGTCTTTGGCATTACTGAGACAAAATGTGAGAACCTCTTAGGCCAAGTGGAAACAGAAACTGATTACTAATTACAAATAAAATATTTCAGACAGGGCAAAAGTTTGTTTTTTCAGATTGATCCATTCAGACAGCAAATATTAAAAGAAAGCAAGCATGCTTCATCAATTTCAAAGATAAGTGGCTCTTTTTTATTTTAAAGTGTGTCATACAGTAATACACAAATGTGTGTTTTGTTATCTGGGAAATCATTCTGCAGCCAAATAGAGGAGAGCAGGAGACTGACAGCCGCCGTCAGAACAGAGGACGGCCATAACTAAGTGGAATGAACGCCCTGTGGCAGGAAGAGCGCCGTCTGAGTGTGTGTGTTACCTTCGCGTGTGTATGTGTTACCTCTGCGTGTGTGTGTTACCTCTGTGTGTCTGCGCGTTTGTTTGTAATAACTTGTGGGGACCATTTTCCTGACACATACTAGGTTGTAGGGACCCACTGCTCCTGGTGTGGACCGAAGCCCTCAAGGGGAAACACTATTTTTGGGTCAGGGCTCAGATTTAGGACTAAGGTGTGAATTGAATTTTGGTTAGGATAAGGATAAGGTTTAGGCTGTAGAATTGAATGGAAGTCAATTGAAAGTCCCCACAAAGGTAGCCACTCAAACATGTGCGCGTGTCTGTGTGCATGTCTTTGTTACCTCTGTGTGTGTGTGTGTTACCGGCGTGTGTGCGTGTGTGTGTTACCTCTGCATGTGTGTGTGTTACCTCTGCATGTGAGCCCCTGGTGACAGATTTCACCACAATGGCTTTATTTTTCTCCTCGATCTCGAAGCCATAGTCTTCCTCCTCAGGGTGAATCTGGCACACAGAAAGATTTACGCTGCTACATTGCGTGACAAATATGTTTTCTACACTTTTGCTAAAGTTATCCCCCTTTTTCCAAAAAGTGTCACATATGCATAAATCCGCATGTAAACATAAAATCCTTTGAGATTTTTGGGATTTTCTCCTCCCGTGTCAGGAGTCTCACATCCGATGATGTTCTTGGCTCCCCTCATCATACACGCCCCCACCATGAATTGAGTACGTCATCGTCAAAACCCATTAGCGTCTGCTGCTGCTGGGCTGTCTTCCTGCTGCACGGCCCTGATAAGATGGTGATCTCCTTTGTTGTATCAGAGGACATGACTGCAGTAAATAAAGAGTTCCTGCACTCCGCCTCAGTAACGGGGCAAGAGCAGAGGGGGGATCGGTTCAGCTAATCAAGTCAACGCCATTTCCACTTCTCATGGAAGGCCAGATAAGCACGACTGCTTCCCACATTGGATGTGGAAAGAGACGCTGGCCATGCCTGTAGGCTTCCGCTGGACAAACAAGTCCCTTTCTCTTGCATCTTCTAGAATAAAACCACTCTGCTAGAACTGCTGGCTGACCTCATTTCACCTGGTAAATTAATACTTGGTTGGACTCGTCTCTGTCCACCTCAGATTTATGGTTTTCTCAGAGTCAAAGGAACAGAGGATTCATCCAGGCTAATGCAACTGATGATAATGTGATTACACACATATACACTTTTATCTGAGGAGTGTAGCCGAATATTTGCAGAAAGAAACTGTGGCCTGTTTTTACCTCAGATACATGAAACCTCATTGTTTCCAACTAAAACGATGTTATATGTGTTTATATGGGAGAAGATAAACACAGGGAAGTGGAACATCTGCCTGCCAGGTTTATTGTTCTTGAGATGTGTTCACAGTCATTTTATTATTAGCATAGACAGTATATCTACGTATGTTCCAGATGGTGCCGATAGCACAGTGTGAAGCAGCTATTCTGAGCCAAGAAAGAGAATTTCTATAATTTGTGTGTAAATGTAAAATCTTGAAGGCTCACCACCAGGGACTTGGCCAGGATGTTTTCTATGAGTTTGAAGTCATTTCGCTGCAGCTGCTTGCTCTTAGTGCCGGTTCCCTCCGTTTCTTCATCAGCATAGAAACGGAAGAACTGCGAGTCATCTTTAAACTCGCTCTTCTCCAAAACTGAGGGATGAAAAGAAAGAAGAGCGCACATGAATATAAAAAAAGCAGTAAGAGACAGTATGCACATCTCTCAGTTTCTATTGGTTGAATCTACAGCAAAACCAAAAGCTCTAAAATGTGATGTACTATAGAAGCAGGAAGACTTCAAAACAGAGAGGGCATTTGGTCAATTAGGTCATAAAACCATGATGCTCATCTGAAACATCTGGAGTTAAACACATCTGGGTAACAGCCTGGGGAACGCTCCAGAGAGCACAAACAGATATCTGCTCTGTGTGTGTGTGTGCATGTGCGCGTATGTATGTGTTAGAGCGCACTTGGGTAGAGAGTTGCTTTAACACATGGGGCACCTCAGACAGGTGAGCGCACACGGCTAATGCAAATTCAAACCCAGAATTTTTAGGAGCCTGAACTCAACAAAAACATTCAAAATCCTGCCAAAAATATCTAAATGAAATGTTATTGTTGTTTAATGTACAAAATGCTTTACATTAATTTCACCTCATAATTTAATTGCTCTTCAGTGACATGTTTTGTTACGTCCTGAGGAATACTGCAGCATGTACTGAATTACTACTGATCTGAACTTGTTAGAAGTCCCACCAGGTTTTCTGAAGTAAGTGTATAAATTAACACTATTTTAGTTTTTCTCAGCAACTAAAAACTATATTTCGATAATCTTCCTAACAAAAAAAAGCTAAAACTTGGAAGACTCCAAGTTTAAGTATCACAGCAGATGCTATAGTTTCAGAGAAAATGAAGATGGAACATGAAATAATTTGGATTTGTTTGTCCCTTGCCAAATTTCTTTGCATTATAAAATATATAAACCTTTTATAAATATCATAAACAAGGCTACAGACTTTTGCAAACAATAGATCCACGTGTGCAATGATTTATGCAGCTGAAGTAAAATAAATCAAATTTACAGAAGTTTTAGTAAGAAAAAAACCCCTAAAAAACCAAGATGTTTTTCCTTTGGCACCATCTAAAAAATGGGGAGTTTCTGTGTTTTAAAACTTAAAATTTATAAGTGCAAAGTGGCTTGTTTTTTATTTTGTTTTGCTTTGAAATATCCACATTTATTTTTTCATTCAATTATAAGAAAACAATAAGAAATTGTTATATTTTACTCCAATTCAGATGTATTTTTTTGGAAGTAAGACATAAGAAAAATTACAACAAATTTAGACCCATTTTACTGAAGAAAAAAAAAACACTACCAAAAACTATGTTTTTTGGCACTTGCAGAGCTCCATGCAGTGTCTGGTCACTGGGCCATAAACTCAGACATTCAGATTCTTTTTATGAGCTTTGAGCCAAGAGCCTGATGTTTCCATGGGCACCAATTTATACTGAACAGCAGCATTAGATGCATTACACAACAACACACCTCTAGAAAACTAAACTACTTTCTCTGGTTCACGTGTGAAATGTATTTTGTTGAGTGTAACTGAATTTTTTTCCAGGCTTCTGGCCCTTTAAGGCAACTAAAAGGGCCTTAAAGCAAATCTGAGCACTTAGCTGTTCAGAGATTTGGAGAACATCTTCCACCCAAAGACAAACTACACACACCTTCACACCACACCCTGTCAGAATGGCCGCACTCCAACACAAACCATTTATGAATATGAGTTATTTCCTGTGATTCATAAAGGCTGGGGGCCTTTAATACCTTTACACCACCTACTTAACTGAAAGAAGCGCTGGTCCGGAAACTGCTAGAAACAAGCGAGATACACACACACACACACGTACCCCCCTGCGCACCCCGCCCCCACACACCTACAACACACACACACATGTTTGTGTGCCTATCTTTGTGGGGACTTTCCATTGACTTCCATTCATTTCTACAGCCTAAACCTTACCCTTATCCTAACCCTATCACTAGCCATTACATACCTAACCCTAACCCTAACCAAAACTCAATTCAGACCTTAGTCCTAAATCTAACCCCTGAACCAAAAACACCAGTTCCCCTGGTGGGGACCAGGCTTCGGTCCCCACAAGTTATTACAAACAAACGCGTACACACATTTGTACATATTTGGAAATCATGTGCAAGTGTGAAAACAACCTCACTTAAGCTTATTTTGGAATGTGAAGCGATACGCTAAATTTTAAATTATTTTATCCAGGTATTTGATGCATCATTTAGTTTTTAATACTGAAAGTCTTACCAAAGTCGGACAGTCACCATTCATCATTAGTTTAGACAGTGACTGGAGTTTTGAATTAATTTACATTTCAGTTTAAAACTGCTGATCGGGTTGTGCTGGAGGGAAATCTGTGTTCGCAAAACATAATACTTACATTTTCAAATGTCATTTACATGCAGGATCCATTTAACCTGTCACAACATGGGGCTGCTGCAGTCAATTTAATCTGTATTTCGGTTTTTTCACATTGCATGCTAAGCTGTCTGAAAGGCCAACAGGCTTCAGGCTTTTATTACAGACAAGGACAGGAAAAGAAAAACAAGAGCAAAAGAAGAGTTTCAACAGACCTGCAAAAAGCAGCAGATGTGCTGACTAAGGTCTTGAGAAAGTGAATTGATTGGAGGTTAGAAGTAGCAACCAAATGGGAGGAAATGGGTCAAGGCCTTTCAGAAGGGCAGTGAAAGGTCAGAACAGGTGACACCTTCAAACAGATGGCAACGGTAGGAACCACAGAGGATCTGAGATTATATCATATTTAGCTAATGCTGCCTCCACTCTGCACTGTCACATTTTCAACAGTTTACATTTAAGTCAAAACTTTTCAGTTTGATCTCATTTGACCAGAGCGTCTTCTTTCACACGTTTGCCGTGTTCCTTGTGGAAAACTGTCATGCCTACAGATTATCAACCAGTTCTCCAGCTGATTCTCTGTTTAATACTTTCCTGACCTTGTTTGTTAATTTTGGTGGAAGGTAATGTCTTAGGAGGCTTACAGTTGTTGCAAACATTTCTATTTTTAATTTATGGATTGAACAGATCTGAATGAGATAACCTAACCCTGCTTTAAACTTGTCCAAAACTTCCTGCTGTGTTTCTGTTTTTGTTCTTTGTGATAATGTTTCTCTCCTACAAACCTCTGGGGTCTTCATCGTCCAGCTGTGTGTTTGCTGACATTATGGGTACTTTAAACCCAGATAGACTAAGGATTCAGATAGATGATGAATGAGAAAAAATTCACAGCTTCATCTGGTTTTCACATCGTTATATATAAAGGTGCACCAAACAACATGGACGATGTGAAACAGTTACGACAGCAGCAAGCCGGGAGGCAAGGAGACCAAGATGTACCGCTGTGGTAATTAACACCAACGTAGAGCAAGGCATTGGAGGGATTCAAAAGTTTTCATGTAGCATAGATGACTGTAAATCCTACATTCTGTATGTTTACTTTCCCACTGCCAGTGAACTCCACTAAGTCAACAAGACCTATGTTTTCCTACAAAGCAGAGATTGCTTGTTTAATCAGCACTAGAGTCCAGATAATCCCCGACACTGACACAAATAAAGCACAGTAGCACTAAACATCTTCCAAACAATTACAACCACAATCAGAGAAGTCTTAAAACTAGAATGAGAGAGAAACTTAAACTAGAGTGCAGTGAAATATGATGAGATGACAGAAGACTAAAGACTTTTTTCCCAGTCATATGAATAAGCAACACTGACCTTGTTTTAAATTGCCCAGTTTGAGTTAGGAAATGAGGAATTACTCTCATCATATCCCATCCTTATTCTGACACTTCATGCTTTAGAGCATCTCAATTTATGCTTCTTTGCGCCGTTCCAAGAATACGATAGCTGTCAGTTAGAGGTCCAAGCAGCGGTCATGGTTCAGGAGTCTGACCCAGACGGCTCTGGCAACATTCTGGGCTGGAACCAAACCCACTGCAGTGCATTGTGGTCAGCTAGGCTGTGAGAAATCAGACGGGCCATGCAAATCTATGCACCCTGTTTCTTCAAACAAATGCGGCGTATAAAAAGCAGGCGAAGATGAAATTGTTTTAGGTTGACAGCAGAACAGACTGAGGGCAAATACCGGACCAGATAATGAAGAGCAGCACCAGGGATGAGATTATTGAAACATAAACACTTCTGAATGAATTTCAAGTGCTTGTGTAAGAGAAGGAAGCACAGCGGACAAGAGATGATCTGCAATAGTAAAATGATTCACTGTGTTAAACAAGAGGCAGCAATGGTCTGCAAGTGTGTGTAGAGGAGTGAACTGACCGTGGTGCATGTAGCCACTGTTGCAGAGGCCCACACCCAGTGTCACAGCGTCCTCTCTGTTGGAGCAGTCTCCCTGGAAAACCAAACCAATGACGCAGTCAGTGGGTCAGTCAAAAGGCCTGGCTGCAGCTGCAACACCTGGGCTAAGCATGTCTCAAAACTGCCGTATGCATTCACAGCAGAAAGACGTTAAGATAACTGATCAATGAGCTTATTGATCAGTTTCTGCTGCAAAAAACTCTTTCATTGTTCCACAAAACTATACTGTACTCTGTAGACTGTACTCTTTGTCATTTGTCCAAAACAAACCAAACATACTGACTGAATCTTTCCAGTGATTTTATAAAAATAAAACTCAGCTGGAAAAATGAAAACATTTCAACTGAATTTAAACAGGACCATTAGTTTAAGAACAAGAACAAACAAATGAAAAAGCCTAAAACAAATACTGAATTAACCTCAATTTAGGTCCATTACCTTCTTGTTGCTTTGTTGAAGTGTAAGACGCTTACCTGTGAGATTAACCAGTCCACCAGTTTGCAAGCAGGCAAAACAGATTTAAAGGTTTTCAGATGGTGGTCTCTGTCCCTGAAGGAGCAACAAAAGGAAAAAAAGCAGGTGTAGTAAAATCTCACATTCATTTTTATCTTGACTGTTATGACTAAGTTTACTAACAGATGTACAATGAACCTCAACCTCCGTCCTGAATCGACGGTGAACCTCCTATACACTACAGTGTTTCAGTGTGTATAGCAACAGACCTTTAATGTCCTTTAATGCCTTTAAGGTCCATTAAAGGCATTAAGTTCTTCACACCTGCATAATGCTATTATAATGGTGATATAAAGTGTAGACAGTTTGCAATCATCATTTGTAGCTCAGAATAGATTTTTTAACTTGTTTAAACAACCAAAAACAATAAAACAAACAAAAATAGAGAATAATAATGCACCTAAAAATCAGCTGTTCACATAAATTGGATATTAGTCAGGTTGACCGACTGTAAACAGTGACTAGGTGGGCTGGAACTCAGAAATGCTATCTTCTTTTACTATCTTTTTTTGACCAATGAACACACCAGAGACCAGATCAGGTTGTGTTAATGAACACTGAAAGTGAAACTACTGAGGCGCTAAAAAAGGCGGCAGTGATGTAAGAAACTATTTAAAAGGTAACTGTATCTTCTGCTACGTTTTGGTTTGTCTGACTTTTGTTCAGGTGCATTCAGACTTTCAGCTGATAAAGTTTCTCTATTCTGTCCTTTAGAGCTTTCAAAATCTGCCCCTCATAAAATGATTTAAATTAAGAAACATTTTTGTAATCTTATCAATGAGCCTACAACTTTAGCTAGCTAGTTATGCTAACCACGCTAATTGCCGGAAACTGGTCATTTTTGTCTCACTTCATTTGTAAGCTACTAAAATGAAAATTAACATTAAATGCAATATCTAAGAAGTGCATATTTGAACAAAGGAGTCTTTAATGCAGGAAGGGGGGGAAACATGAGTAATTATTTTATAAGTGAAGACTTCATTATTAGACAAATTAAATCAGAAGCAGCTTTATCACTCTGAAAGCTTAATAAAGCAGGAGGAGGCTTCATAATTATTAATATTCATTAATCAATAAATCACCTAAACCTTTTAATTAATTGCTGCTACAGTACCAATATAGTGCAGATTAAAAACAGAAAGACCCTGTTACATAACCGCAGCCTGGCAGAGGAACTGCCTTTGTGTGTTAATAGGATTTGTCCTCTTTGTTTGCAGCCTGAGCTTTTCAATCAGACGGTGAGCGATGGAGCCAACGATAGCAGACAAGATGGCGGCGGTTTGTGTGGAGAGACTTTCACATTACTAATTTTAAGTCTACAGTGCCTTTCAAGGTATCTCATTTAATATTTACTTGAAGTTTTAATATTAAAATAATTCAGATCAGAACCAGATATTCTTTAGAAATAAACAAGAATTAATTAATACAAATGAATTAATTTATGTAGCTTAATTAATCTGGTATTAACGCATATGAAAGCAAGGAAATAAACCAAAAGAATGAAATTTGTTTTTGCACTTCAAATTAGAAATGAACTGAAGTAATTCATCTACCTTGATTCAGTAAAAATTAAAAGTCCTTATCTTACAGTATATGCTTCCTTTAAGCACCTTCTTTAATTTAAAGTCTTAAAAAATCTCTCACATATTCCAACATGAACAGCATAAACCTGGAGAGGTCACATTAGAGGTCATGCACCCTGTCATTTCTGGCAGGGAGGCAGTTTGTTCAATGGTTACAGGAAAAGTGTTGAACTGGGTTAATGTGAGTCCTGACTATGAATATGCATCTGTGCAGCTGGAGGGCAGAAATATTACCATATAGGAGGGGAGGGCATTAGGGGGGCAGGTACTTACTTGATGACGGGTGTGTGGAGGCTGTGGAGGCGGCAGTACAGCCTGACACCCTGTAAGAGAGGAGCATAGTGCTGCTGAGTCACAGGTCGCACATGAGTTGGATGAACATGTACCATCATTAACACAAGGCGAGATCTGAAGAGTGCAGCAACTTTCCCTCAGGTCATTGATTCTACAACACACATTTGTTCCTAACGTTTAAATTAGCTCACAGTGAGGAAGAAGCTCTTTCTCAAAAGCATTTTTGGTGCCATGCTACATGTATAATCATTACCTTCTGCAGCTTCAAGTAAAAGCTACCTTCTGAAAATACATTTCGGTAAATTTCACACCCCATGAAATTTACCAAATGATTTCACGTAGCGATCACAAACCTTAATGTAATTGAAATCAGATTTTATGTGATAGAAGGGGTGGCATTTATATTGTTTATCATTTATTGCGATAAATTTAGATAAGAATTTTGATTAAACATTGTCTCAATAAACTCCAATTAATTAAGTTGATAAAACAAAACATGTCTGTATTGTCGGAAGCGTTATTTTTACTCTTTTCTCCATTGCTTGATCAATTACAGTATCAATAAATATTAACAAATCTGAAAATATGATTAGATGCAGTTACTATGTGCAGTTTCCTTATACAAATCACACTTTGTTATGTGACTGGTTTTATAAATAGTTTTGTTTTTCATAATTCGTGTTTGTGGAGTTAAGATTGCTGCATCATGCAGTCGCAGCCGTACAGTTACCTAAAACATTAAATAGTTTCTATCAGCACATTTATCGTTATGACAACTGCACCACAAAATATCATGATTAAACTGTAAGTCCATAATGCCCACTCCTATTTGATGAATGATATTAAGGTAATGAATAACAAAAGAAAAAGGATACATTGCTTCCTGTGAGTGTGGCGTGCCACTGTACTGTAGAATTTATTCCAATAAAACCAGCTGCCTTTAGACGTTTTCTCATTAGAAATTACTTTAATCCCAGAGTCAATCCAGAGATTTCATAAAAACCTCAGAGGTTTTCCTGAGGTCACACTGTTCTATGTCATGACATCACTGCAAACCTGCCAAGACCTGAAACAATTCATGCACAATCGGTCTTCATTCGAAAGCCAGAGATCATATCATCTACTACAATTTTTTTTTTAAAACTTAAATTCTGGTTTTAACAAGACAAAATAAAGTCTGAAACCAGAACTTAGACTCTACTTGATAATTCCCTCATTGAATCACTGTAAAAGGTATTTGTCAAGTTTCATGTTGTAACTATAAAGTAACTATAGACATCTTTAGTCTTACTCCATGTTATATTTTGCTTCCATGGAGAAAAACATGTTTTCATGACTTTGTGTTTTGACTTTGGCTCTGGATGATTTTTATCTCATTTTAAGTTCAAGACATTAATCTTTTTACAAGAGTTTTTACTGTTTGATTATTAAAAAATGTAACTCTAATGAGTATAACCAAATATAATCTATTTTGTTTCTTAAAGAACTTTAAACTTTACTTGGTGAAAATTACTTGTTGTTTATTTACAATTTCTACAGGTAAATCTTTTAAAGACAGTATAAATGTGTGACTCTGATAAAGTCGTAATCTGATACCAATGTTTAGCACAAAGAAGAAAGTTAATTGTGTCATGTTTCAGATCTTTTTACCTTTCAGATATCTGCTGTAAGTTACTATTTGGGTCTGCCACTTCTACTTTTGTTTTCTACTTTCCTTACAGTTTAACACAAACATGGCACAATATGCTGACATGCTGAAGTACAAAAACTGAAGAGAAACTACAACCATCAGAATCCTGCAGAACTACTGATGAATTATTTATTTGCAAAAAAGTCCAAGTGCAAGGAGAAAAAAAAGGATAGAAAGGGCTGCAGGTATATTATCACCATTCTGACAATTGTATGCAATTGATGACAATTGTAATTGCAATTAATCAAAAAATTTTACACTCCTAATTTCCCATTATCACAATGTTTTTAATCAGTTGTGGGGATTAAGACAGTGTTTAATTGGCCAAGTACATTATTGGCAAAGTTTGGAGGCATCTAAAATATGATGGTTTACCAAATTACATTACTGAAATAATTGTAATAGTAATTGTGATGTTGCTCACACGATGACCACTGCAGCTGAACGTATTAGGCAGCTCTGTCAGGCAGAAACCATCTTCAGTTTGAAATGTAAACAGAGTTTAAACTGTTTTTAATAGCTTCATATTCACGTTGTGATGTCACACATATCCACAGCTAGGAAATCAGGCTGCAGCCAGATTTCAGTTTCAACTGTTTTCATCAGGCAGAGGAGAGAATTGGTTTACCTTTGACATGATATCTTCCAGTTCGCTGCGGGCCTTGTAGGTGCCGTCATCATAGCGGAAGCGGTACAAGACCTGTTCGTTCTTGAACTGGTGTTTGTCTGACACTGAAAGATCAGCCAAATAGAAAAATGGATTGGACTGTAGTTATTAAGTGACTAATCAGAATCCACCGCGTAAGGTTCTTGTGTCATGTGTTTGTTTTGACTTGTAAATATGAAATGATGGCTGTTAGAGGTCTCTGATTTTAATCAGTGGTTTGCCTGAAAGTGAGTCTTATGTCATTTTTCCAGATGCATTATGGATGAGACTATAAATCTGAGTACTGCATACAAAAATGGGACATCGACTCTAGTTTGTGAGGAAACTGCAGAGTAAGAATAAAACATTATTAGTAATGCAAAAATAGAATAATTTATTTGTATTTTCTACTATTTTAGATTATAGATCCAGATGTAGGCTGTTTCTGTATTCTGTTTAAAATCATTTTACATATTTAACTTCCTCAGGGTACAAACTAGGTCAAACATTAGAAGGAAATCTGCAGTTGTAAAATCTGTATCTGAAGAAGAAACAATAATGTTGAAATATTCAACAAAGCAAACAGCTTCCAATTCTCATAAAGCCACTACACCCCCAAAACAAGTTGCTTTTCACGAAGCCTCCGCCGCAGTGAGATGGGAAAACGATCGGCGAGGACATGACAGAAACAGAGGCAGATCGGTTCCACCACAACAAGCTGGCATTGACTCAAACAAGCTGCTGGTTTTGCCTTAGTCTAGACTTGAAATGCCCCCAAAAAAACCAAAGGAATGCACCAGGAAATGGGCTTTTGGAACGTGTTAAACATGGGAGTTATCGAGAACATGAAACCATCGTTGGGATGCCCCTGGTCCAGAGCAGATGTCAGAAGTGGGAATGTTGGCAATCAAACGTGTGTTTCAACGAGTCCAATGTGTAACTGAATGCAGAGATCAATGAGGCTGATTGTCTTTTATTGATATTACAACATGTAGGGAAAGGTTCCTTTTAAAGAGACTAACATGACTGATTGATTTTGCCTGTAAGGCATGCGTCTCTTGGCTATGAGGGGCTGGTCAGTGAAAGTCTCTGGAGGTTTCCACAGGTTTTAGGAAACATGAATGTTGGCTTTCAGCAAATTTTCCATAGAGCGCCTTGTCTAAACTGTGACAGTGGATTGCACTTACAATGTGCCGCTCCAGCAACATCCTGGACAAATACATTCATGCGGTAATTTAGTCTGGAGAACCCAAGAGTGTCAATAGTAGAAATAATAAGACAAAAAAAAGGAATTTCAAAGGAAATTAAAATCCTGACTCAGGGAAACAATAAAAACTGAGTCTAACTAAAACAAACAAATCTCACACACACACACGCACCCCCGCACACACACACAAAGAGAACCACAAGTGGCAAAGAATAGTCAGAAGTAAAAAAGATTTTATGTAGCAAGTGGGAAAGAAAGAAAGAAGTAAAGGGGAAAAAAGAAAATTAGAAAGAAAGTGAGAGAGAGAAAGAAAGAAAGAAAGAGAAATAAAAACAAAGAGAAGAGAAGAATAGATCAACGTTACCGTGGTGAATGATGCCATTTTCCAGTAAGGCCTGTCCCAGGTTCACTCCCTCATCGGCGTTGCTGATCTCTCCGCTTTCAATCAGCCACGACACAAACTCACTGAGGGAGGAGAAGAGGAACCAATGATGACAGCCGTCTTTAAACTGATCCTCCGCTTATCGTTTAATCACCAAAACGGCAAGGCTTCAAAGCCATGAAGTGGAGAAATTACTGGTTTGAGTCTTTCAATACTACAGATGTCAGTTCAATGTCTGTCATGTGAAACGAACAGGAAAGAGTCGGCCTGGTTTGCCTACAGCATCCCAATATGTGACTTAAAACATTCAGCTAATCAAGGGCCAAACAATGGGGGCCAAACGATAGGGCCAAATGATGGGGGCTAAAAGATGAAGGGAGGTGTTTCTGTTCAGTCTGTGCTGTTTTTAGCTCTCCTGTCCCCTGACTCCTCAGCTGGCCCACCTGTCCCCTGGGAAGCTTCGTGTTGACACGGCGGTGGAAGGTTATTTATACCCAGGGCCGTTTTTCTCTTCCAAGAAGAGCAAAATGATTTCAGTGTTTTTACTGAGACCACAGGTACAGGTATAAAGCGTATTCTACAGATGAGCTCCTTCACAAAAATCTATCATTTCTGCCTAGATGCACTCTGGCCATCCATGTTGAAGCTCTCGTCTCATTTCTGAGGCAGTGTTGCCTAACAAATGTTTGAGGGAGAAAATGAGTTTGTTCCTCCTTCACCTCTCCTCATCTTCCTCAGATAATCAATCAGAGGGAATCTGAGAGACGATTTGTATTTATGGTTGCCATCAATAATCCTGACAAAGAAACAACATTAGCCAAAAGGTGTCTGGGTGTTTGAATCTGCAGTTCAGACTGTACATGTGTTTTCTGATATGTTTTGATTTTAATGTTTGTATGAATGTGTTTTTCACCTTTTTAAAATGGTAATTGTTTTTGGTTTGTTTATTTTATCTCTTAATCTCTTTTCATGCTCATTTCTAACTCAGGCAGTTTAACTGATGTTGAGAGGAGGAATAACAACACCAGGGGTTTGGGGGGCGTGTGCATGTGCGTGTTATGTAAGAGTCAGGTTAATTTTGCACCCAGATGTAAAGGGAGAAGATTTTATGAGCATGATGAGCCGAATGAAGGAATGTGATGGGAGACGGAAGGATGAAGGCAGGGATAAAGTAACAGTTGATTATTCATCTTGTGTTAATTCATTCTGCTGAACCTGCAAGAAAAAACAGGAAGACATATTTCCCTGGTACTTCCTGTTAAAGTGATCCTGATCAGAACTTCTCAAGGCTTTAATAAGCTTAAAAGTAAGAAAAAGTGAAAAATGGTGAACAAATGATATATTAGACATTAAATATCTATTTAAAGCTGTCACACAGTATCTAAAAGTCTTTAGGATTCATATTGTTGGTGGTAAAGTCTCTTTGTCTGCTAGAAAGGTTTCTCAGCTGCATTTTACACCATTCATCAGATGGTGATAAATGGACAAAATTGACGCAAGTTATTCTGAAAAGTTAAGGTTTTTTCCTGTCTTTAGCAACACTAAAATAAAAATTTAATCTGCATATGTATCATGAAGCAAATTGTTCTTAAGTTTTTTTTGTCAGTTTTATAATCATATAAAGATTAGCACGTTATGCACTGAAAGTATAAATAGAGATAATCCTGTAATCCCTTAATTCTGTTAAATTCAAAACTGCTAGCTCTACCAAAAACATGCAATGATTTTTTTGCCCTTTATGGTTATGGGGTTGTTGCTTTGTTTTTTTTACATTTGACAAATTATGCCCAGTGAAAGTTGTATTTGTAGAGAAAACTAGGAATCAGTATTGGTCTTTAACTTTGATTGTTGCTCTAGATTAATCTAAAAATATATATCTTGTAACAGTTTTGCAATTAAAGTCCCGAAACATTCAATTGTTTTTCTAAAGTTTTCTGTTATGTGTCGGAACACCACCAGTTTTTGTTTGGATTTTCTGCTTTTTAATGTTTCCATGAGTCATAACTCAGAGTTAGTTCCTCATCAACCCTAAATAAGCAATAAACTGTCAACTGCAAGGGGAATCAAAAGTCATCTGCAAAGACTGAAGAGAATTATCAAGACGGCTTTAACACTGGAAGTATAACGAAACCGGGCAAGATTTAAGACTTATAATAACTAATTGTGTTTTTTCTGTAAATTGGACAATAAGCATGTTTTCAACTTTCTGAGCCATTTCTCCACGTTTTCACACTAAATTGCCCAAGCTCCATTTGCTGTGTGCATCCGGCCGGGACCAGAGCCTTTCTTTTTGGAGCTAATTTATCGACTAGAACTCACAGCCTTCACATTTAGCAAGGAAGAGGAACAGACAAGACAACATTTCTCCTCATTGGAGGCAAAACCAAACCTGCAACCAAAAGATGACGGGACACAAGCTAACCCCATCATGAACCCAAATACCTGAAGACTTACCTGTTTTTAGCTGGAAGACATCTCATGGCATAAAAAAAACAGGGGCAAGATGAAAAGGTAAGCTACAGCTTTAAACCCCACAAAGTAGTTTAAGTCACGAAATTATTTTAAAATCAGCCATTTGTAAGTTTGGACAGCAAATAGTTGATGGGATCAGGCTACAAAGACAACCAGCGGCTATCCAACTGGCAGTCAGCCTCTCATAATGAAATAAGGACTGAAGCTGCACTTATAATTTCATCACAAAGACAAATGCAGAGATAATGAAGAGAGCACTCATCCACAGGACATGACAGCTGGAGACATGTGGGAGGTGCTTGATCGATAAGAAACACTGAGCCAGGTAAAATAAGGTGGATCAGACTCATAAGGAGGAGGAAGAAAAACAAAAATTACACTGATGAGGGTCATCTGTAATTTAATGCTGTTCCGAGATGAGCTGAGAGGTTTGGTACAAAACATTACAGAGTAAAGAGCATGATGCAGCCTGGGGACAGGTCAGAGGTAAAGGTGAAATTAACCCAAAGCTGATATTTTTTTTTACCCATATCTGACTTTTCCACTGCAGTCTGAACGGCACAATGCTGACCTGTTCCCCCAAAACAACAATCAGTTTGGGGCCACGTTCATATGTGAGACTAAATATTTAGTATGAATCTGATTGTTTTCAAGGCAACTGCAGTCAGTATGATACTGTCACTGTTTATCCGATGTTGAGGTTACCGAGCCGTTGTTACTAGTTTTGGTTTCTTTTTCTTAGCTCTCTTCATCTCGTTATGATTTGTGAACAGAGTTCTACTGCACATATGGCTTGTTTTGGGGTCATAAACCGTTCACATAGAAGTCTGAAAATTAGTGACAATGAGTTTAAACCAAGTAAGAGAAAGTTGAGTAAACCTATTCTCATCTGTATGGCCTCTTGAAAAAGCTCAACTAAACATCCTCCTCCAATAAAAGTCTCCATGTGTCACTGCATGCCAGATAATATGAGGATGCAGGGACCAAGTTAGCCCTTTTATAACTCGGGGCAGGGGGGCCTCATTACGGACAAGGAGATGTTGGAATAAAGCGCTGCAGGAGTTCTGCCAGGACTCTGGGGGAGAGACTATTGAAAGCTAGCTGATCTTACGTAACGTTTTGTAAAGATCCCCATGTGAACATGCCCGTGTTCCAGTCACATTCCTGGAACGCAAAGAAACCAGACAGGAACGCCGACACTCACTTTCCCATGAAGCACTTGGGCACAATGCTGAGCTTCTTGCGGCGGTCCTTGATCAGGTGCCTGTTCTTGGTCATCATCATGTGGTAGAGTTTCTCTCCTTTCTCAGCGATCATCACGTAGGCGTCCCGCTCCATTCCCAACTTCAGACCTGGAAAACAGGCGAGAGGTGAGCCAGACCCAACAGGTTTTTCACATTTCACCCTCAGCCAGGGCCAAGGGGGTGGGAAAGATAACTCTGTATGGAGTGGAGTCGGTGTAAATGTGGGTGAAAGATACGAACAAGCCAAGAACAACATCCAGAAGATCCAGATATCCAAACTTGATTTAAATGTATTAAAGGGCAAAGGCCTTTAATACATGACGTGTCCTCTAACAGCACACGTCATGGTGCTGTTAGAGGACAATCAGACCTTTTCCTCAGCAATCTGCCAGGGCCAGCAGAAACAAAGCAGGGTGTAAACTCCACAGACTTCAGAGTGAGTGAGGTTTAGGAGATCATGGGGCAGATTCTGATCCAGCTTCCAGGTTTTTACTTGTTAGCCATTGTTCCTGCACTGTGCAGTGGAGTCCACTGTGGTCCCTGTGAAACACTGCAGCATCTGAAGGGCTTAGATAGTGATCAACTTCTGAACTAGACTCAGTGACTTTGTGATTCAAGCAATTGAACTCCATGTCAATAGGACTTCATAATCTGCTTAACTCCTTCTAGTGGCATATCAAGCTTCTCAACTCCAGACTGCAGAACTGTTGCTTACAACCCAGGAACGGTTGGATACAGTTCATTAAATTATAACTTTATGCTCTGAAAGTTTACCAATGCTAACTGAAATAAAATGTTAACGCTATATTTGTGTCACAGTGACCCTTCTCCATGGCATACACACACTTCTGCACTTCACTTGATATAATTATAATTAATGAATGTTCACAAAGCTTGTTAAGCTACTGAAAATGAATTAATGCTTCAACAATAAAACAATAACTCAGATCTTCTCTCTTTAAGTTTAATTCAGTTGTATTTTATATTAAATTGAAGAGCTGAAAGCAAAAAATAAATGTGAGTTTTAGTACGCGGGAAAAAGCTGAAACGCTGACCAATACTCTTTTTTATAAAAGTTACATTTGATATTTGTTTTTCAACAGGAAATAATTTCTACAGAGAAAAGGCTGCAACTTGGGGAAAGTTTGGAGAAATATACATAAATCTTTTTTAATTGTGAACTTTCCAGACAGTCAAATTTCCAACTCAACCAAAAGTCAGAAAAATATTTCTAATCAGGAAGAAATGGAAATCATGTTTTCACAAGAAAAAGTAAAGATTGGAGCAGACTACAAGCCTGTGATCAGAGGACCTGTAATAGGTGATGTGGAAACTAAGAAGCCGTGAACTTAAAGTCTACTTGGGTCTGAAAGTTAAGGTAGGAGTCTGAAAGAAAATCCAATAAGTTACAGAGCCTATTACCAACCTATGCTGATGGAAGCAGGGTTATATTACATTTGGCGGCAGCTGGAGCAGACTTAAACAATAAGTGTCACTGAACAACGGGGCCTCTCCTGCTGCTCCAGCTGCCACAGCTCGTCTTAAGGTGCCCTCATCTTCCTGTGGGTGCAGGATAAAACCAGAAACACTTTCACTGAGCTGATGTCCCTCACACTGACACACACACCTATGCTGATAAGACACAACACTCCCAGCTGGCAACACTAAAGACTTTCAGATGAGCTCCATGTGTCAAGAGCTCATCTGAAAGCTCCTGACACATGAAGCTTTCAGTTGAGCTCCAAAAAAGCTTCCGGTTTATCCTAAAAGGTAACAGCGCATATAAAATTAAAGGTGAAAACACTCAGCACTAGGACAAAAAAATTATATTTTTACCATCCATATAGGAGTAAAGAGTTAGGTACACTGAAACTAAAGTATGAGGTAGAAAGTGTAAGAGAGGAGCAGCAAGTGGAGAAACTGGGCAGTGTGACTGATCTGGCATCTGTTAGCCTCAGGTCAATTTCCGTCGAGGTGAAACTCAACACCATGAGCTGCAGCAGTCTTCAGACTTTATGAACTCCTTTCACTGGGATCAAACACTGCTATCGCCAACTAAATGGAAATTTTGCTTAAAATTTTTAAAGTAAAAAAAAATGCTAATTTCATTGGTATTAATGTTAGCATGAAGCTAGTTTATTCCCAACTAAGATAAGATAAGATAAGATAAATCTTTATTGTCATTGTCACAAGGACAACGAAATTCAAAGGGTGCCATCAGTCGGTGCACATGCCCAAAAACAAAAAATAACTCTCACAATTCACACACAACGCAAGAATCAACAAACAACTGGCAAAAAAAAAGAAAGAAAAGCAGAAGCAGAACAGAACCCTTTGACTTCATTAGTTTTGATGATCCAGTTTTGATCAATGCTATCAAGTAGCCAAAGGTTCTGGCACTGGCCGACACCCAGAACATAATCAAGACAGATGGCAGGACCAGAGCAGGTGGGAACTTAGTCTGAGGTAAAAGATAGAAGATAAAACAAGTAAAGGAGAAACAACAATATCAGCTTACACCACTGATCTCAGACCTGTAAAAATGGCTTACAATCATGAAGATAATCTTGACTGTAATTTGCAGCTGCCCACATCCACAAGCCAGATGCCTTGTAGAGTAAAGGTCAGATGGGAAGATGGAGCCCTTCAAAATAAATGTTTAGAGTATTTAAAGTGAAGCTCACAAGCCAGATGGAACTAGACCAACTGTCAACTGGTTTCTTCATGCAGACAACATGTTTCAGTGGTGCTACAGCCAAGTATTTTTAGATAACTTCTACTTATTTGCTTTCGGTAACTATAGAACTACACCTACTGTTATTCTATTTCAGGTATTTGAGATGGGTTCTGTTTTTAGCATCTCCATTTGTAAAAAGGTGTCAGATAAAAAGAACAATGATCAGCTAGACATCTGCTTTTTTAAACATTTTGATTGTTGAATATTGATTTTTGCAGCTGCCTTTACAAGCTAATAATAATGGAGAACCAAGAAAACAAACAAAACAGAAATGTGACAGAAGCTTTCATTCTGTAAACTGTTTTACGGATCTTGATTTAAGGGCAGGACACAGCTAATGAACACCAAACCATGTGTTACAGCTCGAATTTTAAAGTGACAGCAAAAATAATAAGTTTACTATTTGCATTGATAGCTTATTTATATTTGCAAAATAACTTATTTAGGGAAAAATGACCAGCAAACATTTGGCAATTAAACATTACAAAAATACATATATATATATATATATAAAAATAAAAAAAAACTTAAAATATAATAAAGAACCAAAGCAGATGGTAAAGGAGAGTAGACACCGCCTCTACAATAAAGTTGGATGATATACTGTAAATGGATAGATAGATAGATAGATAGATAGATAGATAGATAGATAGATAGATAGATAGATAGATAGATAGATAGATAGATAGATAGATAGATAGATAGATAGATAGATAGATAGATAGATAGATAGATAGATAGATAGATAGATAGATAGATAGATAGATAGATAGATAGATAGATAGATAGATAGATAGATAGCATTTATTGTCATTGAACAGAATTCAACGAAATTTCCATTGCAGCTCCCGTGCAAAAGGTCAAATATATACAGTATAAATAAGCAAACACACAATAATAATAATAACAATATATACAACTAAATTAACTAAAGGCACTCAACCACACCAAAGAAGTAGCAGCAGGTCCAATTATGGCAAAGTACAGATAATGTGACAGTGCAAAGTGCAGAACAATATGGCCGTGTGGGGGTGGGGGATATGTATGTGTGACTGCGAGGTTATGATATGTGTGGGAGGGGGGGACGGCAGGGAGTAATGGCTCTGACGGCTGTGGGGAAGAAACTGTTTCTCAGTCTATTTGTTGTAGTCCGTATATTCCTGTACCGTTTGCCTGATGGCAGCGGCACAAACAGTCTGTGGCCTGGGTGGCTGGGATCCATGGCTATGGATCCAGCTCTCTTCTTGACCCGGTCTGTGTAAATGGAGTCCAGGTCTGGGAGGGGGCATCCCACAATGCCTTGTGCTGTTCTCACCACCCGTGTCAGTTGTTTCCTCTCCAGTGCTGTGCAGCTACCATACCACACATTCATGTTGAGGCAGAGGATGCTCTCGATCATCGCCCTGTAAAAGTTCACGAGCAGCCGTGAGGAAAGTCCAGCCCGTCTCAGTTTCCTGAGGAAGAAGAGCCTTTGTTGTGCTTTCTTCACCAGGTGGGAGGTGTTTGTGTTCCAGGAGAGGTCAGACGTGATGTGGAGGCCCAGGAACTTGATGTTGTCCACACGTTCCACCACTTCTCCATCTATGAGAAGGGGAGTGTGATCCGTCCTCCTGGACCTTCTGTAATCCACAATGACCTCCTTGGTCTTCCCTGTGTTCAGCACCAAGTTGTTGGCTGAACACCACTGAGTGAGCTGCAGAATCTCCTCTCTGTAGTGGGTCTCGTTGTTGTCTGAAATGAGACCCACTACTGTTGTGTCGTCCGCGTACTTCACGACTGTGTTGGTGGGGTGGATGGCCACGCAGTCGTGTGTAAACAGGGTGAAGAGAGCTGGGCTGAGCACACAGCCCTGCAGCGTGCCTGTGTTGAGGACCAGTGGGGACGATGTTGAGCCACTTATTCTCACCACCTGAGGCCTGTTGGTGAGGAAGTCTCTGATCCAGTGGCACAGTGAAGCGGGCAGCCCCACCTCGAGTAGCTTCAGCACCAGCTTGTCTGGGATGACGGTATTAAATGCTGAGCTGAAGTCTACAAATAGCATCCTGACGTAGGTGTTGGGATGCTGCAGATGGGTCAGGGCTGTGTGCAGAGTGATGGAGACAGCATCCTCTGTTGACCGGTTCACTCTGTAGGCGAACTGAAGGCTGTCCAGGTTTGCGGGGATGAAGTCTCTGATGTACCTCAGAAGAATCCTCTCAAAGCACTTCATGATCACCGGGGTCAGAGCGACGGGCCGGTAATCGTTCAGGCTGGTGATGGACCTCTTCTTCGGTACAGGGATGATGGTGGAAGACTTGAGGCACTCAGGAACCATGGCGAGCTGCAGGGACAGATTGAAAATGTCCAGAAACACTCCTGCCAGCTGGTCGGCGCAGGTTTTCAGCGTCTGGCCTGACACCTTGTCCGGTCCTGGAGCTTTGTGGGTGTTGATCCTCCTCA
The DNA here is from genome assembly GCF_002775205.1 of Xiphophorus maculatus. Taxonomy (NCBI): domain Eukaryota; kingdom Metazoa; phylum Chordata; class Actinopteri; order Cyprinodontiformes; family Poeciliidae; genus Xiphophorus; species Xiphophorus maculatus. The sequence continues at coordinate 1,404,289 of NC_036443.1, read as the reverse complement.
GGGTGGACGTCACCTGATGCTTCTGCAGGACGAGAGGCTGGTGCTGCTCTTCCAGTTGGGGTAGATGTGCGGCTTCTCTGCTGCCCGCCGTGTCAAAGCGGGCAAAGAAACTGTTTAAGGTGTCAGGCAGGGTGGGGTCGCGGCTGGTCAGCTGAGTGCTGTGTTTGTAGTCCGTCATAGTTCTAATGCCTCTCCACATGCTTCGGGGGTTGTTGTTGATGAAATGTTCCTCAATCTGCTGTTTGTACTGGAGCTTGGCCTGCTTAATACCTTTTTTCAGTTCCGACCGGGCCCTGCTATAAGCCAACCTGTCTCCAGACCTGTAGGCAGCATCCCGGGCTTTCAGCAGGGCCCGTACTGTGCTGTCCAGCCATGGTTTCGAAACACTTTTATGGTCTTAACAGGGAGGACAGCGTCGGTGCAGAACTGAACATAGGACAGAACGGACGATGAGTATTCCTCCAAGTCTGCGCCGTCCCTGAACACACTCCAGTCTGTATGCTCAAAGCAGTCCTGAAGTGCAGAGGAGGCCTCCTCAGTCCAGACCTGAACTATTCTGGTGGTCGGCTTAGTTCTGCAGGCCAGAGGCTTGTAGACAGGAATCAGCTCCACTGAGATGTGGTCAGACATGCCCAGATGTGGAGCTGCTACAGCCTTGTAGGCTCCGGGGATATTGCAGTAGACCTGGTCCAAAATGTTATTGTCTCTGGTGGGAAAGTTTATGGATTTGTGGAATTTGGGAAACACAGCCTTCAGTTCCACGTGATTGAAGTCCCCCGCCACAATCACGGCCGCCTCCGGGTTGGAGTTCATCTGCACGCTGATCAGGCAGTACAGCTCCTCTAATGCTAGCTTAGCATTAGCCCTCGGTGGTATGTAGACGGCCACGATCACAATGGACGAGAGTTCTCTCACCAACTTGAAGGGTCTGCATTTCACCGCCAGATATTCCAAGTCAGGAGAGCAGAATGTGCCGACAGAGTGTGTGGCTGTACACCAGGCATTGTGTACATACAATGCCAAACCTCCGCCTCTGCCCTTACCCGAAGCTGCAGTCCGATCCGCCCGGAACAGAGCGCGCCCCGTTATCTCCACCGCTGCGTCCGGGATGTTGTCATCCAGCCAGGTCTCTGTGACAACAGTCACACAGCTGTCCATCCGGCGAGAAGTAATCCGGAGTCGCATCTCGTCGATTTTGTTGACGAGGGACCTGGCATTGGCGAGGAAGAGGCTGGGGAGGGCCGGTCTGTGAGGGCTAGCTTGTAGCCTAGCACGCACGCCGGCTCTCTTACCCCTCTTTTGTTTGCGCTGCCTCCTCCGTCGCCTTGGCAGCAGGGGGGGAATGATCATAGTCCCAGGTGTTCGTAGCAGCTCTGGAGGAATAAAGTCCAGCTTGGTGGGTGTGTGAAGTCCAAACTGGGTTCCTATGTCCCATAGTTCTAATCTGCTGTAAGTTGTAACGGCTTCCAGTAGTGTGTTGAGCGAAGACATCAATAAAAACAGGCTAAAAAAAACGAAAACACGGGAGCTCCGAGCCGCAGCGTCTACACGCGCCGCCATCTTGTTGAAATATTTAATCACAGCTAGAGCATTCCTTCTGAAACCTCTGAGATTAAAATCTGCTTCCTGAGCAACAAAATCAAAAAAATAAAAACTGGAGGTAATGTTAAAAATTGATTTTTTTTTTAAAGAAAAAAAAAGTATTACTCACTCTCTCTTTGCTCCCGTTCCCTCAAGATGGCATCCAGCCACTTCTGCTTGTCCTCTGCATTTTTGGCCATGCAGACGAACCACTTGTTCTTAGCCGTGTTGTGAATCTTCCAGCCATTAGTCACTGTGTAGTTGTTGCTGTGATAGTCGGCTGGAAAGAAAAGAATGAATGAATTTAAGAGAAGAATAGGTGAACATGGAAAAGATAAAACTCGAGATTATCTCAACAATCCTTTAAAAATCCTTTTGGTCTGCTCTGCATCCCCAGAACCAGAACCAAACGGGGAGAAGCAGCTTTCAGCATCTATGCACCAAAAATTTGGAACAGACTTCCAGAAAACTGTAAAACAGCTGAAACACTGACTTCTTTTAAATCTCAACTAAAAACCCACCTGTTTAGAATTGTATTTGAAATGTAATCAATTACAAATTTATTGATGGAACTTGACTTAATGCTGTGTTTTGATTATTGATTCTATATTGCATTGTGTTTCTGTGTTTGTAATGATGTAAAGCACTTTGAAATGCCTTGCTGCTGAAATGTGCTATACAAATAAAATTTGATTGATTAATTGATAAAAGTGTTTAGCCATCAATGTGACACGTGACAGCATGACAGGAAGCCGCTCTGCTCAGGTGAGGACTAAGGTCCACATGAAAAGGCTGTGCAGCAGAAAATCAGCGCTGCTGTTAACATACAGCTCACTGTGGTGGCAGCATCAGGTGAACATGCATCAGACTACAGGCATGTTACAGGTAAACCAATCACTTCCAGATGCACAACACTGGAAGAGTCATGATTTAAAACATTAAATCAGAATTCAGCAGACGGTGATTTTACAGTGGATGGAATAAAATTGGACACCACAACAGATCTGATTTTTAAAACATTTGGAAAGCATATGTCTTTGTATTGGTAAATAATATCTAATCCCAATAACATCATATGTATTTATAACATAACATTCAGGTCGTTTCAAGGTGCTGTAAGTCTATTCTTTAACAGCTCTTTCTAGTTTTTTCATAAGATTTTTAAATTTTGTGCACTAGTGGCCTTTATTTAAAGGGACAATGTTATGTGTTTTCCACAATAGATAAATGCAATATCCACATACTTCATTATTTCATTATAAAACAGGAAGTATAATGAATGAAAACACACCAAGAACTTCCTGCTTTTACATTCATCAACTGGCATTCACACTACAAACACCGCCTGCAGCTTTAAATGAAGAAAATAATGTGACTAATCAAACTGCTGACATTGAGAGTATCTCTGAAGAGATATAAAGTCAAAGTTGAACATTAACATCTAATAAAGAAGATATAACAGCAGTAACGGAGCACTGACTCATGAGGATCTGTCCCCGCTCTGATCCATTTAGCTGCAGGTGAGCGGCCCTCTGAATAATGAATGACCACTAGTAATGGGGTGCATTAGTCTTGTGCTCAAAGGTCGTATAAATAGATTTGATACTTTGGGCCCTGCGGGGAGCCGCTTCTGCAGTAGAGCTGTGTGATCTGCCAGAACGGAGAAAAGAGATTACCTAAAAATCCCCCAAAGAAATCAGTAAACACAATCTGGACAAGTAAAAAAAAATAAATGAGGTGGAAAGTGAAGTTCTCTTTTTTTCATCTCTGTTTCCAGTCACACTCGTGTTTCACAACTTTCATACTCCGTGATCAGACAACCTGAAAGTGGGACCCCCGGACTCTGCAAGTAAGGCTTGTTTTTCTCAGTGGTTTCCCTTTCAGAAACCAGAGTATGACAGCCAGCAGCTAACATAAAGGCAAAAAAAAAAAAAAAAAAAGTCATGTGAGCTTGCAGAAATACACTTCCAGATTAGCGAATACAGAAACAGAGAGGGAGGGATTAAAAAAGAGGAAACATGTGAGAGGAAGATCAAGTGTTTCTACACCGGAGAACAAAAACTGCACCAATCCCAACAAACCACAATAACAGAAGAAAAAAAGGAGACCGTATCAGCAAACAGACGAGCTGCAAATCTTTCTCATATTATCTCAAACTTGAGCTGGAGCACATCAGGTTTATCAGCCGCTATTGAGATCCTGCACTTGAGTTTCACATGGATTCATAAGGCAGCCACGCAGCAGCTGACATCTAAAGGTGCACACAGCTTGCAAGCTACATCCTGTTCAGGACTCGGTGCAAGCATGGCGCTCCACCCAAACTGTCAACAAGTTCCCGATTCAAATCAGGCCGGTGGGCTAAAACAGCACAGCTAGCATGAACCAAGATGGAAAATGAGAAGGGAGAGTGAGGTGCACCAACTGAAAGGAGCAACTGTTGCTTTTGTTTTATCTTCTTCTAGAAACATAGTAAATTCATAGAAACATAGCAAATTCATATTCATTTGTAAAAACCATTACATCTTACTAAATAATTTTGGTCTAGTTCCCAGTTTAAATACCTCACAAGAACTTTTTATCAAGATACATGAGCTTGTTTTAAAGGGGCAGTATTATGTGTTTTCCAGGCATATAGTACCATTTTATAGCCCAACCAAGTAACTATGTTACCTTAAATTTTTATAAAAATGCTATATACATATACTGTATATCAAACATGACAAAAGAAACCTGACTTTGTAATTTTATGCCTTGAAATTGGGCCTTTGTCTCTTTAAGAAGCTTCTGTTCTTTCTGAAGCTCCACCTTCAGGAAGTCATACCAACATGGCTCCTCTATTAACCCTTTAACAACATTTATACCAGCAGCTCTGAGCAGTAGCTTCTATAATGAGCTCAGCAGTTCCACCAAATGTTTGCTAGTTGCTGCTGGCTAGTCTGAAGGAGCTGAGTGGGAGGAGCTGCTCTGAGAGGTTGAAGCTGAGAAGCTGCAGCTCAGAGGAGGAGCTGCGCCTTTGGTACACTCAGGCGTTTAGCACAGCTGAATGGTTGCCATGGAGATTAAACGATTTCTCAAACAAAACTCCAGGATTGTTTCTGATGAGAAAATAATATAACATGATGTAAAGCTTAAAATAATTGATTTTACACAAACGTAATTTCTTAATTTTGATTAAACAAAATACAATGGATAATTATTTAATTCATAATGAGACATCTGTCCCATGTTAAATAATCAACCAGTGGAACTGTGATGTATTCATCAATATAAAGGAAATATTGAATTAAAACAGCTCCTGCATCTCGCTGAAAAGTTACTTGTAAGTTAGTTTGGTCTTATTTTCAAAGCACTAAGATATTTGTACTAGAAACAAAAATATTTGGTAAGATTTAGTGTTTTTTCAGTGTGTTTAATAGGAAATGAGCTGAAAGTCTGGTTTAACACATCCTGATATACAAACACAAACCTGTTCCGTCTTCCACGTTTTCCACCTCCATCACCTCAGTGTTGATCCGGCCTCTAAACACATAGAGAGGCCCGTTGATGGACTTGGTCCTCTTGGTGGATTTCTTCCCAGACACTCTGTGAGAGGGGACAACACTGCGGTTATGCTCCGGAAGAATAAACACCAGCTGATGCCAGCGCCATGCGCTACTAAAACAACCCTCTGAAAACATGCAGACGTCCAGAGTTCCTCATGCACAGGGTGTGTGCATGTTTTGGTTCTCACATGGTAAGTAATTAGTTCACATTAACGGGAATGAACCATTTTTATTTTCGCGTCTCCTCAAGTTTGGATGCTTGGATACTCTCCTGTTTCCTTCCACCAACACATGGTTCTTTTTCTCACCTGGACTTCCTTTTGCAGTAAACTAAAAGGTTGTCGAACAGAAAAAAAACGCGTTCCTGGATGTTGCCTGCCGAGATTTTCAGGAGATTTCCATGAAGGAGCAACTCCGTGCAGATATCCGTCAGGTTGGTTCCCTACAGAAACAAGAAAAAAAGGAGAAAACTGAAATAGAAGATTGAATCCAACACTGTCCAGTTCACTGTCAGCAGCCGCAGTTTGTTTAATCTCAGCACAACTCTGCTGTGTGCATTCAAAACTAAAGAGTTTTCCCTTTCAGAAAACTCTTTAGGTAATAAAATACTCATCTTTTCCATCTGTATACCAGCTGTTAAAGTCGTTTACAATAAAGTGTACGTTTCTATTATTATTCTTTTAAGAATCTTTGACACCGAGGGCGGCTTATTGACATTCTTATTGTCAATGATAGGAAACACAACTGACCCCACCAAAAACATCTGCTGGCTTATATAGACAAAACTAAAATATTAACTGTTCTACTTCAGGACATGTGCATTCTTACTAGAAAAAAACAAAACCAAAAAAATAATAGCAACTGAAGAAGAGCTGAAACGTTAAAAAGAGTTGAAGTTCAGAGAAGAACTGTTCGTTTTGAGAGCTGAGCCTTACAGAACAAGTCAAACAAACTTCAACATTTTAGATTTACTCACTTCACAAAAACAAACTAAATCCTGCTGAGGTTGATGTTATTTTTTGTCTTGCATGTACCAGACTGGAGTTCAATCTCATCTTACCAGAAAACCTTTTTAAAATTTGCTGAGTCTCCTCTGTGGATTGTGGCAAACTGCAAACGTGACTTGTTAGGGATTTTATTCAGGAAAGGTTAAATTCCACTGGAGTTCTGGATCTCTGCAGCTCCTCGAGAGTTGGCATTATGGGTTGATGCCAACTCTCAATCCATCATGAGATGAATGGATTGAGATTGAAACTACTCTTGGTAGTTTCCTCCATCCTCTATTCGTTATCAGAAGATAGAGCATGGAGCATTCTGTGACATTCTGTGGATTCCTGTTTTACACTTTGGATTGCCGTTTTTAGGCTGATTACTGATCTTTAAAAGCTTGTCCATTCATATTTTAGCCAATAACCAATTTTTTTGTCTGAAACGTTGCTAAAGTGGCAAACATGGTTAAAGCTGTTATTTAGCTTTAACTACTTTTTGTACTTTTTATTTATAATTGTGTTGTAGTTTCCTTGTTTTATATTTACTGTTTTTATTGATAAAATGAGTTAGTAGTCGAGTCATTTTAATCTTGCTTGTAGAATCTTTGTTTGTTTTGAGCAAGACAAATTACTGATTGTCCAGGAATGAAAGATAAAAACTTCAGGCACATTTAAAAAAAATGTATTAATGTGCACTGTCCCTCCCAAATAAATTAAATTATTGTTAACTTGTTAACCGCATATGTTCAGACATGACCTGCTGGGTAGGTCATGTCATGTTCCTCTCACAGCAGACCAAATGCAAACAGTGGCTGACTTTAGACACTTTTAGATAAGACCGGTTTCTCATGTGAGTATCGATCGATCTGCAAAATGTCAGGAAACATTACAGATGATGCTGCAAACTGAGCAGAAATGCATATTTCTGACTGTAATCTCTGCAGGTGAATTTGAGGTTAAATGCTTTCTGCTTCTGTCATGCAAAAAGGAAAACTGAAAAGATGTAGCTAAAGCCTCTCAGCAGCTACAATCTAGTCTGCAGCCTCACACCTTCACCGGATGTGATTGAATCTCAGACAAAAGCCTTTCCTTGTAAACTATCGAATTAACCACAAGCTATTAAAGGCAGGGCAGCAGTCTGTTACCGTCATCAAACCCAGATGGGTGGAGAGAGATCGCTGCTACAACGTTTTAGAATGAAATTATTTGCATAATCTTCATGAAAGAGAGGTTTGACAAACACATTTATCTTAATTAAAGGCATAAAGTTACTCTCAGTCACCGGATCACCATAGCTTGGTGTTTTAAAAAAAGGCTGATTAAAGGAGGCTGAACTGCAAAGTCGTTTACTGTTAATAGGCGAGAAAATTATTTTTAGAAAGCCATTTTCACATGTTCAGCTGTGGACTGGAAATGGATTTCACACATTAAAAGTCTGAGCAGCGCCTTCATTAACATGTTCCCTCCAAAGATGTGAATAATAAAACTTTGTCTTGCAGAACTGAAAAATCAACAAAACCAGAAAGCGTTTAGCTCAACACATAAAAGTGCAAACTAAAGACTGAAGGTGTCAAAACCAGGCTGCCAATCAGTTGGACAATCAGGATAAAAAACAAGTCATTACTCGTGGTTAAGTGGTTCATTCCCACCGGTTCATCTGAAACTAAAAGCCTCCATATGTGGACTCTGCAGCACACCGTCACCCATCCATCCACCCATCCACCCACCCAGTTTGGCCTCGTTCCTGACAGATTCAACCCCCACCATGTCACCTAGACCTGCAGCCTCCATAACTCTAGTTTGTTCTCCAGATAGATTGAGTTTTTTAAAGCCTTTATTTTAAGAAAACAAATCTTCCTTATTCTCTCTGATGTTGAGGTCAACACTCAGTGGGGGACGGGCTTCCATCTCAAAAAAACTATTCAAATTCAGGTCTGACCACATTACATCTGATCGGCACCACTGCTCCTCCATTATGGCTGGAGATGACCGAGCTCCCAGAGAGGCTGCAGAGGGGAGAGGAGAGCATGGCTAATGCAATTAGGTCAGGGCCTGCATGCTGGGGGGTTAGAGGAGGGCTGCAGGGTCAGAGTAAAATGCCTGGCTGAGGTTCCTGTTTGCTGTTGAAAAGAAACCAAAAATCTGAACATTTGGAGTTTATCTGAGGCTCTTCTCCTTACAAACCTGATGTAACTTGATGCTTCAGCTGCTCTTTGGGTTCAGGAACAGCATTGTTCTTCATTACCAGTCTGTAGGTTAGCAAATACTGTACCTAAAATACAGTGATATGTTTCACACCAATTAATCTGATTAATTGATTATTGAAATAGTCATCAAGTAATTGTTATCTGGATCATAGAGACTCATAAAGGCATTTTGATGAAAGAGCTACACACTCAGAGCAGGAGTTAAGTTAAAACTTTACAAAACGTAAATTAAGATGAAAAACCTTCTTTATCTGAAAATGTTTTACCCAAAACATTTAATTTAGCTTCAACTGGTTCAAATAGTGTAAAAATGATCTCTTATTAAGCATGTTTAACTATCCAGTTATCAATCAGTTAATTGAAAATCAGTAAATAGATTAGGCCTATAGTGCACTGATAAGCAAAAAGGCCTTTCACATGTTGATAAAAATATTTTTCAGCAGCAGATGCATCCTGTGCAAGAGTTCACTAAAGGAAAGCTGTTACTGCATTTTAGATTAGAATGTTTATTTTCTCACTTAAAAAAGAAATGGATTATTTCTTTATTTGTATTTTATAATGTATTATAGAGATAATTATTTTTAATGTTGTATAAAATACACTTAAGCGGTTATATGAAAAATTGGCAGATTGTGTCAATTTCTTTATCCTATTAATCGGCAGAATAAGTGATAGAATAATCGATTGCCAAAATAATCACTAACTGCAGCCCTAGTATTACCAATAATAAATATACAGAAATATCAGATAGGGGCCAAAGCTGACATATTTTTATATATTTGCTTGCAGCTCTTTCAGTCTCCTGCTTTTGGTGTGAACTAGTCCTTTTTTGAAGGACAGAATTCATGATTAATTTTATTTCCCATTTCAGGTGTTTTGTTTATTTCTTTTGAATATTCAAAATGTCCTTCAGTTCCACTGTTAAATGTTAGAAATTTAAGTTAACTGGTCTATAAAAGGGTGTACTTTTCACTTGAAAATGATCTAAAAAAAACATTATTATCGATTATCGCAATAATTTCTGGGACAATTTATTGTCCAGAAAAATGCATTGTTGTGACAGGCTTTGTGTTAAATAATGAAATGAGACAAATGGATGTTCAAATGAGGCCCATTCGAACTAAAGGTGGCACATATAAACTCCTCAAACATGGGGGTCTGCTTCTCCGGACTTTTCTGATTGGCCGGTGAGCCTGTTGGCATCCCCCCTCCAGCTCCCTGTGAACTGTCCCCAATTATGCCACCTAAGACAAGGGCCCTTTTGTGGTGGATGAGGGAGGCATGAAAATGCAGCAGACCCTTCAGACCTTTAGGTAAAAGCACAGCATCAAAATACCGCGGCTGTAAAGGTGGAGGAGTGATGTGGTAGTTAATGTCTTTCAACTCTAGCTGTCTTTGTTGTGGTTTTATTAAAAATTTATTTCTCCTTTCAGTTTCCATGGAATAAACACGTGTGTTGCATTTATGACCGGCCTCTGAGTCTAAAATCTCAAAGATCTCAGATTCCCTTCCAGTCCAGACCTTCCACTCCAGGTGTGGCGGCTCGGCCCGCTCTTGTTCTCACCTCCCAGCCTTCGATGTGGGACTGCAGCTGCTCCAGAGCCTCCAGTTTCTCCATCTGCCTCTTGGTCTCGTTGATGTTGGAGCAGACGGCCTTCATGGCCTGCAGAGCCTCTTCCACGGCAGGGTAGTCTGCATGCTTCTTAGGAGTCCTTTTAAGTAGTTCCTATATCACAGAAAGAGGAAGTTCAGAGAATTAAGTAGATCCGCTAAAAAAAATGCACACAACAGAGTTTCAGGGAGGTAATTTAGGAGCATGACCTTTACCAGCCTCAGCTCCAACACTACCACCAACGGCATAGGTAGAAATGTGCCCATCTAACCAAGTTTAGGAATGAGTCATGACCTGAACTCAAACATAACCCTTTGGTTTTCAGAGTGTGCACAACAAGGTGCAGTGCTGCTGCAGCAGCTGCGGCCGTACCTTGAGCAGCAGAGGATACTTGCAGATCCTCTGGATGGGAGTGAGAAGGTAACCCTCCAGGGGAATGTCTGTGCTCTTCTTTCCTCCCAGCAGCATGCAGTGCTGCACAGGAAATAGAAGCAGAAACACGTTTCAGACTTGTGTTTTCTGGATTTGCATTGAAGCAATGACATAATGTGACTTAATGTGAATAAACAAAAGAAGTGAGAGGAGAAGAAGAGTGCCAGAAAAGAGTCCAGCTCTGCGTATAGGATGTAAAAGTCTAGCTTGGTTCCTTCCTGTGTCGATTTTAAACAAATCTCTGCCAGGGCGGGGAAAGTTGATGGTGGAAGTGAGTTTAAGGTTAATGCTGAAAATACATCACCTGGTGAGCATACTCATAAAAAACAGCTGTACTTATATTATTATTTTATTTTTTATTTGACGGGGACAGATACGAGAAACACAGATCAGGACAATCTAAAGTCTGCTGCACAGTGTTATAGTAAAAGACCCATGGACTAGCTGTGACTGATTCATGGCTTTTGTGAATTTAAAGATTCTTAAAGCTGCAGAACGTTTATTAGAAAATATCTTCCTAACATAGCAATTAAGTGCTACTTTGTGTTGGTGTTGGTGTCTCTTATAGAATCCCAATAAAAATTAATTGAAGTTTCGTGCTTAGAATGTGACTAAAAGTGAGAAGAGTGAAATTTCCATCTTTCTAAGACAGTACTCTGTAAAAAGTTTTTAAAAAAAAAAGAAGAAAACTGTCCTTTAAAGTGACTTGTTTTAAATTTTTCTAAGATTTTCTTTAGACTTTCAAATCTTCAGACAAAGAAATTAGGGATGACTCACTGATCTAATATAAGTTTTACAGCATTTAGAGATTCTGTGGCTGTGCTTTCAAGTTGTCATGGATATGCAGGCTTTAATTAGTTATAGTTGTCGACATTAATTAGCTGTTGCTGTCATGTTTCAGTTGGCTGTTGACGCCATTTGCATCAGTCAGTCAGGAAGCCGGTCTTTAGCAGATCAAAGTCTGAGAAAAGATTTAAATAGGTTTTTATTAATAAGGATGTTGTTTTATGAGACATGCTTTTCACACCTAAAGGTAAAATGTGATTTTAGAACCAAAAAGCCAACATACTGTATGGATCCTGTTGTTAGTGTGAAATTATGTTGAATATGTTTATTGTATTCTTTCTGCGTCATCACAGAAACTGCACAAAGCAGTTCTACAAATATCACAACTTTTAGTAATTTAGTAAAATTAAAAATAACCTCTAACTGTCTTTACCATGCAATTAAACGTTAATAAAATTTGTCATTTTCAGTAAATATAAACTCAATTTTTGAGATTTACCCACATCATAAGATATAAGTAATATTTTCATACAAAGAAAATTGACTTATTAGTTAATTTCTCCTGGAGTTTTGATTCTTTCAGTGAGACAGTCACACTTTGTCAGCCCTAATCAAAACTCCTGCTAGCTAAACTTGATCCAGTCATTAGAACTGGACTCAGGTTCTGATGAAGGCGTTTGGAATGATTGCTATTTTGATTCCCTGACTAAACTGAGCTAAATCCAGACACTTTATTTTAACTTTCTATATTTATGTGTGCAGCTTGCAGAACCTGATGACAGGATAGTGGCATTATGCTGCTGAACTCATCAGTCTGGGGTTCGTCTGTTAAATTGTTTTTCACCTTTTCCAATGACGTTCACTTCCTGTTTGTGTCACGTGACCTGCTCTGTCAGCAACAGCTGTCTGGGCAGAAGAAAGCTGTGCAAAGAGCAGCTGAAACACTAATTATTAACTGTTATGATGTTTAAAACTCAGAAGTTTATGAAGCAGGAAAACCACATTCAATGTAAGTTTTGTTGGAGCAGAATTAACATATTCTGTAAATGCATATTAATTCAATTGTCAAAAGGAAATCAAAACAAAGAGCAAACATGCTAGCAATAGCCTAGCACTGCACTACAGGATCTGATTGTGGCTGTGTGGGATATAAGATATAAGCTCTTATAAGCTGATATAAGCTGTTCTGTAGAAAACTGGTCAGTGAGCCAAGTGGAACTGTGGTCTGGTATTTTATTGCACTTTAATGCCTTTTCTTAAATTAGAAACAATTCTTTGGCCATTATGACAAACACAATAACTGATGACACTGCTATTATCAAAACCTAGTAAAAAATGGTGACAATTATGATATGAATTTAAACTTAAGAAAATCTCGTCTTCCGTCAAGTGATGAAAAATACTTTTACAAAATCATAGAACCATTTAACAAAACGGTAACCTATGAAATAAATCGTTTTCTCAGAGCAATTAAGCATTAATAAGCTCTTCCCCATCTGAAGCTTCTGGTTCTTTGGAAGTGGATGAAGGTCAGAACTTCGATAGCCTTTCACTTCAGCTCGTCTTTAGACGGAGAGCCGCCTGTTGGTGTGCTACCAGCCAGTGGAGGAGAAGACAATCAAAAGCCAAATCAGATAAACCACTCAAACGTTCTCCAGAGAGAAGAAAGCCTGGAAATCACTTTGAAGCATTGTGATCACATGGCAATTCTTTTCAAACACAGCTGGAGATGCTGAATGGAGTTGTAAAAGCATTTCTTAAAGAAAAAAGTCAAACTAACTCTTTATTTCTCAGATTTCTGCTGTTTTAAATTTTTCCTTCACACCCCTATTCCTACTCCAGTTTCTACAAACTTCCTTTTCTCTCTCATCGTCTTCATATTTGTAATCCACCAACTTGAAGCCACCAGTCGCTCCACTCATCTTTCTGACCTAATTTTCTTTCAACTTCACTTCTCTCATAGCTCACAATGCCATTAGCTTCTCAGTTTAATGTGCAATTTCAGAAGCTCCCATCACAGCTGAAAAAAGAAATTCATTAGCAAGAAAATTTACAGAAATATCCAAAAAGAGACACTGATGACACATTTTTGGTGGCTAAATAAAGTTAAAATATATATGTCTTCCTGTACTACTACAAAGATCCTTGCTAGGTCAACATGGAGTTTATTTCTTGATTTCAGCTTTATTTTATTTGGCAGAATTCTGCTACACAGAAACACATCTGATAATCGTTTTGATGCACAGCCAGATGTTGAGTAATGGTTTTATTTTGGAAGCATCTGAATCATGCAGAACCCACCGGTTCACTGCTGCTAATCTGCAACCAAGAGAAAAAGAAACATTTTTAAAAATCCAGCCTTGATCCCCTGGATGTCATGGAAGCAGCCGGACTGTGACAGACGTGGGGGGTTCAGAGCTCACGGCCCATCCAGAAACGGCGGCCAACAGTCCACAGCTGGCTGATCCCAGGATGACTTCACTGCCTGGGAGTCGGGGATCCCCCGCTACCTGCTCAGGGCCCCCCGGCACCATTTTGACTTCATTGTCCGGTGCCCGAAAGGTTTGGGTGTCAAAACATGGAAGCAGCTGGCAGAGGAAGCACTACAAGTGTAACAATACACAAAAGTGACCTTGACGATGGTTGCTTCCTGTCCAGGCAGGAAGAACCTCCTGACCTTGTTATGGTATCTGGCCTTTATTCAAGTGTTAACATGGAAATAGAGGTGATAGGAGTGGTGAAAACGAAGCAGGATCACGGAAAGGAGTCAGGATATTAAGCAAATGTAGGTCAAAGGGGAAAAAACGGAAAAACATTTAAGAATAAGAAATAATTACCCAGAGGAAAATCAGCTGTGAAGTCATCCAGAGTCTAACAAAAGTATTCACAGTTTCTCTGAGGTTACAACCCCAAATTTTTATGTATTTTTATAACAGACAAAAAGTATGCAAAAAAGAAACCTCAGTCTCCCCTCTGAATAAACAAAGAAAAAGATTTTAAAAGAAAGGATATATATTTTATCTTACCAGTAGAAAGGTCCGTATGTTGGGAATCTTGTTGAGCTCCATCAGAAGTCGCAAAGCCTTCTCGTGGTTACTGCAGTACTCGCCGTAAACTGAGAAGCTCTGCTTCTGAAAACAGCAGTAAAGCAGCTTTTCAAACGGCCACCCAACACATTTCACCTGCTAGTTTACAACTCAAAGCATCAAACTGTAAATGGCAGAAAAGGAACTGAGGCTTTCAAAGTGTTTTGCAAATCAGAATATGAAAAGTGAGTCAACCACCATTAGCTGCAATTACAGCTGCAAGTCTTCAAACACGCATATCTACCAGCTGTGTGTTCTTGTCTGAGAACACACAGCATATGCTGATGGCAGTTTCTTAAAGTTTTTCTAGAAATCCTCAATTGGATTTATGTCTGCACTTTGACTAGGCCATGTTTAGTTATGTTGTTTTTATGTTTTGTTTTATTAAACATGACTTCTTGAAGTGTACCACCAAACGTTAACGTAAGTTTTTTAACAAAATGTACTGGGAAACCTCAGAATGCAAAATTCACACACTCTTAATGCAAGTCATGCATGTTTACAAGATGTGGAGCATTTTGCCACATCGCTGTGGGTTGGCAGACGCAGCTTTAAATCTGCTGTTGTGGTTTTCTGATTGGCTGATTAACACAGTTTTCTTTTTAAGAACACATAGTGAGAGTTCCCTCAATCCAGACTGCCATTACTGTTACATTTATCAAAGTTCGACATCAGGTTAATAAGCAGTGTGCGTGTGGGCGTGTGCCTGCGTGGGTGTGCGTGCTGACGCCGTTACATATATTTGTACAAACAGGAAAGAATGATTCATCTATGTTTGTATACAGGCAGTCAGAGACCATGTGTCGATTATAACAGCTAATGCTCTCGGTGCCGTTTTGGATCAGAATTTTCTGCCAGACGTTGTCAGTGTGCAGTAAACACTGTTTGCCCTTCACATTGGACTGTGATTGTTTGCATCATTTTGGAAATATGTATTTTAAATGAGAGTCTTAATGAGATCAGTTTTGTGTAGGAAGAAAAGTAAATAAAATCAAAAGTTGATGTTAAAGAGAAGTTACCCTTTTTCATAAAAATATTCCAATCTTTACACTTCAGAAGTTTGATTGTAGCTGTGTTTCCACTGACCATAGAGTTGTTCAAATTTAAATAACAAAAAATAAATTTGCTTAATGGAAACATGGCAATACAAAAAAAACAACGAAAACTCAGCAGTCCATTTTGTGTTTTGTAGATTTTATGTTTTTCAGACAATGTGCAGCTGAATCCACCTCAGCTAATTGAGCTCTCAGTATCACAGTTCATTAAAAGTTCATTTTGTAATTCCAACGTGTTGAATCCATAATCCTTCTGTAAAATTACCGACTATAGTTTCCCCAAAACGCTGCATATGTAGGAGTTCCCAAGTGGGTGGGGCTTATTGCTCTAATACCTGAATAAGATGCTGACGACTACTCTGATTGGCTGATAGATGATGAGCACTAGTGCCATCATGGCTGATTTATGAATATATCTCATGTAACTGCATCCATTGTTTTTAATGACTTATCACGAGAACAAGGTTATTCACACTTGATTTCAATTTAATTTCTTATTTAATGGAAACACCACAAAATAGTTTTTTTTTACATTAGCAAAAAATAGACAAAGATTTGCACACATTTATAATGTAAGTGCAGATAGTGGCTTTTAAATTGTGTTCAAACTCTTCTGGACAGAGTATACAGATGAAGCTTAGAGCAGCAACCAAGCTCCTGTTGCTGTGTTAGATTTCCCTTACAAGGCTGTTTCAGATTAGTTTCAGTTTCTACATGTCACGATTAGGATTCACTGTGCACATGGTTTCACATCCTACTAGCTACCTATACTTAATGGGCTTTGACCAGCAACAGGCTGTGCGTTCAGCTTCAGCCTGTACTGTGCCGCATGAATAATACAACTGAAGCTGCACCATGTTTTCACAGGACCAGGTGTTGCATTTCTTCTTGTAACTGGATCTAAATGCCAGCCTGACAAAAGGTTCTGCATCTGTTGCAGTCAGTGGTTTGTTGCATAGCATGATGCATCACCTAACATGAAAATGAGGAAGTGCTACATCTTGGGATGTTGTTTATTCATTTCCACTATGACGTACAACAAACAGAAAAGGAGAAGTGGGAGAGCGGACGTCTATGAATGTTGGTACAAAAAAGTTTCAGGTTTCATGCATGCCTGTATTTCTACACTTTGCGTGATCGATAAAGGGTTGCTAAAGCCTGAACTGGAATGAGTGCTTCACATTCCTGGAAGCAAAGAGCCAAATATATTCGTTCTGAGCTTTATAAGGTGAATTTTGGAAGAAAGAAATGTCATCATCTCCTGTTTAGATAACTGATTACCAATGGAAGACATGCCTGTAATGTGATCACATCAGTTGTAAATAAATACTGGATTGGTTTCACATTACTTACTTTTGAAGTCCAGATTATGTATCTCAAAATGTCAGTAATATACACTGATTTACAAAACTATTCTTATTCCTTTAAGCATTTCACATTTTGACAAGTTGCATCCAAAAACTTCCAGGTTCTTTCCTGGGATTTTATGTGACATAGAAAAACAAAGTAGATCAGTGAACACACAAATATTCATGGTTTTATTCCAGGATTACCAAAAAGTTCATTTTCAGTCTCATCTGAGCAGAGCGCCATTTGTTTGTCTTATTTAGAGGTATTTGAGTGAAGGACATCAGAAGAGCCACACAATTCAGATTTTTACTTCTAAAAAATATTTTTTTAAATTATGTACAGTTTTCTATACAATTCACAACTATGGACTATACATAATGTTGCTCAAAAAACATAAAATCCCCCAAAAATAAGAAAATGAAAAACAATGGTGGTTGCTACATGAAGAAAATCAATTATTATTATTATTACTATTAGTTATAATAATAATAATCATAATCATAATCATAATAATGAACAGGACTATAAACCCAATCTGTGATTACAGCTATCCTGACTTGCTGAACTTGTAGTAACCCGGTTCAAACTTAATCATCTTTCATATCTTGTTTTTGATCAGGCTCATTGATTTGTCCTGAGTAAAATAGAAATCTCTTCGAGATATTTCTCTTCCATGCATCAGGACAACTGCACAGTTGATTCAGAAGCCCTCAAAGTAGCTTGTTTATGAAACCGGGGTCAAAAAACTTTATTTCAGCAGTTCTTCCTGAAGTCCAGGGTCGCTGTGAAAGATGTCACTTATGCCAAGAATAACTCAAATGCTTCAGCTGTTCCTATGATAAACAATCTGTATTTCAATTCTTAGTCACTGGAATGTTTTCTGGAGACTCGGATGGGAGCGCGGGATCTCACAGAAGGAAACGCGTCGAGTCAGAGTGTAGTGGGCAAAGTTAGGAGAATTTAAAAAATGTAGACTGACATGACTGTTTGCCTCTTTCAGCCTCACTATATATACATGGCCCAAAATGGAGCAAACAATGGTGGAAAACCTCTTCGACATGAATCATCTTTTTCATAATTGCACGATTCTGTAATCCTGGAGATAATGTAAACCTTAAGCAAGGGTTTTTACATTTCCTAAGTATTTACAAATAAAGTTAAAAAAGTCCTTGTAACAAGAAAATTGGCAATAAGAGTTTTAAGCTAAAATAAATAAATAAATTTGAAATGAATTTGCTTCCTTCTGAGCCATCTCAGCAGCATCCGACTTTAAATAGCTTTGAATCTTCCCGGTTCTCTTCTCTCACTGTGGTGCTGTTGAACAATGCAGGAGGTTAATCAAATCCCAGTCATGCAGTCATGGTGTTGACCTTTGGTGGAGGTCAAGGGCCGCGGTCAGAGGGCACCAGATGGGCCAAGCGATTGGCCAAGAGGACTCAGCGTTGAAGGAGATGAGGATCATGGAAGTGTAATGGATATGTGAACAGAGCTGCACTGGGGAAAGCTACAATTCTGAATGAAAAAAGTGAAAACCTGGACAATGCCATTTGTCGCAAAGCCGCAAAACCTGTAATAATTTCCACATAGTGAAACCAAAAAAGGAGAGTAAAAGTAAAAAGAAAAAAAAAAAGACTGATCAGCATATAGAATGTCCTTCTGCTTCTTGATTGTTTAAAATTTCACCGAATGAGGGTTTGAAATTTTGAGTACCAGCCAAAAAATGTGTTTTGTGAAGCCTGACTGACCTTTGTCCCCAGAAATCAGTTTATCATAGAGTCAAAGCGGACATTCGTGTCAGATGTAATGAAATTCCCTCCAGGTGTTTCTAAGATAACACATTCAAAGCCTGTGGAAGTTCAGAGACGCTCACCTTGACCTCTGACCCACAAAATCCCTTTAGCTTAACATGCAGCAACATGGATTTTCCTCCTACACAGTTATATTTCATTTGTACCATATTTGAACATTCAAATAGGTAATTTATATCCTGCCAGAACACTTTTCTGATCTCTTGCTATCGTAGATCCACATTAGTTGATATTTTCATAAGCTGCCAAGGTTTTTTTTGAAATATGAATTGTTTTAAGAAGGTAAAGGTCAACTCTGGTTTTATGTCTAACCATCAGCTTCAGACTGCAGGACCTTCACCTGCTCATAGCCCAGAAATGTAAGAAGAGCTTGTGAATTGAAATCTATATTAAAACCAAAATATTTCTCCTCAAAATGATTTTTGTTCCCTGAATCACAATCTGGTTGTTGTTATAGTCAAGGCTAATGGTATGATCCCCAGATCTGGTTGACTTCCTGTATCCATGTCTTATTTTGAAGTAAGACAGGAAGTGGTTATTGAGTCGCTGTGAGCTTGTGTGACAAGCTAGAGGCTACATGTCAAGTTGGCTGATGAAGAAGCCTCCTCCATTTTAAAATCTTCTAGGATGCACATTGGACTCTGTATTTACAGGGTTTTAGGATTGCTACAATACTTGAGACCTGCCATAAAAGTGCTTAACTGAATATTTTAATAGTTTAATTAAACACTAAATATGCCTCAACAGTCGTCTGGGAGCTAACGTAGCCGCCTGTTTCAGCTTCCAAATTTTCTTTTTCTTTTGAATATTTTAGAAATGAAAATCAGTGAAGAGGTTAATCGGTGAATACTGAACCACGAGTAAAAAACAAACAGCTCTGCTAACCGTTAGCTGATAATGGTGATATAACTGGCATCTGTTTCACAATATCCCATCATGACAAAACATAAAGACCTTTTAACGGCTTTTAAGGAAACTCAGAGACAGCCAATGCCTCTATTTTAAAATATTACATTTTCAAATTTTCTACACAGATAATATGAGATTTACCTGAGTTCCAGTAAAGCAAAGCTCAAGATTTATGAAGTTTTATTGTGTTTTCGGGTACCTTAAAATTAGACAAACAAAAAATGTTATATTTGGAGAAGTCAGGCTCTTTAATCAAACATATACTCTATTTGGATTGTCAGTTTTTTTTCCTAGAATACTGTTAAATTCTTGTTTAGTAGTCTAATTGTTTGACCTGAATGTATCATAACCGTCCTGTTCATAATCCGTCAACACGAGCACATTTCATAACCTTCAATCAACATTCTGAACTACTGTTGATGTGTCTAACACCAGTCAAATGAATTAAAAGCTCTGCTGTAAAGATCAACTCTTTTTCAGGTAAACCAAAATAAATTCTCATCTTTCAGTTTTTCCCTTTCCATTGTCAGTCGGAGAACAGAGAGATGAAAAATAGCATGTGTTAATCAGTTCTCTGCCCTGACACTTGGCCTCGCACCCTGACACTTCACACATGTATGCAGGTACAGTTTCATGAGCTAATTCTGTGACAGATATTAAATGTCATCCGTGCCACCAGACAGATTGTGTCTGACTGAAATGACTTCACAACAATGTTAGAGTGTCTCAGAAAAAGCTAAGCCCACCCCGTGATTCAGCGTGCTGTACCTGAGAAAGTGAAACTCAGCTCCTGTTGCCTGGTCAGAGAATACTGATGCTGGCATATTTTGTCCCTCAGTGAAAGTGAAGACAGATTATCAGAGGGACAAATGGAGGGGAGAAAGAAGTAGCTGGAGCCTGAGCGCTACCAGCAGGAACATTGTCCCCCTGGCTGAGTGACACACCATGTCTTCCTCCCCGGTCACAGACCCTTCTTTGTTTGTTCCTGGGGGCCAAACGAGTTCATCCAGAGGGGAGCAGTAAGGGTGGGTTGAGCTAGTGTCAGTTGGACTTTCAGATAGTGATGGAGTGGCAAAAGAGGAAGACAGAATCACCAAATGATGAAGAATCGGTGCAACTGATTTGGTTTGTGGGGCCATGAGATAAGGAAAAGACATTTTCCCTGCATCTATGGTTAAGGGTAAAAACAAGTTTGTGTTTTATGTCTGTGATTTTGAATGCAGACTTCATGTATGCATGTTCAATCCATGTGGCCTTCTGCTATCCTCTGCTTTCTGTGTACTTACGAACTGCAGGAACACGTGGCCCAGCGAGTGGTTAGGATGAGGTTCGGGCTGCAAGCCGGCCTCCACAGCAGAGAGTACTTTTCTATGCAACTCCAGGATGTCCTCAATGTTGGAAAACAGGATCTGTGTGTGGAAAAATACAAAAAAAGATGATGTGAAAGAAGGAAGATGAACAGAGGGAGATAAGGCAGACAATGTTAAATGTTTCATCCGAGGACTTGTATGTCAGAATGAGGCCTGTCACAGTAACAAAAGTTACTAGATAAATTCCCTCAGAAATTATTGAGATAAACAATAATATTGTTGTTTTGAGACCATTTTCAAGTAATATAATGGTAATTACATAATAATGCAAGATCACATTGTTAAAGGCCAATAAACTTTAAATTCTAACAAACATTTAACACTGGAACTTTAAGGCATTTTACATATCCAAAATAAATAAACAAAATTACAGAAACAACAAATAAAATAAATTATTAAGTCTTTATAAAAATAAAAAAAACTTTTTATTCCAGAAAATAGATAGCTGAGCCCAAACCACCAAACTGAAGATTTTTATCATTCAGTTTTTGGCAGAAAGAGAGTAAAGAGAAAATCAATTAATCATGTCAATGGAAATTATTCAGCCTGTTATAATTTATCATGTGATCAATTGATTTGTTGCTTATTACAATAAGCCTAATGGGAACTGATATATTTTTTAAGATGCACACCAACTAAGTTTTTCATGGCTGATACCAATCAGCTAACCTGCCCATTATTTAAACCGATTCCCTTATTTTAAGAACTATAATATCTTGGAAAATGTACTGCAGGTGCGTAGACCTATTAGAGTTTTAAACCAGATAGCACATGAAGACATTACAATATTATGCCTGTTTATTCCTCTTTATCTCAAGTTTCAGAAATTGAAAAACGTGCATCAGTGCGTATGCAGATGATTAATACTTACACAAGTGGAAAGTAGGACTTCTTAGTTTGGATGAATCTTTGAATAGGATAAGAAATTATCTAATTATCTAAGTTTGGCCTGCTGGTTACTAACCACAGGTGATCAATGAAAGATTGGTTGATTCCAATTTCTGGCCGATCAATTGGTATATTTCAAGCATTGTGTGTTTGCGTTGGGCTTTGGGGGGCTTACCTTGACGTGTTCAGGTGAAAGACACTGTTGGTCATCTGGAATTTGCTTGATTCTCTGAAGAAACGCCTCAAGAGAAAACAGAAACAGATACTTAAAAACAGAACATTTAATTTAATGTGAATGAAGACACATGGGGGCTCTCAGAGGCGCCTGGGTCACTAACACAAAACAAGACAGACTTCCTGCGGTCTGGAAGTCCAAGTGGGCCAACTCAGATGTAAGGCCTTTCAGATGTA
The DNA here is from genome assembly GCF_002775205.1 of Xiphophorus maculatus. Taxonomy (NCBI): domain Eukaryota; kingdom Metazoa; phylum Chordata; class Actinopteri; order Cyprinodontiformes; family Poeciliidae; genus Xiphophorus; species Xiphophorus maculatus. Next base: position 1,382,263 of record NC_036443.1, on the reverse strand, counting down.
AGGCCTTACATCTGAAAGGTCTTACATTGTTTCAGATGTAAGGCGCATGTCTTTTCTTCTTTAAGGAAATGTATACTGTACAAACAGATTCTGTCAGAGGCTCTGCAGAAAGAGACACACACCCACACACACACTTATCTGCAAAAAGTCGGATCTCAGTTGTTTTCCTATTGTTGCACAGAATTATCAATTTAATAAAAAATATGTTCAACACCTTTCCTCCTCCAGCAACTAACAGTAGGAATCTGATGCACCCAAGTAATTTAAACCAAAATTACTGATTTTATTACAGCATCTCTACAGAAAGATGCTGCAATAGAATCACATCAAGGTGAGCTTTACCTGTGCAGGCATATGCTTTGACACCTACCAATCAGGATATGACAAAAAAAAAGAGAGAAAGGAAGTGAATCTGACAACACTTTCTTTTTTACATCTTCCTCATTTCTCTCCCCATCATCACACTATATGACAGGCGACAGGCTGAACCTTCCCTTAGTCTGTCTCATCTCCAGACACTAATCGGATCTTATAAAGGAGATGACATGGATCCCATAACCAACCCACGAACCCCTTCACCCCCAACCACTTCTTTTTCCTGTTTTGTCTCCAGCTTTCAAAGCCTCCAGGCTGAAAATCAATATCCTGTCAGGTGCATAAAGGGAGCTGATGAACCTGGAGTCCATGGCTGCAGAGATGAATGGTAGAAGTGAAGCTCAAGGTTATTGACCCTTTTACCTCTTATTTGAGGCATACACAGATATATACAGTATATATTTAAATATTATACTGCTTACACTTTTTAGCCTATAAAATATGAAATATGCAGTATGTGGGAAACAACATACACCAAAGCTTCAGCCAGTTTACAGTGAAACAGGGAACTAAAGGCCAGTTTTGCCTATTGGACATTATTCCTAATGCTGCAGCTGACTAGCAGTAGGCAGCAACGGGTAAGGGAGGGGCAGTGCTGCGTAACGTTTTGCTCAACACAGCCAGACGAAACCTCTGGTTACTCCGACATTAAAGGGCATTAAACCACAGGGACTCATGACGGGAAACTGGTGGTTTTACCAACACGAATTTTTAAATCTTGGAACATCTGTTCCAGGGCTTCACAGTTTTAAATAAATATATAATTTCGAAACCTTTGCTAAAAAGTGTGATGGTGTTTCATTAACCCAAAACCAGAAAAACCAAGAACAATGCATTAATAACTCTGATCAATACTGTGTAAACCAAAAAAATAAAACACTGTGGACATCTAAGTAATTGCTATTTTATGTTTTCCATACCCTGTTAATCTATTTTTGGTGAAGGTATTCGGTTACGTTGGTCTTTTGTGTTTCGCTTTGCAATCTGTGTTTCAGATGCAGCATTAAAGGTAATGAGAAAATATAGTCAGATAAATTTATAAAAAAAATAATAATCTAATGGAAAAGTGAGGGAGATGTAAAAGGTTAATAAGAAAAGCAATACACAAATATATTGGCTGTACATATACATATATGTATGTACATATTGTACTTTCAGTTTTATAATCTTCTTTAAAGTTTATACATTTATATTAAACGTCTGCACACTGTAGGAATGTGAAACAGAAATTCAGTTCAGATTATGGTCATAATTTGACAATTAAAGCTGATTCTGATACCCATTCATGAACCAGTATGGATTTTTCTCTCATTGTTGGATGTTTTAAGAAGGTAAAAATCATCTTTGACTGTCTATAAGTCAAAAATGCCCGTCTATGATGAGTTTAGTACGGACACCTGCTGATTATCACTCTGCAAAGAACTTTATCTGAAAAGAAATCTCAACTATCCATTTCAGGTTCATTGTGCAAGTTGAAGGAAATAACATTAACATTATAATGTTCACACTAAACTTAATGTTTATGACAATAAATATAAACCAAACAGTAAGGGATGCAAGTTTTTTGAGTATTTATCCCTTTTTACAAAAAACTCATTTGGACAAAGTTCAGCCACCGCCCTAAACCTCTGCTGAGGTATTTTACTTCCGAGTTATTCATTGAAAACTATCCATCATTTTCCTCCTTCTTCACAGTTGTTCTTGACTTTGCATTGGTCTGTCACAGAAAATGACAATAACAGCCACTGAACTTTGTGGCTGTACCAAGTGTGAAAAAAGAAGTATCGATAAATATTTTTTTTGCAAAACTCCAACTTAAAAGCCTGCTTACTAAGTTCCAGTAAGTCACCGTCTGTAATGAAAGACCAGCTCTTGTAATCACACATTTGCTCTAAACATAGAATCCTGCAAACCAGACTGTCAGGCATCAACTGTATAATTTCCTCTCAGTGGGCAGTTTAAGGAAGGTTTGTTTCACTGCTTTCCCGCCTTTACCAGCTTTTGCATAGGTTTCTCGCATATAAAAAGCAAGTGTCTTTAGCTATGAGCTGCGACCACTAATTAAGAGCAGTATTAAAGGGAAGCAGAGGTTGTCATGTTCTTGACTGGCTTCGAGAGGGAGCTGATTGTGCTTGTGGCGTACGCTAATTAAATCTCCCATATGGCAACTTAGATCCACACTGGTGGAGTCAGTGGTGTGAAAGAGGAGATGAGAAGAGGCAGGAAACAAGCTTTGAATTCAGTCAGAAACAGAGAACAGGCAGAGCGGTGAGAGCAGAAGAAAGCATGAGAGCCACAGGATGAGGAGAAAAAAGCTTAGACTGGAACAAATGGTGAGGTCCAAGGTGAAGCATCCCTTGAGTCACAATTTAAGAAAATGTGTCATGCAGATGTGGCGATCAGAAGGGAGGCTGGCTGGAAAGAGTAACAGGGAGTTCCTTATTTCACCCAGGGATGTGTTGTCTGTCTTCATTGTTCCGTCACAAAGCACACAGGTTGGTTTGGAGAAAAAGCTGGGAGGCTTTAACTGTTTGCCCAGACAGTATACTCAGCAGAGCAAGAGAGGACAGCATGAACTGGGAAATAAAAAAACTAACTCCTAGAGTCTGAACTGTTTTATTTTGAGAAAATAGTCATGATAAACAACACTGAACCAGCCCAAGAGAAACTATTTCGGGTTTAATTGGGAAGGCGGTGACATTTGATGGATACTGGTTGGCCGATACCTAGAATGCAAAGCAACACAATCTGTCAAACTGCAGTCAGGGCACATTTTCATATTCATCTATTTTTGAGCGTAATAACCGACAGAGAGGCCAACTTCCTGCCGAGATAACAGGAAAGTCAGTCATGTTTTAAAGAAGTGAGACAGGAACCTGATTTGTTCTGACTTTTTCCACCATCTAAATCTGCAGCAGGATGTACAGTATGACGGGTTGTCAATAACAACCCACCGCTGCGTAAATTCGGTGCGACTTTTGTTAACTGGGTGTGACTGACTTGGCAAATTGGCTGTCCAGGTGAAAACACAGAACTAAAAACAAAGCCAGTTTTTCTGCCAGTCCCTCTGAAGCAGATTTGATTGAGCTTTCAACTTGAATTATGTATCACTGGAATGGAAAGAACGACTCCATGCTGCAAACACACAGTGATATAAATCAAGATGCAGTTATTAGGGATGAGGGCGGTCATGAATAACAGCCATGTCTGGATACTCCTCTACAGAAAATTACTGTCTAATCAACATGCTGAGAGGCAGCACTTAATGGCCATGGTTTACTTTCATATCTGAAGCAACCTTTTCTTCATCCTTTCTGACATTAGCATGCTGTCATCAGTACAGAAAACGAGCCACAACATTCTCAATAATCACATGATCCTGAATTACTTCTGAATGAGGTCCGTCTGCTCGGTTAACACAGGTAGAGGTGACTTTTTCCTGCCTAAAATCTCTTTTTTTAAACAGGAAATATTAATGTTTGGAGATGTCATTTGGTAGGCTTTACCTCAAACAGAACAAACAAGTTGTTTCTAAAGCCAGAGTACATGAATCAGTGTAATTTTAAAAGAGACTGTCTTTGACTTTGATCAGCCCAGATAGTAGACTAGCTGGTTAAAACATCAAAAATCTAATCCATCTGTCAATTGGTCATGCTTAGCAACGTTTCTGCTGAGTGAAGAAAAATCAAAGGGAACTCTACTGTTCCTTCAGGACGCATCAACAGGTTTTACAGCAAGTTTTTTCATTTCCTTTTGAGCTTTGAATCGCTCTCTGTTACAGAGCATCTGACTTCTGACCGGCTGGCTTAATACAGACAAATACTGCTAACTATGCTAAAAAAGCAAAAAACATCAAATTTAGAATAATAATTTTGTCTTCATTTTACAAAAAGTAAAATTTTAATGAAACTGCTTTCTCTCACTCACAGTATGATGTCACCTCTGCTCCAAATAAATCAACGCTAATGGTAGGCAGGTTAAAAAAAATAATTATTTTGCTACAGGTTAGAATTAGAATAATCAGCTAATATATATATTGTTCCTTTGTGCTTTATTTATATTTTTCCTGCATCCAAACTTTTCTGGAAGCACCTTTGCGTGTTACAGCCGTTCCTCCCCTGCTGCACACATTGCATGTCTAAGGTACCTTGTTACCAGAAGCTAAAAAAAGAAAAGGTATCAATCAGTGCGATAATAATAATTTGTCAGATGGGACAGAAATTAATTTTTTGATTCCCTGGGATTCACACTAATGAGTCAGACGAGCTCAGACGGGGCTCAGCTGCAGCAAAACACAGATATTGCACATGATGGTCTCTTGCCAGGAAGGGACGTCGCGCTGTCGGGAGGGGAAACTGCTCATGATGCAATCCCACCAGAGACGAGTAACAAAACCATGAAGCTCCTTATTAGACCACAAAGCAGCTGCCAATTACAATGCAAATACACAGAATACACCAAGGACTGTCACTGTGGTGAACCCAGTGAAGTACAGCATCCTCTGCAGCAGAAGCAGACACTTCAAACTGACACGAAGCACACTCACATCTACCAGCTCTGAAATCCTTAGCAATCTCTCAATCAGTCTGGAACAGAAACCAAATGTAACAATCTCCTTAACAGCACAAATAAATCTAAACACTTAAAGCCCAAATATGACAAACACCCACAGAGACTGAACAAAACATATTGTTTTCAAAAATCAAAACATTTGTAATCAGACGCCCTTCACTAAAATCAAGCTCATCAGATATCCATGATGAGCTAGAACGTCCCAAGGTCCAGACCCAAATCCAATTAAGAATCTGTTACAAATGCTCTTCATTCAATCTGAGCCTGAGCGACTCGGAAAAGAAGAATGTGAAAAGATTTTAGCCTCCAGACAGGCAAAAATGATAAAGATTTATCAGGGTGCATTGATAAATCGGCCCGGTTTCCTTAATGTTGGGAGATCAGCAATGGATCAATATTCAAATGAGAAACCAATCTTATCTAGAAAGTTCTGAAAACCAGCCACTGACTCGTTCTGCTGTGAGAAAGGGCTGATGGGCAGACCAAACCACCAGGTCGCGTCTACATATGTGCGGTTAACTATAGACACGCCACTGTTACCAACTGCATCAGCCAAAATCATTATGTCAGAAAACTGCAATCGGTGCAGCCCTACTCAAAAGATTTGCTGCTGTAACTGCACAAAAACTCCACAGTGTTGACTGAGGTGGGAATGAACACAACGCATCTTTTAAGATTTTGATTTGCAAAAAAGAACATAATCAAAAAACAATGGCTGATGTTTTTCCTGCACTTCACAACTACACACTACTGTGTAACCTTGCTGCCTTTGTGCAGCACATAAACTTTTTGTTACAGTTTTTACAACTCACACACCCCTTTCAAACATACTGTTGTACAAGGGTGTTTTCACACTTTATCTAACAAAAACGGGTTTTCCTGAAGCCAGTACAGCAGTTTACGGTTCTGCAAGAGGAAAACATCCAGCCAACAATCAGGTGCAGCTCAGAAAGAAGGTTGGCAAAAAGTCACTGTGAGGCCCACAGGAAACGTAAATGGCAGTGATCAGCCGGCTCACAGCAGATTAAGGACTAAAACCAAAGAGAGGCACATTTGTGTGGTTAGAGTTTGCACAATTGAGGTCAACTGAAGCTGCTTCTGCATTTTTAAAGTCTGCCTTTCGATGATCCCCAGCATCTTGCAAGACGCTTTCCGGGAACCAAATCTTTAAACGGAACAGATTAAAACGCTACATGTACACTGGTACAGGATGCATGTCAAAAACTGCACCAGTCTCCAGAGCCATGTGGAAGCTGACTGGTGCCACTCGCTGCCGAGTCACCTGAGCTGGATGAGCCAAGGTCGGGGTTTTCTACCGGATCCGGTACAATTTAAGAGCAACAAATGCTGAAAAAAAAAAAGAATTATGCAAAAGACGGGGTTTGAACACTCCTCTCCATTTGTGCGGCGTGCAAACAGGAAGTGAAAACATTGCAATCACAAAGAACAAAAGTCGATGTTAAAAATGAATTTAAGACAGCAAATCAATTACAAGAGGTTTTCAGGTGAAGAATCAGCCATTTGACTTGGAAGGGAAAGAAGGACAAACAGCCAGCAGAACAAAATGCTGCCTCTCAACACAAAAGAACCAGATGTCATTTTTGGACAGGATGTGTGGCTTTTTCTTTAAAGGAAGTACATGACACATGTGGCTGGCCTCTAACTTGGCTGCATTCAAACTCAGGTTTGAAAGCAGGTTTGAGCACTAAAGTGTTTTTTTTTTGAGTAATTAACTAACGATCAGGAAGTGCTCTACCTCACAGGTAACATGGCAGTGAAAGCAGCATGCCTACTGATACCAGATCGCTCCCACCACAACACGCTCCTGCTGAGGGAAGACTTGGCGTTAACTCATATATGTAGGGCGTTTAATTCTACAACACTTAACTTCTTCTACATACAACTAGAGCAAGTCACCCAAAGATGTTAATTTGACGTTCAGGGAGAAAAGTGAGCCAAAGCAAACTTCAGAAGATTCCAGAATGTATAAAGTACAACAAATATCAGAGCTAAGATAAAGATGCACACACAGACACTCATGTTTACAGCTCTTAAGGCTAACCAAGCTAATCATGCTAAGTAGTTAGGAAGTCAAAGACTGTCTAAATGGTTATCTACCTAAATAAGTTCCTTTGTTAACAGACAAAAAAATCACTAAATCTTAGCAAGTATTTTGGTCTGATTTCTAGTGCAAATATCTTACTATACTTGAAATAAGACAAAAATGACTTACAAGTAGCTTTTCAGTAAGATATATGAGCTTGTTATAAGTCAGTAATCCCTTAATATTAATGAAAAAGTTGTAGCTCCACTTGTAGATTACTTCACATAAAACATGGGAAAAATGTTTTGCTACAAGTGAAATAATCTGTTAGTGGAACAAGAACTTTTTTTAATCAATATTCAAGAATTACTGACTTAAAACAAGCTCAAATCTGTCTGAAAAGCTGCTTTTATGTTATTTTTGTCTTATTTTAAATGTACTAAGATATCTGCAAAGGAAACTAGACCAAAAATAATTATTGTTTTTGAAGTGATGGTGTTGTAGTGGAGTGACAAAAAGTGTGTAAGCACTCTCTTACACACAGTGTGACGTCACCCCTGAGCCTAACAGAGATACTTACTGACCGCTAAACAGCAAGAAGGCAAGAAAAATGGTTAACATTTGTAAAGCTAAAAAAACTGGAGACCACAAATCTCTGGGTCTCTGGGATTGGTGGGTCTCTAGTCACAACTGAACCTGAGGCATGCGTGACCTCAAGCTTTTTCTCATTTGAGGAGCACCCAGAGTGTCATTATGGGCAGGGGGAGCTAGACGACAAGGTGTGAAGACAGAGATGGACCATATGCTGGTGTGGGGCACTGTCTGCTTCACCGGGCAGGGAAGAGGAGGAGCCCTGCTGGCTTCCTGTCTGTGTGTCTGTGTGTCTGTGTGTTCTGTCTGGTCTGTCTAGTCTGTCTGTCTGTCTGTCTGTCCACCAGACCAGAATCCTCGGTTTGGATTGGAGCCACAAACACAGACACATGCTTAAAAACAAACGGTAACTTCTCAGAAGGCTTAATGTCAGCCTCAGTCCTAATTACTGCAATGGATTTCATAACGCAAGAAACGCTACACTGTCATAATTACAAAAAACAGAAACCAGCAGGGAAATAACTAGAGAGAAGTGAAGAAATATCAAAGTGGGTCAAGCTGCAACATGGGACTCAGACTCAGACAGAGCTCATGCTGTTGAAGTTCACGTTACATAAAATGGAGGGGATGTTCATGAAGAGTCAGGTCTCAGGCAGAAGCAGAGCATGCAATTCATTGTTAATCTACAGTGAATATTTGAAGGTCACTCGACTGGTGATCACACAGTGTCATAAATATTCTCCCTGTTTTTACCATCTGATCCAGACCTGGACAAAACAGAGCGCAACATTAGTGTGTGTAACACACTAATATGTGTGTGTAACACTGATTAAACAAGGCAGCTTGTAATGGTGTAATTGTAAAGAAATCAATGTCGGAAGCACAGGTTTCATATCTCATACTGCTAATGCAATATTCCTCAATCTTTATATTTCCAGCACAAGGTTTTCTGAAACCATGTCATTACAATGTGACATTTTTCAAAAGAATCTCCCAATACATTTTAACCAAGTCTTTTGGAAGCTTTAATGAAATTATGCCTGTCACAATAACACATTTAGCTGGACGATAAATTGTCCCAGAAGTTATTATGATAAGAAATAATATTGCTGTTTTCAAGTACCATATTTTCCGCACTATAAGGCGCACCTAAAACGCTTCAATTTTCTCAAAAGCCGACAGTGCGCCTTATAATCCAGTGCGCCTTATACATGGACCAATATTGAGCCACAACAGGTCTCGCAACTACGGTAAGCAGCCACCGACTTCATTTTCTCCCGTAGAAGAAGAAGCGCACGGTGCACGCTGAGATATATGTCTGCGTGAAGTGTGCCATTACATTTCCATTTGTGTGTTTGTGTAAAGAGTCAAAATGGCTCCTATTAAGAGACGCTTACGACGCAGAGTTTAAACTCAAGGCGATCAGTCACTCAGTAGAACACAGGAATAGAGCAGCAGCGAGAGAATTTAACATTAACGAATCAATGGTGCGGAAGTGGAGGAAGCAACAAGATGACCTGCGCCAAGTAAAGAAGACTAAACAGTTTCCGAGGGAACAAAGCGAGATGGCTACAGTTGGAGGACAAACTCGAACAGTGGGTTGTTGAACAGAGAGCAGCAAGTAGAAGTGTCAGTACAATCACCATTTGAATGAAGGCAACAGCGTATTATATTATACGCTGTTGCGTATTATAGCTGTTAATAATACGGTAATATAACAATAATTACATAATAATGCAAGTCCCCATAAAACAAAATTGCTCAAAGCATCAGACTGAAGACTTTCATCATCCAGTTTTTTGGCAGAAAGAGAGAGAAAAGAGAAAACAATAAATCATACAAATGGAAATTATTGAGCTTGTGTTAATTTATCATGTCATTAATTGATTTATTTTTTAATGATAATAGCCAAAATGCAATGCATGTTTTTTTTTATCAGATGGAACAATGAATCCCAAAAGACTGATCAGGAGGATTTTGCTCATAATGGAAAATGGTTCTCCATTATTACTTTACCTTCTGAAAAGAGATGCTGATTGGTTTTTTTCTCCCATTTATCTGGTTCTGTGTGATGAGAGCAGAGACGGTGGCAGCAGGAATAAACCTTGGCCATGTTTCCAGTCCTTTCACCCGTGGCTACATCAGCATTCAGCAACAATGCTCGGCCATCTCGCTCAATTCACATACCTCACAAGAAACCCTGTATATCAAGAGCAAGCTCCAACACTTGTCAGGGTTTTTTTTCCCAAGCGGGTCCTGAGAGGCCCCTTTTCAATTTGTTGCGGTTCCCACACCTTCAGTAACAACCCTCTGACTGAATCCCAGATCCAGGACTTTTCTATGTGGTTCTCAGGTCACCAGCCTGAAACTCTCTACCCTTCCCTTCCTCAAGCAAGAGAAAACAACAACAAGCCAAGAACAATGACCCATTAAGCACCTCTCTTTTAAAAGGAGGAGGATTGGGGTAACCAGCCACAGAGGGAGACAGGGCAGTTTTGCAGAGGGGATGGGGCCATTTTGGGGCCGACATGGCATGAAATCCAATAAATAACTGAAGAAATCCCCTCTTTGTAGCCGGAGACCAGCGGAGCCCGAGAAAGGCCCGTGGCGTTGCCACAATGAGGGACCCCAGCAAACCATGGCAGACTTCTCTTTCTCCCAGAAGCTGTAATTCACATCTCTCCTCAACCCCCCCTCCCAAGGAAAAAAACAAACTCCCACCACTCCTCCTTCACCCACCAGCCAGTCTCTAGCTGTCTTCCAAGAGAAACTCTTTTTGGCAGACCCAACTGCCAAAACACAAAGTCGTCTTTGAGCCTCGTCCAGGTTTTTTTTCCCCCCCCTTTTCTGCTCCTCATCTTGCTCACTTCCGCTTTGAAGGACTTTAAGCTTCAAGGTTCTTTGAGGGGCTCATATGGACGGAAACTAAACTCCACTGGAGGTTGCAGGGGAGACGGGACCTCAGAGGAAGGACAGGAACACCGAGTCAGGGAGTTCCTGTCTGAGGCCGACGCCTCGCCGAGCCCACAGCAACATCAGATGATGGTGTTGATGCAAAACCAGGGAGGTTCTTTCAATATGCTGATGACATTATTTAATATCTAAACGTCAGGTGTTTGGGTAGCATTCAGAGTTAAAAGAACTCATCTGTTGATGTCAGGTTTTACAACTCTACCACTTGCTTTAAGCTATAGTTGACATATTGTGTCAACGGGAAAGGCTTGACTCTAGTTTGCCTTAGTCTCTATAAATGTGCCTTTCTGTTGACAGGTGACATGTGGCAATCCACAGATAACATCATGGACCAGATTGCAAAGGCCATCTGGAAGTTTGGAAGTGTGTTTTTGGTGCAGACAGACGTAAGGATGACAGACTGAATCACAGTGTGGCGGTGAGTGAGCCGTCAGACACCAGACCCCCACACTGGTGCATCGACACCAGACCCCCACACGGAGGAAAAGACACAGGATCATGTTTTAAAAGGTTAATGCCAATACATCAATGAACAAAACAAGCCCCTCTGCACCTCAACCGGGCAGACATAAACAGTCTGCACAACCGTGAAGATTAGGTAGTGGCAAAGAGATGAATTAGGGCCCAGGACGACACAATAATGGTAATTTGGGAAAGCACGTGGGCAGATATTACAGATCATTCTCTGATCAGTAAAAGACAGAAAGCAGCAGGTTAAACCTCTTTATGTTGTGGGGAAAGAAAGGTTTTTATAGCTTTGAAAACACTGAAGCAGCTGACCCAAATACTATCAGAGCTTCTGATCTGGGCAGCCATTGTTGCAAACGAGACGGTTTTAGTTTCCACTGAAATGTTTCTCATGTCATTTGGTATTCTACCTCCTTTGACTAGGCCATTCCAACACATGAATAAAGGTTGTTTTAAACCAAGCAGCTGTTGCTCTGGCTGCATATTTAAGGTGAAAGGTGAACATTCGCTCCATTCATCTTCCCTGCAATCGAATCTGCTTTCTTGTCCCGAATGAGAAGAAGCATTCCCAGAGCATGATGCTGACCACACCGTGTCTCAAACTGGATGTCAGTCTGAGTGTACAGTTTGGTGTCATCTGACCAGAGCGCCTTGCTTCAGGTGTCAGCTGCGTCTCCTAAGACGTTTGTGGCAACCTGCAAACAGAACTTCTTTTCTTGCTGTGCTCTTCTGAAGGAAAGTTAAAATCTCAACTTTTTTCCTGGTTGCATTCGAGAAGGAAAAAACAGCGCCATCTGCCTGCTGCCCCATCCACACTCCGCAGCATTACTGGAGCCATCCTGAGAAAGTAGATCTTCAAACTCACATCCCATCAATTAACACGCTGATGAACACTGAAGGCTTTTCTACACGTCTTCACTGCCTTCTGTTCCACACTGTGCTTCTTCGCTGTATTATCTGATGATTGATAAAGAGATGATGACTTCTTACTTAGCAGTTTCACTGAGCAAACCAACAACGGCTTTTTACTGTACCACAAGAAGAATCTGCAACAATCTCTTGAAGAGGAGGCTGAGTGGGTTTTTCTTTTCTTTCTTTTTTTTGTTTTGCTTTTACATTATACCTTTGGGGTTAACAGTGGCTCAGACTTGTTAACTTGAATTCTTAAAATTCCTACTGCAGTCTCATGCCTTAAAGAAATGGCTTATAAACACACATGACTATAAAAAGCACAGCCAGATTAAGCTGTAACAGACAATTATCCCCACTCCTTTATAGTGACTTTGACTGGTGCAATACTTTCACTGCAAGGCACCAGAATTGTCCCAAGTTAAGAGTTGTTTAGCTGAACCATTAATCCGTTTGATTTGCAGGTTATGCTCAGAAGCAGAGAGTTTAAAGCCTTGTTAAAATAAAAAAGCCACAAAGTCCAAGCAGCTGCTGTACCTGCTGCTAAATCTCAATAGGTCACCCACCCATTTAACTGGCGCATCCAGTTAAATGCGCCAGTGTTTATCTGACTGTAACCGTGCTGCAGTGAGCTGAAACCACCAGGGTTGTGGCAAAGATGAGAGTTAGAATCTTTAGCTATTTATACTCTCCAGCCAAGAGAAATTTGATGCTGGTCTTTCCCACAGAGTGGGGAGGGCAGGAGTGGTGAAACAGAGAGGGGGTTTAAAAAAAAAAAAAGAGGAAATAGGAAAGAGGTAGACACATGCTTCAGCTAGTGGAGGAAGCTCAGAGCGGCTTCCTGTATGTCTGTCTTCCTCTAGCTTCGGCTCGATGGCTCTTTGTGTTTGTGTGCGGACCAGGGCACGTGTCATCCTGTTTCCTTGTCTAAACAACAGCAAGAAAAGTAATCAAGAGGCAGATGAGAGAAACATTTCAGCAGATATGCAGTCACTGGATGTGAGCAGGTATGAGATTCTATGGGAAGACAGTTTAACAAGCTCATGATACTTCTAAAATCTATAAAACTCAATTTGATTGATTGGGAACATTTGTTGCATTTTCAGCTGCTGCAGTTCACTTTCACACTGCACTGTGCCAAACAAACCAAACTAATTGAAAAAACTGTTCCTCTTCTCGCCTGTGGGGGCGCTGAACCAAGAACCACTGAAGGAAACAACATGAAAACTTCTGAACAAGACATTAAGTTAAAGCTTCCTTCTTCACCCAATGCAAACAAAACTGGAGACGCATCAGATTTTAGTTTGTAGGATTTCTCTTTTTGTTGGTAAAAACCACAAAAATATTTTTTGCATATAATTCTGCAACTTAAATGGCCAGCTTTAAGTTTGCTTAGCTGTCTGGCTTTATATGAAATAAAACATATCAAAGAATTATTCAAAACAAAATTTTACAAAACATTAAGCAAACTTGAATCAATGTTTGAGCATTTTGAATTGATTTCCAGGACTAGAAATTTAATTACAGAATCGATTTTTTTCTGCATCCCTAGTCTACGGTCTGCTTGGCGTTCACACACATCCAAACAGCACCAGAGTTCTCTTCAACCAAACTCAAACCGAGGTTTGTAGGACCAGAGTTCATTTCTTTAGGAGAGTTCATCTGAGCATTCACATCTCCCCCAAACAAATCAGACTTTCCAGGCAAACAAAAGTTCAATTAAAGTGGACTACACAGAGATCTCTCATTAAATGCACTTTAAACTGCAGGAATGGTTTCAGGTAAAAACTTTGAAACCTCAACAGTCACACATCAAAACACAATCTAGCTGAATTCACACATCAGCATTAGAGCACTAATCTTTCTTGTGTGGCCCAAAGCAAAGGTCAGAGTTGGCAGAATTTCCAGATGTTTCCCGTTATCCCTCCTCATCTCTCAAATCCTTTTTCACATCTCAGAATTAACACCAAACCACTGATATATTGGCCTCATATTTCCACTCTTGTTTTTACAGAATGAGATTCGGTGAAACATGGGCCACTGTGGTAAAAAAGAAAAAAAAAAGTGGCCAAAAACCATGTTTGTTTATGGTTTTGAAGAAAAACACCCTGAAATCCAGCAGGTATGATGCTAGTGAGCGTTTTGGTGTCGGTGGATCCCAGCATGGGGAAAATCCAGTTGGCTGGATCACATCAACAAAGCCATGCCGATAGAGAGAAAATCCCCACAAATCTGTGGCGCTAAGAAGCGATCAAACACCAACAGGGCGGGGGGGATGTCACGACAAAACGTAGAGCAGTATAGCAGGAGTTATCAGCAGAAACTTGGAAATGTTCAAATCAGACGTCCTCCACTATGCTCTAAGACTAAAATAGATTTTTAAGCAATAATGCTGAGCAAACATAGTCATTTTAATCCCCATTGGCTCCATCCTTCCTTCCCCTTCCTCACCTCACAACATCCCTGCATGCACGTCCTACTAACCTGGATGAGGTTGTTGGAGTTGGTAAGTGCCAGGGGATGAGAGACATGCAGAACAGCTGAGAGGCCCAAGCTGGATAACCATCCACTTAGTGTGTCAGTAAAACTGTGTTTTCAACTGTTTCACTTAAAAAAAAAAAACACTAAAGTTCCCATCCTACTGTCACGACGGTGTAAAGTTACGCTCCACAGAAAAATCCGCCAACAGGAGGAGGTCTACTGTTCTGACATCCTAAAACTTTCATAGGACTTTTTCGTTAAAAGCAATTACATTCACATAATTTTATATGTTTGGAACCAGGAGATTTACTAAAGGTCATCGCCTTGTGAGAATCTGAAACTGGCCCATTCAGAATCAGTGCTGTCATCCTGATGAAGAAACAGTGAAGGGTCCAAAAGTTTGCTCAAGAGCACAAAGTCAGAGGAAAATAAAGGGTCTATTTTGAAATACTGTTCAATCTGCAACATGGAAATGCTCAAAATCCCCCCAGCAATAAGGAAAACAATCAGAGGAAGAAAAGGAGAAGCTAAAAGGGACTCTACAGAAAAATCAGAGATTTATGTCGTTTTCTAAGGGGTTGCACATGGAGGTACAGTGAAATAAAAATGTGGAGGCAGGCAGCTGAAAACCTGTCAGTCACATCACAGCTTTAGCTCCACATTATCAGATTTTACAGACTTCACCAACATTCAGCATGAAGGACAGCACTGTGGCATCAACTGGCTTATAAACCCCAAGGTAAAAACCTCACTCTCCATTTCCACTGATGTTTCCTCGTGCAGCTCTCAAAACGGGGAATAAGTTTCACAGTTTATCTGGGTTCGGGATAAAAACAACGTGTAGAATCAGAAAAACACAACTAACAATTTGATTTCATGATCAGTTTGTTGTCATCCCCCTATCACTGCCTCTTGATTGTGCGGCTCTCCAGAGATCTGTAATCCCCACCCCAGTTCCAGATCCATATTTTATTTTTACTGAAAATGCTGTGAGCTCCCTTATCAACAGCACAGACAAGCTGGATGTGGGCAAACCTCTGCTCCCACTTGGGGGAGCAGAGGAAGGCAGAGGGGTGGTAAAGCAAGATATCAGGTGACAACCGCTGCCATACGAAACCCACCGGACACTTTACTAATGCCCAGTGGGTTTTATATGGTGTAACACTGAACGTCATTCTGTGTTATGCTACAATGAGGTTCAGATCTGGGTCTAAGCTGGAGATGAGTCCATCCAGTGAAAACATCCAACATAAATTTCCAAAAGATCACATGAGTGCTATAAAAACAAAAGTGGGATAATAAGTTTTCATCACATGGCTGTTTTGGGGGTTTTTTTTCGATCATGCATGTTCTGAGTGACAGGACGCGGCTCTGCAGGCAAGCAGAACTTTAAGGAAGTCCTTAACATGCGACAGCACAGAGGAAAGAGGGAACCAACGCCAAGCTTGACAAATATCTACCAGACGATGAAAACAGGAAAACGCCAGGAATCATCTGGATGCTAATAAATACATCTCTAAGGTTAAGAATGGTAACAACCAGTCTTTGCCCTCCAACCAGCAGGGAGCCAAAGGACAGAAACTGAATAGGCCGTTTGCTCCAGGGTGAGGCTTTGCATTTGAGCCTGACCTCTGACTTTTCTTCTACAGAGAAGGAAGAGGGGGCCAATAAAAGAGTGGAATTTCCCCTCAGCAATTAGCATTGTATTATAATAAAGATGTCTTATGCAGACCACACATCCATAATCTGGTCACAGTTGGAGGCAGGTGCCACCTACATTGAACAAGTAACTGAGGTGACATGGCAGAGGTTTTGCAAGATGACAGCAAGAAGCGATGAGCTGAATAGTCACCTGCAGGTGGGAAGCAAACTACTGCCCAAGGCTGAAAGGAGCGAGCAAAAAAAACAAAAAACAAATGACCAGTCAGTTCATTCAGAAAGGAGATCCTGACCAATGACTGAATAAGAAACTGCTGAAAATAGTTTCTTATCCGAGTCTGGGGAAGGCTTGGAGCTGCAGCTCAATGGCTGTGATTATCTTTTTTTTTTTTGCAAAGTCCCTTTGAATTCATGCCACCTTTCAGCGTGTCAGACCTGAGCTTTAGCACACAAAGGAGAGGTGTGACTTTAGCAGTCTTGTTCAAAACATGCTCCGATCAGTGGACTAGACATCCAAATCAGAAATTTTCTGATTGGTTCAATTGTAAAAGAATCAGATTTTTTTCCCCTCCTGATTAACTAAATGCACAGAAAGGCAGCCAACTGGAGAACCTGTGATTCTCTGGTAAACTTCATTAACATTAGAGACAATGTGTTTAACTTAAGCACTTTTCTCATTTATGAGTTTCATAGTAGGGCTGGGCAATATGGACTTATCACAGTATTTTATAGTACTATTGTGATAATCGTAAAAGTGCCAATATGAACTACTTATTACTCCTTTAGGTGGCTGAATGGCACAACAATCATAGCTCCACAAACACAAGTGTTGCTCTTGGAAAAAATTTGTAACATGCCTCCTTTTGACAGCAGTCACATTAAAAAGTGTGATTTATATCACTAACTGCTCACAATAACTGCATTTAAACATATTTTCAAATGTATGGGTTTTTATTGATACTCTTGATGAAAAATGATGAAATTAAAAATCTCAGCAATAGACAGCTTTGAGGAATTTTAAAGATCGTTAATTGAATCTTATTTTGATATCGATATCAAAATTCTTATCATGATAGGAAATTTATCACAGTAAATGATAAACGATGCTATATTCCTGAGACCCAGAGAAAAAAAAGTTTTTGAAATTTTTTTTTTACACTACATGACTCTTTGGAGTGAAAAAACATCTCTACAATTGAAAAAATTTCAAAACATGTTTTTATTTATATTTTAGAGTATGTCCTTTGGAGAGGACATCGGGACTCTCTTGTGGCAAATATGAACACATTTCGAGGCCCAGGATGTCCTCTCTAAGGACCAACAGGATTTAACACAGTGGCATGTATGGTTTCAGAGTTATGAACAAAAAACCTATGTCCTCCACAGAGGACAAAAATGTATTGCTGGGTCTCAGGAGGATAAATGCCCAGCCCTATGCCCAGTGCTTAGAAAAAATGTATCTTATAAATTTGGAAACGGGAGGTCAGGTCCTTAGTGGGTGCATGTCTAACGATTCCAAACAAACTCCTAACCTGTGTCGGACTTCAAACATTAACATGGGATTCACATCTGTCAAAGTGGAGAAGCAGAAACCAGGGTAGTCAGTGCTGCACCTCGTGTGGGTAGTAATTTGTGTTGCTGTGTTGCAGACAGAGGAAAGTGGATATCAGCACCCAGCGCGACAGATAGAGACCGGGGGGGGGTAAATGTCAAACTTACCGACTGAAGGAAGAGCAGCGTCCGGACATAGTCCCGCTCTGTGTTGAGTATTTCGTTCAAAACGCAGAGCCGGAGCCGCTGCTGTCTGTCCGAGTCCTTCACGACGTGAACCCCGTTCTCATGCTGCCCCTCGTTCTCTTCCATGATGGAGAAAACAGGTCGAAATCTCTCAATAAAATAAAATAAAATAAATAGTTAAAAAACAAAACACACGTCTTCTGTTTGACGTATCCGCACTCCTGACAGGAGACCTGGTTCAGTCCATCTCGCCGAAGGAAGTTCTCCAAAACCTCTCGCAGAGCTGTGATGCTCGACGCAACATAAGCAAGTAAAGTTCAGGCGAAAAGTAAGCAAACCAGAAGCCGAAAGAGAGAGAGAGAGCCTGTTGGTGAGGTCGCAACACCAGCTGAGTAGTGGAGAAAGAGAGGGGGAGCCACCGCTATGAGCTCTCAAACAAACACACAGCTGTATGTCTGTCTGCTGCTGCGCCTTAGCTTCTACCTCTGAGGCAGCCGGAGAAACACAACAGAATAAATAAACTAGCGTCACACCCTGGTACCTCAACATTAAAACAACAAATTCACCGCGTACTTACCCTGGTGATTGGTAAGACAAATTATTAGTTAACTTTAACAACAGCCGAAACAAAATTTGAAGTGTAAAAAAACAACCCAACGAGAGAATACCTAAATATTTACTAAAATGTAAAAGAAAAAACCAAGTTACTGAAATCTTAGCAAGAATTAAGATCCGATTTTTGATACCAGGTTAAGGCAAACATTAATTGTTTAGACTTAAATATACCATTTAGTATGTCATTATATTTAAAATTTATGGAGAAAATGCTAAGACGTCTTAATTCCTTTTAAATTACTATGTAAATTGTAAACGTTGAGCTTTTCTGTAATAGTCATTACGTTTGGGATGGCCGCCTGGCCTAAAAAATTTAGGGGAAAGCGCCCTCTGGTGGATTTAACTGACGGTGCATGTTTTTAGGTTGATACAGTACATAAAGAAGCCAGGGCAATGCAAATATATTTGCATAGCACATTTCAGCAACAACGCAAATCAATGTGCTTTACATGCTAAAAAAAATTAAACAAAAGAGCAATTTCTCTTTTCTATGAACACATTGCAAATGCTTGTACATCCATGAAAGTGATGCATAAATCTCTGCTTTTTCCTACATTTTCAATTGCTTATGTTGATCAAAATGTATTACAGATCTTTGATGATTTGTCTCGATCTCCACAACATTTAAGAATAAGTTTGCTGCATAAATCTTAAATATGCAAATGCTTGAATAAGTTGTCATAAGTTGTCAAGCATATTTATATCCATTTCTGAGACCTTTTTCTAAATCTGTCCTGAAGTGATAAATTGCTTCCAGGTGAATCCCAAGTTTCTCCAATGTAGATAAATGTGTGAAACATCAGCTCAACCACTGAGCAACCAGTTTTCTGAAAAAGCTCAAGGTTAAATCTCTTGCACCAACAATGCTACATTTCTGTCAATGGAAGGATGAGAATTTGGACGGGGTCAGAACAGAAGATGAGACAGAGGAGACAGAGGATATGTTCGTTTCCATCACTCCTCCTCCATCATCATCCGGATATGGTTTACAACCCACAACAGGATGCTGATGGACTTCCTCTCACCCTGCTTTCCATTACCTTACACCATTGACGATTTATTTTTCTCAGCATGGAGATGGAAAGTATATAAAAACTGCACTGTTGTCTCTACTGCATGCACAGTTTTTACTTAAGGAGATGGTCTCATTCTCCCATTTTTTTATTTGTGTTCTGCTTATTGTATCACAATGACATGGTGTGTCAACAAATTACACTAAAGGAAATAAATGTGAATTTCATTATCTCTTGTCACTGATCTCCCAATTGTAGTTGACAAGAAAACCTGTAATATATTCAGGGTTTTGCAACACATACAAGGTTTATTCAATATATTAAAGGTTTATTTACTATAATCAAGATTTCATTAAGTATATTCCATGTTTAATCCATATATACAAGGTTTAGTCAACATATTCTGACTTTCATTCGATACATTCATCATTCGCTTAACATGTCCAGTGTAAGAGCCAGAAATGTCAGTTTGTAACATTGTTTATTATTGTGTATGCCTTTTGTATATTTAGAAGATTCTTTTTTTGTATGTTCTGTGGAGAAGGGCCATGTAGTGGAAGTTCTTGAAAATTCATATGAAAAGTAAAGAAACAAATAAGCAGCCATTACATCCAGAGTTCATTCAAAATATTCAAGGTTAATTCAAAATATTCAAACTTTCATTCAATATATTCAATGTTTATTCAATATTTGCAAGGTTTATTGAATAAGCCTTAAATATACTATATTAACCCTTCAATTTATTGAATGAAAGTGTGAATTTATTGAAAGTTAATTTATGGAATGAATCTTGAATATATTAAATAAACACCGAATATATATTTTATTCAATATATTTAATGTTCACTTAATATAAGCAAGGTTTATGCAATATAAAATAATGACCAAAGACTTCCTCTCACCCTACTCTCACACTACTCCCTAACCTTAACACAAAAGGAATTTTGGATTTTTCCACAAGATGTTTTAGACAAAAAAAATTACTTTTGGCAAAAATGTACTTATTTATTATTTTAAAAGATGACAATATTCAAGGTTCAATCAATATATTCAAGGCTTATTCAAAATATCTAAAGTAGAAATGCAAACAATTAATTGATTTAGATTAACTGTTAATAGTTTATTAGATTAAATTAGTTCAAATTAATTCTATTTTCCTATTCTGTAACCTAAAAGTTTCCTTTGCTTTGCTGTAATCGTAAGTAATATAACATATACAGTATATATACAGTATATATATATATATATATATATATATATGTTCATACACAAGTTGAACACAAGTTGATCACACGCACACGCACACATGTGTGCACACATGTGTGCGTGTGATGTTGCAAGTAATTTAAATATGACTAAATGTAAAATAAATATTTAAAATGACAAGCATGGATATGGAAATATGTTCATATAACTATATATAAATCTAGAAGGACCAGAGAAAGCACTCAAATTTATTTTTGGGTTTAAGAATGTCAGTCAACATTTTATACATACTTTGTAATTAATCAATTGATAATGTGCATCCAGAGTCCTGCTAATGACCTTATAATTTGATCGTCTAAAGGCTGCAGGACACCGGTCTTCGAGGACTGCAGCTAGAGACAGTGGCCATTCTCTTCACATTTCTGTCAACAGGAAATGTGAATTGGGTATTTAGCATACCGAATTGGAATACATGAATGTTTTTTTTAAAGGAAAAACCGGAGAACCCGACGAAAACCTAACCTGTAAGAATCCAGATATAAAAAGCCAGGCTGGGATTTTGACTTTGATGCCCTGACCTTTCTAAATTTAGTTTGATCCTTCCATCCTTCCATCCATCCATCCATCCATCCATCCATCCATCCATCCATCCATCCATCCATCCATCCATCCATCCATCCATCCATCCTTCCATCCATCCATCCATCCATCCATCCATCCATCCATCCATCCATCCATCCATCTATCCATCTACAAACACCCTACGGAGGAAACTCATTTCGGCCTCTTGTATCCGCAATCTTGTTCTTTCAATCATGGCCCAAAGCTTGTGACCATAAGTGAGGGTGGGAACGTAGATGGACCAGCAAATCAAGAGCTTCGCCTTTTGACTCAGCTCTCTCTTCATCATGACAGAGCAGTAAAGAGTATGCATCACTGTAGACGTTGCACCAAGCTGTCCATCGATCTCCCGCTCCATTTTTCCCTCATTCGTGAACAAGATTGCGAGAGACTGAAATTCCTCCACTTTGGGCTGGACCTCTTTCAAACACCTATTGCTGGAAAAATGAAGGGAATAGATGGAAGACAAATGAACAGCAATGGAGATCAATAAAGGAATGAGCTTGAAACTAACATAAAAAATAAACAGAAACAAAAACTCTGATCTGCAATCCAAGTGCACTATACCTGCATTATTCCTGAATTTTGTAATTGTGAGATTGTGTTTGTGGTCTGTAATCTAATGGCAGGTCAAGATCCTCTCTATTTTAGGAAGCAAAAAATATCTGTGAGTGTTGAAGTGATCTTCTCAGTTGAACTCATTTTGCGTGTCATGGGAAAGTGCTTTCTTAAATATTTCAATATGGCATCCTGAAGAGGATGGCCATCTAGTGACGTTGCAGCCTTCCACAGATCTCTAGTTGAGCCAAACTGATTTTTCAGATCACGGTAAAGGTCTGTAACAAAGACATTAACTTTGTCATTGTCCTTACTGACTTCAAAGTCTGCGATTTCCTGTATGATCTCCACTGACAGATAAGACAAGATTCTCTTCATGTCTGTAGTACTCACTGGCCCACCGTTTTTCTCCCAGCAGTTCAAAAATGCTCTCATTGCAAAGCATTTCATACATTCCTCCAGATCGTTCTTCTTTTGTTCTGTGGTTTCATTTATCTCTGGAATTGGAATGATCGTGATTTCTTCAACAAATCTGACATACCTAGTCCCTGGTGCTGTAAGCGATGAATCAATCAGGGAGTCAGTTTCAGCTTTTACAGGATATTCAGGCTGCTCTTTGAATTCTCTTCCAATGGTTGGGATAGAGTCCTTCTCAGTTCCTGGAGACATGGGTTTGGGGATTTGGGTATCATATGTTTGTCCAACGAGATCATTGATCTCCGAGAGCACATTGGACACCCTGTCACTCTCACTTATGCGATTAATTTCCTCATTTTTGAGCCAAAGAAATATGTTTTGGAGAAATCTCCTCACCTCGTCTTCTGTTCTGGCATAAAATATTTCAGGGCAAATTTCTGTTTGGCCAGACATGTCACTTATTTTCTCGCTAGAGAGGACAGACTCTGAAAGGTTTTCGGGGGGAACAGGAAGGTTATAATGATGGCTACTGGTGATATCAGTATATAATTTATCTGTCAGTTCCTTGGAAAACTGCTTGATCTTGTCATTCAACTGTGGGTTTTTCATGAATTCTGCACACAGTCTGTCAATTTGAGGTTTGATGGACTGAAAATCCAGCTTAGGAATTTGGTCTGTTTTCATCCCTGATGAATCTTCAGGGACACATCCAGGAAACATGAGGCGAGCCAATGTGTTTGACATATATACATCTTGCTTCAGCTTCACCACATTTGTGTCACTTGAGTCCTTGAATGAGATCTCCAAAGAAGATGCCAAGGTGGTGAACTGATCCTTTGCAAATCTGGAAAATTGTGGTTTTTTGACTATTTCTTCTTTTCCAGCAGGATCAGTTTTGCCCTTTGACCGGAAAAGGTTTCTGATATCACCAACAATCTTTTTCAAATTAAAATGAGGAGCACATGAACAACTTGGATCTTTCTGTCCAACCGAACCTTCAGCCTTACAGTAATGAAGGTCGTCAATAATCGTTTTGCTAATTCCATCTGCAACCTCGTTTACTTCTAAATGATCTAGGCAAAAATCTGCATCATCTTCTGCACCTTTCGCATCACCTGCATCATCAGAATATTTCTCTATGATTTCAGCAATGCTCTCGCTAACTGAGGCCACAGAATAGAGAGATTTCACACTAGGAGAAACGCTTCTCTCTGTAAGGTCAAAGGCAGTCTCTGCTTCTGCTGGAGACACGCCTGAGGTTCGCTTTTTTGTGAACGCACTCCAATATCTTTCGATGCATCTTGAGCTGACTCTGTTTATGTGTTTGCGAAGACACTGAACTGCATTGGAAACCATTTTGTTGAAATTTCTCAGGTTAGAAATGCAACCACTTGCAAACACTGCTGGTTCTGCAGGAAAACTAGAGGTTCTCTTGATGCCATTTGCAATGGACGTTACTTTTTCAGAGACCTCCTGTTCCATCAATGAGTTCAACTCCATGCTGCTCTCACAGACTTCTTCTGGTGGAGACACCTCGAGGACAATGGCCATTTCTGTTGAAATCATGTTGGTCAAATGCACACTGATGTTTTCATCTGGCATTTTAGTCTTCATGGACTTCGTCATACAATCTTCCAATATTGGCACAAGGACGGTCAGTGAATTTTCCACACATTGTTGAAAAATGTTGGTAAGTATGTCAGCCATGACTGCTGTTATATGTGAATCCCTCAGACCTTGTGAAAGCAAGGTCCACTGTGCTGATGTTAAAGTGTTCAGGCGGGGCAATATGATGTCCTCCAGGTTGTCAATGGAAATGTGGATGCTTCTGTTCATTTGCCCGTTTGACTCTTCCATTTTTCAACGTTTTTTTTTCTTCAAAGTTTTCCGTAAAGAAACGACGTTCTGCTCACTGCGGCTTCTCCTCTTGGCATTAAGTTTACTTAAAACTAAACCGTAGCAGTAAGCTGCCTTTGATACTGGTTCACGTCATAATCCATTATGACGTAGCCATCCCCCGCGCGAACCTTACTGCACGCCTACGCATATGCGCATGCGTATTAGACATGACTTGTAAACTATCTCCAGAGTACAGCCAGTTTACATTATACGCCATTTTTACTGTATTTATGTAATGTTATTGTGACACATTGTCTCGGTGTTTGTAACCCCATCGCAGTGGTCATATTACACTGTATCTTTTTATAGTCTACTATTATGTATTTTGAGTCTCAAAACCTTCTACAATAAAAAAGGTAAAGGTCTCCAATATCACGTGGTATATATAGGTCTGTAACCATAGAAACCTAAGCAGAATCTATCCACCTTATTCCTGAGAGTCTTACTGGGGAAACGATTATTTGTCTTACTTCTGGCGCCCACCCGAAGTAGCAGTATTTCACTGTAATTTGTGTTATTTTTTGCTAATCTATATTCATGATAGAAGTTACATCTCTCTTTATACAGCATTTAGTTAAACTTATTCACGGACACACAGCAGAGAGCTGTTCAGCACACAGGATCGTAATTGTGAGTTTAATCACGGGGAGCGACAGGAACACGATCATTACGTTTTGTAACTAACTGAATGACCGTAAATTAACAGCGCTTCTAGCAGCTCGTTTCGCTGAAGAACTGACAGTAATAAAGAAGAGAAGCTGGTCAGAGTTCTGAGCTGCCGTTCTGAGCCGACAGTGTAAAATACCAGAACTACATAATATTAGTTTCTTGTAATGTGAATTTTATTTTTAGCTTGTATTTAAAAAAATAATTAAGTTCATGATCTAAGTCTTTATCATTATGTTTGGGCCAGGAAATTTTTTTATAAGACAAAATAAAACATCTGGGTTCATTTAGTCCATCACAACCAGAATCTCGAGGTTCTCTGTTGCTGAGTGTCGCTGCAAATCAGCGGAGAAATGACCACAGCTGTTGCTCTCCAGACCATAATAGTAGTGATGGTGAGATGAAGCCTCATGAGGCATTGAACCACTTGAGCCAACTGGTTCGAGAAAGGGTTCATTTCTTGAGGCTTCGTGTGCACACGAAACCACCTACTGGACAGGTGTATAATCACAGCCAGCTCTATCTTAAGACGTGTGATGCATTGAATTTTTGTCTATTATGGCTCTTGGGAATGATCTTGTTCACGAATGGGGGAAGAGGGGAGCGGGAGATCGACAGGCGGATTGGCGCAGCGTCTGCTGTCAAGCGGGCGCTGTACCGGTCCGTCGTGGTGAAGAGAGAGCTGAGCCAAAAAGCGAAGCTCTCGATTTACCGGTCGATCTACGTTCCCACCCTCATCTATGGTCATGAGCTTTGGGTCATGACCGAAAGAACGAGATCGCGGATACAAGCGGCCGAAATGGGTTTTCTCCGTAGGGTGGCTGGGCTCTCCCTTAGAGATAGGGTGAGAAGCTCAGTCATCCGGGAGGGACTCAGAGTAGAGCCGCTGCTCCTTCACATCGAGAGGAGCCAGTTGAGGTGGCTCGGGCATCTGGTCAGGATGCCTCCTGGACGCCTCCCTGGTGAGGTGTTCCGGGCACGTCCCACCGGGAGGAGGCCCCGGGGAAGACCCAGGACACGCTGGAGGGACTATGTCTCTCGGCTGGCCTGGGAACGCCTCGGGATTCCCCCGGAGGAGCTAGAAGAAGTGGCTGGGGAGAGGGAAGTCTGGGCCTCCCTTCTGAAGCTGCTACCCCCGCGACCCGACCTCGGATAAGCGGAAGAAGATGGATGGATGGATGGATGGATGGGAATGACGTCACAAAAGGTGTAGGACGAAATCATTTGTCTACATAAATTATGTATACACATATGTGTATAATAAAATATTGTTTGAATGTATCCTCTGTGTGTAATTATTCCCAAAATAGTAGTGTCATGTGATATGGCATGTTGTGTAATAAAGTTTTTTCTGTGACTCTAGAAAAATGGCATGGGCTTAATCAGGCAGAGGACAGTGAAAGTGCTTGTGGAACTAGGGAGGGGGTGGTGAATAGGCTAATGCTTGTGTAACTTGGATGATTTCATGCATTTTTATTAAGAAACAACAATTTCTCCACAATTTTTGGTTTCAGACGATTTCTCTTTTTTGACACTATGGATGAGGTGTTATTATTGTACCCCAACTCCTTGGAGCACAATAAACACCTCACCTTTACAGAAAATAAGAAACAGTGAAAAATACAGTTCCTCATAAGCAAACATAATGCATCTGCAAATGTTCAGTTCACCTTACCTTGTTAGGGCTTATCAAATCGAAATGTTCCCACATAGGGGAAATCCTCCTCTTTCTCGCCGGCTCCATCCTACTCCTACTCCTATCCTCGCGCTCCTAAATCTCCTATCTATCTATCTATCTATCTATCTATCTATCTATCTATCTATCTATCTATCTATCTATCTATCTATCTATCTATCTATCTATCTATCTATCTATCTATCTATCTATCTATCTATCTATCTATCTATCTATCTATCTATCTATCTATCTATCTGTCTCAAACTAAATAACCATTATCCAAACTCTGCTATCCAAACTATCAAAACTCTATCCACTCTCTCAACTGACCGCAACTCGCCTACAACAACCCACATTTTGAATGGAGCCTGCGGGGTTTCTAAAGCTGTCAAACCCCGCGCCAACATCTGAGCCACTTCCCGAAGCAGTCACGTGGTACAGCCAGGCAGCGAGGCTTCGGACGTCATCGTTTTCGGCTCCTCCCCTAAATGAAGCAAGCCTCGATACGCGCTTTACGGAAACGCCCCCTTCATTACTCGACACACGCCTCGGCACATCACGTAACATCACTACATAATAGGGAGAATCTCCCCACTGGACTACTAGAACCGAATCACACATTAACCTGTCATAGAGAGCAACTTGCCACTGGAAAGTGTCTGCCCTTGCGGAGCTTGGGTA
Source organism: Xiphophorus maculatus (assembly GCF_002775205.1). Classification (NCBI taxonomy): domain Eukaryota; kingdom Metazoa; phylum Chordata; class Actinopteri; order Cyprinodontiformes; family Poeciliidae; genus Xiphophorus; species Xiphophorus maculatus. Next base: position 1,355,100 of record NC_036443.1, on the reverse strand, counting down.
ACTGTTGTGCTGTTCGTGGCTGTACTTTAATAATCAGACCAAGTTTAATTTGTGGCAGCAACAGGTATGTCTTGAACATGCTCCCAAAACAAAAGCGGTAGTTTTCATCGCCTACCGACAGATAAGGAAACAAAAAGAATTTGGCTAAACATCCTAAACTTGAACAGAGAACCCAAAATGCTTTATGTGTACCCATTTCATAGCGTGGATAGAAAGCGAAGGGAAGAAAACCCGCATTTGCATCCGAAGCAACTGAGTCAGTGGAGTAGCTAAATATGCGAGTACGGGTTATTTGCGGCCATTTCTTCAAGTCGCCATGCCTCCCAGTATTAGCTGTAGTAGCGGTAAAACAATATTGCCACTTGTAAACTGTGATAGCTGGAGTTCACACATATTTTATAGCCTAAAACTTCTGTGGAAAGCCGGTTAGCGAGTTGCTAACATGTAAACAAATGGCGGTTCCGGTTAGCGGCGGAAGTCGCGCTAACAAATCACGCAAAGCCTCATGCGGGCCCGGAATAAGGTGGATAAAAGCTGTAATTTAAAATATTAAATTACAGCTTTTATACAAATTCTGTGATTAATTATCAAAAAGCATCTATGCTTAGTCTATATTATGAACCAATAAACCAAATGCTAAAGTTAGCCTACCTGCTAAAGTTCTCCACTTTCCTCCCCTATGGAAGCTCATTAGGGCTTTATGTGAGACGGATCCCCGAGTTTCGGTCGTTCTGCCCGGCAGAAATAACTGCATTTTTTGATTAAAGTACGCCTGCTGGTAAACTATTCACATTAAAGTCTAAAATGATTACATAAATTTTTTAAGACTGCAGAATCTCATTTAGCAGCTCCTGAGCAACAGATGTGAATTTCTAAATGATTTTACTGATCTATATTGTTTAGTGATAAATCTTCAGTCACTTCCAAACTCAGCACTGTTTATGTTCAGCATCTAGCAAAGTTATAATTTTTTGAATATTAACTATTTTCTGCTGCAGCATCTTTGAATAATGTATTTTTCCTATGAATAATAATCACTAAAACTTTGTGGATTGCATTAGTACTTACCTCGTTATACTCCAATACCTCTAAATAAAAGCAGTGCCACCAACTGCCATCAGAAGTTAAAATAATCGGCAAATGTGTGTAGTTTAAGCAGGGTTTTAATGCAGTTGTTCTGTTAGTCCCAGGTCTCAGCGGAAGCTGCTCTGCTCAGAAGAGACCATAAATCTGGGTGACAGCAGTAGGAGCTCCTCGATGAATCACTGGTTTGATTCCCGCCTTGTCGTTTGTGTCTTTGGGCAACACATCTCAACCTTGCTTCTGTCAGCCTGCCACAGGGCAGCCATAGTTACAGTCCAGTAGCTTTCCATCATCAGCTTGTGAATGAGCCCTTTGTGATTTCCACTGGAGCTATACAGTAAATGTCTTTATAAATACAGTTTATTAAAATCGCCATTAAAAACCAATGACAGACAATGCTGTAAGAAAACGTCCAATCTGAGCTGCAATGGAATGATACAGATCAAAGGCCATCCATATGTTTTAATGGCCAAGTCAAAGTCCAGACCTGAATACAGTTGAGCATACATGGAAAGACTGCACTGTTCTCAAAACTAAACTTCTAATCAAACTAAGCTTTGGCAAAGTGTAAGTAAACATGGTTTAATGTCTACAGAAAACAAGTTGGGTGTTTTGGAGTGGCCTAATCAAAGCCCAGACCTCAATCCCATGGATATATAGTAGGTCTTGAAAGGGGGCTTTAAAAATATCAACTAATACAGTTACATTACTGTCATCTACAACATTTAGATTTTGATACAGAATAAAACTGGAATAAAGACCCACATAATGGACTAACAGTTTTAAAATGCTTTTTTGGCAATATGCACACTTATAACCATGAAAAATATATGGCTTCTTTTTTATGACCAAACATATTTTTGTGTAATTTGTTTATAGGATAGCAGAGTGTCCTAGTGTCAAAGCCTACTTTCAGCCAGCTGTCTGGCAGTGTGCAGCAACAGGTGAAGACCAAAGCAGAAAATTGACTTTTCTTCAATCACACAAGAACAGAATCCAACATTAGGACTGGGCGAAATTAAAAGGTCAATAATAGTTTTAATTGATGCATGTTACATTCAAACCCATTGCGTTCCTCCCACACATAACTGCAGACGTAAATACATTTTTTCCCCTCCATCGTCTCCGCTGAGGAACACTACAGACAACTTGTGAATGCCTTAGGCTATCATATATTTACAAATCTTCCACTTCTATACAGAGCAAGTTCTTAAATACAGTCCAACAACAGAGGAGTAACAGGAACATGTGACTGACTGTATGCAGTTTCTTCGAAGCATATTTAATGAACTTTCCTTCCAGAAAAGGCGTGTGCATACAGCACTGTCATAAAAAGTGTCACAATTAGACATGATAGGTTAAAAACTCCACAAAGCCTCTTCATTCATATTTCACAAGATAAAACTCTTCCTTCAGCAGGGATTTTCTTTCAAAATGCAAAAAAGTACAAAAAGACATGTAAGGTAACAAAAAAAATAGTTAAAATGTGCTCAGTGCATTAAGACTTTCCAATATATATCAAAAAGAAACTAAGAGGTGTTTTGCCCTGTTCCATCTTTGTGATAAATAAAAGTCACATTATTACAGGCAGACAGTCAGAGGGCATTAATCAAAACCAAGATACAGTGAGAAAATACGAGTGAAACATAAAGCAAAAATTAAAGTTCGACGTACGTTTGTGTAGGCCAAAACTTCAAACTTAACAGAAATTAGATTTTTTAAAAAGTGTTTTCAAAGAAATACAGCTTAAATCAACAAATCTGACCAAGTTTATACAGCATGGTGCAGAAATCTTAAGCCTTTTTACACACATAGGCTGACTCAAGATGTGTGCACTGTTCATCATCAAACTGTGAGCTATGGCGAGCGCTTTGGCTGGAGAAACCATCATACGGATGTTGTTTAGAAGAGACACACTGTGCAATGTTTCAGTTTGGTATCTGCAGCGACTTCACACCTAAACCAGATCTGAGGTTGGCCTAAGCTTAGCTCTGAAAACATCAAGGCCAAACCCATGAGCTCTATCAGTAAACTTCAGCACTACTGAGAAACTAACGGCGTTTTGTTGACAGATTCTGAAGGAAAAAAAAAAGAAAAAAAAGAAATGATAATTTTAAAAAAAAAAGTGTAGTATTGAGATTTCATTCATTTAAAGTGACAACTTTCAATTTTTAATGCCACGTTCAGAACTCTTAAAAGGTCCCTGACCTCATGTAGTGTCGACTGACTGGCTGAACGAGCAAAAAGAAATGGCCGCGCACACACATTACTGGCTGTGACAGGAGAGCCATGCTTGAAGCACAGGGGGCATCAAAATTGACATTTGCATTCAGTAAAACAACACAAGAAAATGGGAGGAAACCAATGGACAGACCAAAGGCCAAACGTGAGGTTTGCATGAGGAAGACTGTAGCTGACGCTAGCAAAAAATAAGATGTGGATAGTTAGTGGTGAGATAAGATTATGGGTCAACCTTAGCTTCTTTGTCTTGCAAAAACACAGTCATGTCGATTAAACGTTTTTATCCTTGGCAAAAGTCCAAACAGAAAAATGTTTTGATTGATGATGAAAAACAGATTTGGGCACAATTTCATGTTACTAAACCCCATAAAATCATGTAATAATCACAAAGGTGTAAAGAATGTTTTGTACAAGTTCAGAAAGGCCAACATTGTTAGTGACGTATTGCATTAAAGACCAAGCAAACCTTTTCTTTGCTGCAAAGCCTGAACCTAAACACGAACAGAGACAGTGACTATTAGACTCACCATCATTCAGAGCCAGGGTGAGTGGCTGGAATACAGAAATGTTGGTGTTTCTCCCTCACCTTGGCATGGTTTCTGACACTTTGATCTCAGAGTCAAAGGCAAACAGTGTTGATATATGTATTCATATAAATAACAAAATAGTACAGTATAAATATAAAGATTTTGTGTGTGCGTGTTTGTGAATGTATGTGTGAACGCAGCTGTATGTTGTGTAGAGGTTCAGGGTAAGAGTGTGTGTGAGCCAGTGTTAGGACAGGATGGAGGGAGTGGGGTTAGAGGTGAGGCTTTCCATCTCCGACCTCGTGGAAGAGGGAGGTGTAGAACTCAGGTTCCAGTTGTTTGTTGCGGTAGCGCTGCACAATTTCAGTGATTTTCTGTTTTCGCCTCACATGCGGAGGGTTGTACAAGTCGCTCTCCAGGCGCTTCCGTCGGCACACGTTGATCACCGTCTGACGCACGAGAAACCCTGAAAGGCAGACCCAAAGGAAAGAAAAACTAAGTCACAATTTTGTCACATCAAAATTCTATTTTTCCATTAGCTTTTAAAGCTTTATACACATCTGAGGAAACTGTAGAAACCACAAAAGCTAAGGTGGGACAAATGCCATTGAAAGACTTAAAATCTAACTTTTAAAGTCAAATATATGTCATCAATGTTAAAGGGCACCTATGATTTTTATTTCTCATACTTCCATTTTGGGTCTCAACTGCTTCCAAAAACAACCAACAAGAAAAAAACACCACCCAGACAGTTTTTTGGAAATAAACTTGAGTTTGTTGGTGTCTGGAAAATTAAACATTTCAAAAACCTCCTGATTGTTGAGTAACACTGCACTGTTACCTAGCAACCACAGCCAAGGTGGATGTTGACTTACTATTCAGAAACCACTGGCTGCATTCTTGTTGGTTGTTCAGCAGGCTCCACCTCTGCGTGTCAAAGATGTACAGCTGTATAATTGTGCATCTGTTTGCAGCAGTTTTCATATTTGAGTTGAAAGTTGAGTTGAGGGGGCGTGGCCAGCAGATTTATAGTGACAGGAGGCTCTAAAACAACTCAGAATAAATTAAAGTCTCATTATCTAAGAATGATTTGGAGCAAGAACAATGTAGTGAACATGTGTTGTATGTCCCATAGAACTGCCCTAACATTTTCATGGAAGCATAATAGGTCACCTTTAAAAATAATTAAACATACAGTTTACAGTAGTCAGCCATCACATGTTGGCCGGTCACAGCCCCTTGCCACAGTGTTACCTAGAGCCCGGCGGCTGACCACCATGCCGTCCACCAGGGGGATCACCATGCCAAATTTGCCCACAGCTCCGTGCAGCCGGATCCGGAAGAGTCCCGTCTTCAACGGGTGAATGAAGATCAGAGGAACGTCCTTTTCCAACAGCCCTGACCTGGAGCAAAGACCAGGAAGGAGTATGTTTAAAAAATACACATGCGATGGTCATCTTTGATTATTTATTTGTAAAATATATTTAAAATGTCTTCGCTTAATTCTAAAATGGGCAAAATGATTGAAAAACGGCAGTGAAGTTGGTTTAAGATTGCCTCTTCATAGTGATATTAGAACAGGAATCCATGAGTTGCGAATCCATGAAGAATACAAAGTTCATACAACAAAACAAATCATTTAAAAGAGACCACTGTTGCAATCTAACACGAAAAACATAATGCAGAACAAGCATATCTATTGAGAATGAGGAATATTTCAACTAAAAGACAAAATACCTATGAAATAAGGATGAAGGACAAAAAAATAATAATAAAAAGATTGAAGCAGACAAAAAATTGCTTTTACTTTTGCTTGCATGTAAAGCCTTTTAACATTTGGCTTGTTTGCACCAACATGTCCCAGGTTCACCAGAAAGCGTGTTGAAATACATGTTGGTCTCCAACTTAGCTTAACTTTAATCTACACAAAGATTAAAAGTGTAATTTGTGACTCGTTCACCTGTTTTCAGACCGATGCTTTTCTCTAGTTTCTCTAGTTCGTGCAGGTTCCACCAACTCAAATTTAAGACTTTTTAAGACCATTATGAATGAAATTTAAGACCTCTATCATGTCAGAAATGGAGAGAAGAAAATCACATATATGTTCTCTACAGCTTCAACCTCCGTATTGCCATACTTGCTAAACATGATAGCTAGCTAGTAATAATACATTAGAACCTAGCGGTAGCCTCAACAGCCTCGAGTCACATAATGCAGAGATCTATGTGCAACTCAAACCTTTGTCTGACAGAAAAATTTTGAAAGAAAAAATTTACAGAACATGTGATTAAATATTTTTGCCATGACAAAATTTAAGACCTGTGATCAATGTGTTTAAGGTACATTTTTTAATGAATATAAAACAGTTTTAATGCATTAATTTTAGATAAATGAATTTAAGATTATAAAAATGTGCAGATATCCTGTTCAAATATGACAGATTCATTTTTTAACCTTTTTTTGTTTTGACTTTATGCACAAAGTTCAAAGCAGCAGAATTGATTCTAAACTCACACATTAAACATGATGAAAAAAACTAAAGTAATTTAAAACATACATGTTCTGACACCATTCTTTAAAATAATAAAGTAAAGTCAAACCTGAAGTTCACTAAAAGCAATAGATAACATTGTTCACTGTCACAACAAACTGCTCTGCCACACGTCTTTTTTCTCTGCCAACCTTTGCACACATCATATGAATACTTCCTGTTTTGCACAGCAGGTTTAAAGTACCATTTTGCAAAACAAGCGTTTCTTTTTTTTCTTCCTTCCTTTCTGCACCTGATCTGAACCAGATCACAAGATGATGGGTTGTGCATGGAGGAAAGCAAAGCGCTCTCTGTGGTAACCTCTGAATACCTGCAGGAAGTGCTGTTGCTCATGCTGGCCTCCAGGCCTGTGCTGGTTTCCGCCAACAGATCAGATAACGGGAAGTTCTCTGCAGACCACAAACCCCAAGCGTTCATCAACAGTCATGTCGTATTTAACACCTTCAGATATTTTTGCTGAACCCTGAACAGTTTTATCCAAAAATTTGTATGGTCACATGAAACAGTTTTATAATTAAAAGTAGTGTGTGCATACCAATATCATCAAAGCGCTCCACCCAGACCACAAACACTTTGGTCTCAGGGCCCAGCTGGGGGTAAGACTTTCCGGTCGATGACCTCTTTGTCTTCACCAAAGGACTCAGCTGCAACAGCAACACAACTTAGCAAGTTTAGGCAATGAGTACATTTAAAAAAAAAACTAAATTATATTCTGTGACATTGTAGTAGAGGTTCTGTTTAGTCAAACAAAATGCAAAACTACCTTTTTAGCAGACTCAAGGCTCTCAGAGTGGTTGGGGAACAGTTCCAGTGTGAGATTAGATTGCTTTCCAGGTATGAGGTCTGTGTTAGTGTCTGCCTCCACTGTGGAGTCGCTGTGCACAGATGACTCTTCTGCAACATAACCACCCAGACAAGTTGAACAAACCTGGTTTTTCATTACTTCACATGTGACGGTCCTGGTTCCTGATCATTTTTAAATTGTGATTTTGAACCTTTCCAGAAAAAAGGTTCAAAATCTTTCCTCAAAAATGTATGAACTTTTGAGTAGAAAAAAACTAAGCTTTTCTTTTGTCTCTCTCCCACAAACCACAACGCAGTGTGACAAAATACTATTTTATTCTCTTAGTTTTTAGGCAAATGTCGGCCAAAATAGAAAACACTTCTACACAATGCCAAAATATTAAAAAAATCTAAACAAGTATTTTTGTCCAGTTTCTAGTTCAAACATTTTAATACAATGGAAATAAGATTACCTTTACTTGAGAGATCCTCTTAACATCTCCAGAAAAAAATTAGCAGGATAAATATGCTTGTTTTAAGTCAGTAAGTCTTGAAAATATATATTTTTTAAAAAGAGTAGTAATTCTACAGGCAGTTTTTTCACTTAAATTGAGATATTTTCCAGTTTTAAGTTAAATAATTTGCCAGTGAAACTACTACTCTTTTTTTAATCCATTTTCAAGAATTGTTGATTTAAAACAGGCCTATTTATCTTGCTGAAAACATTTCAGTTTGTTTTGTTTTATTTTAAGTGTATTAATATATTTGAACTAGAAACTAGACAAAAACACAGGTTACAATTTTGTGTTTTTGCAATGCAGTCACAAAATAAAAATCACAATTCCAGATTGAATGCAGATCTTTTTTTTTACCAAATTCCAGAAAACTGGAATTTCTGTGGATTGTTCGGCATCTGAACCAAACTGAGATCCAATTTAAAATGCTCAAATGAAGAGATCTGGAGGCCAAATGGCCATTTTTAGCCTGTCAATGAGTGTGTATAGTTCTCTCCGTAATTCAAAAACCAAATTGTTCAATGATTTATATGAAAATTGCAGCTGTGATGTGACTATCTAATCATAAGGGTCATTCTCTAAAAATAAATAAATTTTTTTAGGAATGAATAGATTTGATCTCAGACAATGAAATAGTAAAGTTCCCAAACTAAATTTATTTTTTTTTCCACACCTACATTAACTTGTAAAGTGATTTAATACAATTGCAGACATTTGAGCAGCAAAAGTCTGCTCAAATGTTTAGAAATTTCTGAACACAAACCTGAATTTTCTGTTAAAGAGGGAACAACAAAGGCGATCTCTGTCAGAGCATCAGCATAGTACAAAACTTTCTTCTCTCCGTTGAACACAGAACCTCCCGTGTCCTCGGGGCTCGCTGCTTCCTCTGACGAAAACAAAAACTGTCATTTGGTGAAGATAACAGCATCAGTTTCTGCGCTTGGAACTGGTTGTAAGCTGACCTGTCTGCAGATCAGTGCTGTCAAAGCAGGAGTTCAAGGACCAGCTGGTGTCCAGATGGCCCGTCCACCCCGGATGGTCGCCCACATCCACAGGCCAGCCCAGAGACAACAAGAACTCCAGGAAGTGGGGCTGGACAGTAGCTGACGACTCCACGTTCCTCAAAATCTGAGCACCATGGAGATGCACATTAATATACCGAAAAAATATTTTGCAAACGAAGTGAAAAACGGCAACGATGTTCTGACTAAACAGAAAAATCTGTCTGCCCATCTAGAAGAGTTAAATTCCCTTTTCAAGTGTAGATCATTTGTGTTTCATATTGTCAGCAACAAGGCTGGGTGACATGGACGTAAAGTTCCAACACTGATCTTGATAAACACACACTTTTATAAAGAAGTGTGATTTATTTCACTAACACACACAGTAACTGCATTCAATCATATTTACTGATATTTAATGACTGGAGAAAATAATAAAACTAACCAACAATATGATCAGTTTTGGGAATTTTAAACATTAACTGGAATTTATTTTGACAGTAAATCAAACTTCTTATTATAAGAATTTGATCATGTTAAATAATATAATAAACACCTGTTTCAAAGACCTCAACATCATAAAAAAATAATACAGTCAACAATCATAAAACAAGCAACAAACATTACAATTTGTCAAATGTTATCAACAAAATCTAACAAGTATTCATGAAATAAATTCACAAAAGTTCCAGTTATGAGGAAATAAGGCAGATCTGATCAGGTGGGTTTTTAGTCACTCAGTGTTTCTGCAGTTTTACAGTTTTCTGGAAGTTCATTCTAGAACAAACATTTAGTTGTAAACTATTTTATTTTCAACTAAAGTCAAAATCTATTTATACAATTTCAAACTGCACATCTTCAAGGTGCCTGTAAAACACCTGCAGAGTCTCCAAGTCTGTTTCTTACCTCAGAACTGCTTTTCTGTCCCGCCCTCACATAGAAAATAAAGACGGTGTCAAACGGTCGGCAGGGCAGCAGATCCAGATAGCTGACGTCATCAAAAAACCCCGGCAAGGATGAGTCCAGGCCGATCAGATGAGGAGGTAGACGGCTGTTGTTGGGTTCCTGAAAGAAGCAACATGAAGGCGTACAACAGCTAAGCTGGTCGAGTAACGGCAGAGTGTACAAAAGAGTGGGAGGGGAAACATGTTTGTACGGACCTTTAGCGCTTCCAGAGACAGAAAACCGAAGTGAGAGAGGAAGAGGCGTGCTGTCTGGAACTCCTGCGAGGGCGGAGGAGGTTTGCACTCCGTCTGAGGGTCTGGGAAGGACTTGGACTTTAAGAGTTCCTCGCTGCGCTGCTCCAAAGTGTTCTCATAGTCTATCTGCTTGGCCATCAGACTGTGAAGCTTGCTGTGCTGAATTTCCAGCTGGAAAGGAGAAGATGTGGTAAAACAAACAAACAAACAAAAAATAGGAGCTGGACAACCAGCAGCTGATTGGATGGATTCATGGTTAAACCTTCACCGTAAGACTCCCACAACCAGGACAAGAACCTCATCCTCAGGTTAATATGCATGAAAACCTTCATCATCTATATCTTAGTACAATGAATTGAATAAGTGGCACAGAAATCCAGTGAAATGAATCTTCATCCAGGTCTTGTGAAGCTTTCTCTATTAACATCGTCTCAAAATGGTAACATGTCAACTGATTATGTTACTTTAGCCTTGCAGAAAGCTAAAGAAGAACTGGATTACCATAGAAACCAGTTACACCAACCCAACTATCTTCACCCGCTTGTTTTTCACCCAAATTAATTTTGTTGCTCTTCAATAACTTACGTATTTACACATCAGTGAACTTGTGACTGCTGAATCATCCTCATAGCCCAAACAACCCACCTGAGTTTGTACAGTAGCAAACATCAAGAATCAGCTTCATACTGGTTTTCAGTCAGAGTTATCCTTCAGATCTGCAGAGTTTGCATGAAACTGTGAACAGGAAGCGAGCCAAATAATGTACCTCCTTACTGACAATGTCATCCAGGTCTGGAATGCTGACATCGGCTTTGACCAGAGGGATCTTATCCACCTCCTCTGGAAAGGGCCTCTGCTTTACGTTATACTTGATGCCCACATCGTCGTTTGGCGTCGGGCGGCTCTCAGGAACAAACATCTGCCATGGGAGGAGAAATGTGGGCAGATTCAGACTGGAGTTGTTGGCGTTACTATGGACACCAATGTTTCACAGTCATTTCTGATGAGATCTAACCCTCTGATTGGCACGAGCCCCTCTTGGCTGATGGAAGAGCTGCATCGTCCAGGCGTGTCGTCCTGCTGTTCCTCGAATCAAAACGGTCACAGACGGACTGGGGTCTGCAGGGACCGAAATAATTTAGTCAGTGAAGAAATTAAAACAGGCTGATAACTTAAGGAGAACCCCAATCAAATTCTTAGCTAGTTTTCTACAGGAAACCCTGTGCACTGATATCAATATTAATATCGATAGCTGATATTAATACAACCGTAATGGTCAATAACTGCTTACAATTACTGATGTTATATAGATTTCACTGCCCTTCCAACACCTCCATCTGACTAACTTAGGGAAGGTAGCTTGATTCTTCTTTATTGAGAAACAGCATTCACAATGAAGACAGCTTTCAGTGCAACCTGGTAGTTAATATGTGTGGTGTATTTACTAAACAAAAAAAAGATTAGAATTTTTGAGTTTTCATCCTGCCAGAAACCAATCAGGGATGATCAAGCTGAAACCTGCTTGACTCTCGGTGAGTCTCTAATATTTTAATCTCAGCGATAATGTTTTAAAATAAAAGCAGGTCAAATCATTTTTAATAACACAACGACGGGGGGATGATGCTGCGGCACTGACTCTGCTCATTGCCGAGAGGTTGCTCCAGCATGGCAAGGATCACAGAGTTGTCCAGGACGAAGTAGCGGAAGTTTGTGGCTCCTGTGGCACTCAGTCTGGCGTAGCGTATCAGAGTGTCTTCATTCAGCAGGCTGCAGGTGGACGCAGGTCCGCTGGGAGAAGGGAAAGCCCCCAACACCTGCATGATGCTGGTGTCAGGAGATTCACACACAAAAAAACTTTGATTACATGAAGACAAGAAAAGTTTTATTGTCTTTTTTAAGCCTTTTACAAAGTCAATCTGATGAGTTGTTCTATGGTCTGTTCTTTACAACATTTCTGAAATGACAGTTATAGTACACATAAAGTCTATCACAATCAGATGACAGCAACGCATCATTTCTTTTTCATTATTTCATTTCCAGTCACTTTTTGTATCAAGATAGTAAAACTATAATTGTTAGCAGCAGTCCTAAAGTCAGGCAGACAGCGAGTGTTGAGGTTTGAGTCACTAACTCAACTTCGTGGAGCGTTTAAAAACAGCACAAACACTGAACATCTCACCATGATAACGTGGCCTCAGCGGCGTCCTTCACCCTCATTGAAGCTGGATTGTGCTCCTTCTCCGCTTTGTGACGCACTTCCTGTTCATGGCGAGACTTGCTCCCAGAGATTCCCAGTTCCACAATCTCCAACACTTCCATCAAACAATCCTGGCGGATAAACGGAAATGCGTTTCAGTCCAAGAAACTTTCAGCACCGACTGTCTAGACTGAGCAAAGATGAAAACTTTTTTAGTGGGTCTTTGAACGCACCTTTTCATCCAACATGTCGGGGTGCTCTGTGAGCCACACACAGAGAAACTGGAAGGCAGCTACGATCATAGAGTGCAGGTCTCTGGACTGCAGAGGGGCCGGCCGGCTGCACTGGTACACAATGTAGCCGCAGATGGAGCTGACAGCACGTTTACGCTCTGAAGAGTCCACTCCCACCTTCACCTGATGAAGACACAGAGACATGAGGCAATGCAGTAATGAGACCAACTCTAGACTATGGGGATTAGGTAGATGGTCATGGAAGCAGCTTGATTTTGCATTATACATTTGTTATTTTCAGTTTTCTGAAAGAAGCTGCCAGTCTTTAAATTCAAAACACTCCAATATTTCAGGACTCATGATGCCTTAGACACTAACAAGGTTAAGCCTGGTCTTTAGCAAAAAAACAGATAATCCCTATACTTAATCGTTGCCATGAGGTTCTTTCCCACTCTTCCATCCTTTATTTGACATCAGGCTTCCCAGTCTCATTTGTTGCCAAAAAGCAAAGCAGCTGTAGTTTCACACACCCCACCATGTTTATGTTTGTGATGGTAGAAAATGCCACCGTCCTGCATGCCTCTCAAACAATTGGTTAGTCTGAAAATACTGTCCAATAGTTGTTCTAAATAAACATGCATGGCTCTGCAGAGTTACCATCAAAGCTCTCAGTTAAAGTACTCACACAGAGGTGTGAACAAAAGTTCATTTGCTACTGAAGCAGAAAGACTGACCAGCAGTAACATGTATTAAAAGCTTGTGCTTACCTTGGCCAGTCCCGCCAGCAGCTCCAGGGCAGCCAGAGAAATACTCATGTCTTGTCTCCACTGAGAATTGAGCCTCTGTGTGACCAGGTGGATGCTGCGCACCAGCAGGCCTGCAGCTGTATCTGGAAGAGCTAGACCATAAAACACCCCGAAATACCAAACACCGCGAAACAGAAACAATGAAGGGTTAAAGCCACACCACCACAAGGTCAGACAGGAGAAACACTCAGGGCCCACTTAGCAAAAAGAAAAACATCATGCAACAACAACATCTCAACACTGCATAGCATTCGTTACAAGTGTAAACTTAGGGAAAAGATATAAAATACACGCAGAAAGAAACAGGGCTGAGCAATGGGAGCAGATTTGTTATTGGTTAATGTGAAATAAGTTAGTTAATATCTAAAACACTTACAAATACACCTGTTAGATTAATCTAACAGGTGTATTTGTAAAATGTACCACTCAGCCATGTGAGAGAAAAAATCATCTCTAAATGACCTTTAATAAAGGCTGAAACGATTAATTGGATTAATCGTACTGAATCGATTATTGAAATAATCGTCAACTAATTCAGCAATCGATTAATCATTAACTGCAGTTTACAGACTTGGAAAAAAAATACCATTTGGTTAAAGAACATAGAACAAAAATTAAGCCAAAAAAAAAAACCATATGTATATGTTGCATACAACATTTAAAAAAAACTTAGCAAAAAAACTCAAGTGGCAAAGTTTTAACTTCATCTGGTTCAAATTTTTAAAAGAAATCTATCAAGCACCTTTTGCTACCCAAATATTAAATGGTTACTCCAAAAAATAGCCAAAAGATCCATCCTACACATCCTACACATCTTGAGTGGAGCAGAAAGGGCCAAGCTTTTCACACATTGATATTAGAATTATGTTTTAGCTGCAGATGCATCGTTCGCTGCAAATGATCAACTACACACTAAGGAAATGCTGTTTTTGCAATTTAGACAATAAAATGTTCATTTTCTAATTTTAAGAAAGAAACTACTGGTTTATTTGTGTCTTGTTATGTATTTCTAGTATTGTACAAAATAAACTTAATTGGTTAAATAAAAAATCTGCAACCGGTGAAAATTTTTTAATCCAATTAATTGATTAATCGATTATTAAAATAATCATTAGTTATGGCCCAAAATTCAAGGAGACAATTTTTTTTTCAATAAATTGAATTATTAGTATTTTTTTTCATGTATTTCTAATATTGTATACAATAAGTTTAGTTGGTTAAACAAAAAGTCTGCAAAATGTGCCAATTTTCTTATGCAATTAATTGATTAAACATCAGAAGAATTGATCACTAAGATAATTGTTAGTTGCAGTCCTATTTTTAATCAGACCAGATCACTCCAAGCAGTCATTTAGAAAAAAAAAAAACTTGGAAAAATCATCTCAAACTGTTAGATCACTGCAAACAAATGAATCACCTACAAAGACATTTTACCCAGCGCTTCTTAACTCTGCACACCACCTTAACCACGTTAGCTATAAACAACAGGTATGTTAGTTCGGTGTTGATACGAGCCTCAGTGAGCATCATTAATGAAGAGCAGCATCAGTGTGTTAGCTGGCTGACCAGTGGCGTGGCTGCGTGTCTCACCATAGTCTCGGAGCAGCGCCTGCGCCGGACGCTCACAGTCTGGGCTGGTGGCGTCCGCGCTGCCACCGCTGTTAAAGCTGATGCCACTGTTGGTGCGACTGTGACTCTGACTTCTCAGCGTCACATGGCTTCCATCTATGCTGCCCTGAAAAACGGGGGATGGCAGCCATCTTGACGAATGAAGTAGACTAGTTGTTGAAGAGAAAAAGAACGGGTCTGATCTGAGACTTACCGTTTCGGTCTGGGCTCCTATGGCCTCCAGCAGCGCAGAGTCTTGGACGATGTTAAGCATCGCGCCTGAGAAGGATGGAAAAAAAATAATAATAAACACACAAATAAAAATGTCAACAAGAGATAATTGTGTAGGTTAGCCATGTACATTGAAATAGGAAGGAGGTGATACCGAGGATTAATTGCGTGTTGGTGGGATCGGTCTCGGTCTGCAGAGCTCCGATGAGGACGTTAACGAGACGCAGCCTCAGAGACAGGAAGGAGACGGGCTGGTCATGAGGCCAGCCATCCTCCTCGTTGAACTTTCCCTCCAACAGAACCTAAAGGACACAAACCAGCATTAGAGAATTTATTTGCATATGTTGAAGAGCAATTTCTGCTAGCTTGTATGAAAACTAGGGCTGAAATGATTAATTGTGATGAGTTGATTACTGAAATAATCCTCAATTAATTGAGTAATTGTTAACCTGAGTATATGGATTCAAAAAAGGCCAACTGCTGAAAAAGCGTATTCAAAGCAGTAATTAAGTCAAAATTGTACAAAAAATAATATACATTTCCAATGAATAAAAAAGCTGTGCCAGAGAGAGCAGAGGGCAGAGTGTGGAGAGTTTACCTCAGATTTGATGTTACCAAAGTGATGTGGCAGAGGCAGCATGGAAAGAAGGATATTAATGGAAGCTCTCCTCAAGTCTGTAGGATTTACATACATTTTGAATTTTGACAGCTCCCTAAAAAAATACAAAAAAAACCCAGGATGAGAATATAAAATATCCCATAGCAACATTAAGAGTAAGATCAAAGATAGATACAAACAGCTAGGCCTGTCGCGATAAATGGTAAATCAATTAATCGTACGAGAAATTAAAACTATCGACGTCATTTTAATTATCTGCATTATTGTCTCTTCTGGCCTTTTTCTCTTTCTGTTGATGACACCAAATGAAAAAAGGCTCAACTCCAGTGCTCTCCACTGACCCCCCCTTCCTCATTTAACTTAGTGTAATGCCCAGCGCACACGAGCTGTCGGCCGATTGTCGGCCAATTTTCAAAACCTGACAGACCACACATTACCCAACAGAAATCCTAGGTATAACGGTTCGATCCTGCCGTGTGGTGTCCAACAATGGGCACAAAATAATGGCCACAAGTCCAGTGAACTCATTTTAAAACCAGGCATTAATCAATGCTTTACTACAATCTACCTGCAATGCATGTGGCTAGTGTCAGTCCTGACTGAATGAAAATCATTATAACCTATTTACATCACGTTAACGAAGAACAGCTGAAAAGTTACCGGGTTTATCAACTGCGGTAGCAATTTCGCTCAAACTCCTCCTCTTGTCATTTCTATATTCTTTGCATGTTGAGTAAACATTAATGTTGTTTCCACATATCTCCAATGTCCGCTGGACTTTGGGTTGTGTCGTGTCAGCTGTTTGGGATTCCCTCTGTAATTTCCCCTCAGAAAGCATGGAGGAGAATCCCCGCTTTCTGACTGGCTGCCTGTCACATTCAACAGGCTGCGTTAAGATCCCAGTCGGGGAAATCCCCTTATTTAGATCGGAGCATCCAGGATACCATAACACACCACACAATCTGAGAAAGACCAACGTTCTAAGATTGTCGTAAGGGGAAAAATAGCAGCAAAAAATTATGTAGTGTGAACTATTGCATCAGGTAGTCGGATGTGCCCATTTTCTCTATTTAAATCTAATTATTACTGAAGGGCAACATACAGAGTACATAATCTGCACTCTTTTGGTTGAATGCAGTATTTATTTCCACTTTGGCTTTATGTTGTTTAGATTTTTTTGTTTAGAAATCACATGCATTATTACGTCATTTCCATTAAATCAGTGTAAAAAGGTCTTCAAACAATATTATCATTTATCGCAATAATTTTTGAGACAATTAATTGTTGAGCAAAATTTGCTATCGTGACAGGCCTACAAACAGCAAATATTTTCTGGTGTAGAGTCTGACCTGTCTGGCACAATAGTCTCCAGAGCAGCAATGAAATAGGGCACCACCACATTGATGCCCTTCAGGTCGGTACAGAAAAGAGACGAAGAATTGAGGATGATAGAAGCCAGAACAGGTCTACAGATAAAATCAGAAATCTGGAGACCCTGAATCAGAACCATGTAGAACCTGCATAAAGAGGTGAAGAACAGCAGAACATCCTCCATTATGGATGCAAATATGCAAATGCATGTAAAGATTTTAGGACATCTGGACTGAAATAAATATGTTTTAGATTAAAATCCATAACATATGATGTCGTCAGAAGCATTAACCAGAAATGAGGCATCTTAGATTAAATGCAGAAGAGAACACTAAGGTGTAGTTTCTAATCTTAGGTCTTTTTATTCTTGGTACTGTTACTGAAAAATAGCAGTTTTAGTGATTTATTTACCACTACATTCTGATCCAGTTCAACCAGAATGTTAAGTAGACCAGGATACAAAAAGAGTAGTGAGGCAGAGCTCTTATAATTTAGTCCATAAACCAAAACTTATTTTAATTTTTTTTAGATAAGATATGATGTGGCTACATTTATTAAACGTCAATTGATTTTTTTTTTTGTCCTTTAGGGAGAAGGACAAAACACAGAAATCTTCATATTTCTTTGCCACACTATGATTGGCCGGCTGAGAAAGAAAAATAAAATTATGAGAATAAAGTCCTAATATCACAGGAATAAAGAATAAACTCATTATACCAGAATAAAGTCATAATCATACGACAAAAACAGTCATATGACAATAAAGTAGAAATAACACAAGAATAACTGTTACTGGAATAAAGTTGTAATATTAGAAGAATTAAGTTGTAATTTGATAACACTTGCACAAAACAAAATTTAACTTAAAACAGTCATTTTATGACGTTCTTTTGGAAATATTATGTTCTTGTAATTAAATAAAATTTCCTTATCTGGCCCAAACACTCCATCAAATCACACTTATACAAACCAAAGTAAAATCCTCCATAATCTTTCAAACTTGTTCAGACTGCATGTGAACGCAGCACACATTCACACTGAGGCATTTCCTCACCTCGACAGGTAAACAGAAAGAATATCCTCTCCGGTTTTTTTGCTACAAAAGATGCGGCAGAGCGTCCCGCAGGCCTCGGCTCGTCCTGCCTCGTAGCTTTCGGGGAACTCGTTGATGTCAAACAGTGGGTTGGGCACCATGGAGTCAGTGGACATCTGGGAACCTTTCCTCCTCAGCTCCAGGCCCATCTGAGTGGCTATCGCTGGGGCGAGCAGGAAGACAGGATATGAGAGGACCAGGGCAATGCGCTCATTCTTAAAAGCATGCAGCTATTAGAGACAGGCAAACACAAACAGATCTACTAAAGGTGAATGGAAAAAGCCATCCATACAAATCCAATGCATCAAAGCAAATAAAAAGAAGACATTTATTGAGATAAGAGAAGGAAAAACAGACTACACTGACTCCAAACAGACACTCCTCTTTAAAAGCATTCAAGAAGAAAAACCTGACACAAAGAGTTTGCCATACGAGCTGCACCTCTGTGTGTTACATGTAGTGTAAGTCATGGTAAACTGGGTCATTCAAAGTGGCAAAGCAAAATCCCTGTGTCAGCTTTTTGTGATGTCGCAGTTAACATGGCGGTCACCTGAAATACAGATCATTCACTTCATGCACCGAGACAACAAGTCAATAAAAAAAAAAAAGATCACAACTCAAACTAAAACATTTAAAACTAAAACAAAAATTACGCAAACCAAAACATTAATGCAGAAGTAGAGGGAGGGTCTGAAACGCAATAATAGATTAGCATGACTCAAACAAAGTGAAAAAACTGAAATGTGGAAATGGTGTCAACAAACTGGCAACATTATGGTTGAGACAAATGGTCAGTAGACGAAATCCATTTCATCACCTTTGGAAAAGCACTGAACAAACGCTGGTGGTCTTTTTTAACTTATATATACTGTATCTATCTATCTATATACAGTACAGACCAAAAGTTTGGACACACCTTTTCATTCAAAGAGTTTTCTTTATTTTTATGACTATGCAAATTGTAGATTCACACTGAAGGCATCAAAACTATGAATCCATACATGTGGAATTATATACTTAACAAAAATGTGTGAAACAACTGAAAATATGTCTTATATTCTAGGTTCTTCAAAGTAGCCACCTTTTGCTTTGATTACTGCTTCGCACACTCTTGGCATTCTCTTGATGAGCTTCAAGAGGTAGTCACCAGAAATGGTCTTCCAACAGTCTTGAAGGAGTTCCCAGCTTAGCACTTGTTGGTCCTTTTGCCTTCACTCTGCGGTCCAGCTCACCCCAAACCATCTCGATTGGGTTCAGGTCCGGTGACTGTGGAGGCCAGGTCATCTGGCGCAGCACCCCATCACTCTCCTTCTTGGTCAAATAACCCTTACACAGCCTGGAGGTGTGTTTGGGGTCATTTTCCTGTTGAAAAATAATGATGGTCCAACTAAACGCAAACCGGATGAAATAGCATGCCTCTGCAAGATGCTGTGGTAGCCATGCTGGTTCAGTATGCCTTCAATTTTGAATAAATCCCCAACAGTGTCACCAGCAAAGAACCCCCACACCATCACACCTCCTCCTCCAACCTTCACGGTGGGAACCAGGCATGTAGAGTCCATCTGTTCACCTTTTCTGCATCGCACAAAGACACGGTGGTTGGAACCAAAGATCTCAAATTTGGACTCATCAGACCAAAGCACAGATTTCCACTGGTCTAATGTCCATTCCTTGTGTTCTTTAGCCCAAACAAGTCTCTTCTGCTTGTTGCCTGTCCTTAGCAGTGGTTTCCTAGCAGCTATTCTACCATGAAGGCCTGATTCACACAGTCTCCTCTTAACAGTTGTTCTAGAGATGTGTCTGCTGCTAGAACTCTGTGTGGCATTGACCTGGTCTCTAATCTGAGCTGCTGTTAACCTGCGATTTCTGAGGCTGGTGACTCGGATGAACTTATTGACTCTTGGTCTTCCATTCCTGGGGCGGTCCTCATGTGAGCCACTTTCTTTGTAGCGCTTGATGGTTTTTGCAACTGCACTTGGGGACACTTTCAAAGTTTTCCCAATTTTTCGGACTGACTGACCTTCATTTCTTAAAGTACTGATGGCCACTCATTTTTCTTTACTTAGCTGCTTTTTTCTTGCCATAATACAAATTCTAACAGTCTATTCAGTAGGATTATCAGCTGTGTATCCACCTGCCTTCTGCGCAGCACAACTGATGGTCCCAACCCCATTTATAAGGCAAGAAATCCCACTTATTAACCTGACAGGGCACACCTGTGAAGTGAAAACCATTTCAGGTGACTACCTCTTGAAGCTCATCAAGAAAATGCAGAGTGTGTGCAAAGCAGTAATCACAGCAAAAGGTTGCTACTTTGAAGAAACTATAATATAAGGGGTACTTTCAGTTGTTTTACACTTTTTTGTTTAGTGCATATTTCCACATGTGTTATTCATAGTTTTGATGCCTTCAGTGTGAATCTACAATGTCAATAGTCATGAAAATAAAGGAAACTCATTGAATTAAAGGTGTGTCCAAACGTTTGGTCTGTACTGTATATATATATATGACAAGGAGTGGGGGGGCATGAAACCATGGTGGTAATGACAATGGTCATGAGAAATTCAACTGAAAAGCAGGAAGATTTGTCAAGAAACGCAAATCAAGTGAGGAAAAGAAGCTGCCGTTCCTACTTACAAGATTTATAAGAAAGGAGAATTTGGATAAAAGAGGCTGCAAGATAACAGAAATAGTGAAGAGAGACAAAAATCAAAGCAGATCCGATATTTTGGGATCAATTCATTGTATTTTTTAGTTGTTGTGTTTGATACATGACTTTTGACCCACTGAAAGTATTGGACAGTATATCAGACATGGTAGACACGTGCAGGACATTACACCAAAAAGAAGAGATAAGGAGAACCAATGATGAGCCAAATTACTTAGTAAAACTAAAAGCAATAAGTGCTTTTGAGGATTTTTAACAGAGAACATCACTGTAAACCAAATCCGTAGAATATAGTTGTAGCGTTAGCCAGGTTTAGATTAGCTGTCTGATGCAAAATGGATCAGGATCAGATAATAATCTCATCTGTGGCCGCTTCTAACCAAGCCCTCCACACACAGAAAACAACAAAGATTCAAAGACACGGTGACAGAAAGAAAACAAACCCCAACAACTCACGATGAAACAGAACACCACCACAACAGAAAAAATAAATGCACTAATGAACAGCAACATAACACGCAGAGTGGCACCATGCAATCAGCTGAAAGTGCCGCAGCCCGCCGGCTCCCTGCTTACCGGTCATGCTGGGGTCCCGGCTCAGGCCGCTGTGCAGCTTGCAGTGAACAAGAGCGGCGTCAAAAAGCCACTGGCCAAACAGGTTGAGGATGCTGTTGACCTTTGGCCTCGCCGGGGCTGGCAGGGGCCGGGCCTCCCAGCTGCTCTGGTTGGGGCTGGACAGCAGAGTGGGGGAGGATGATGGCTGCTGCTGCTGCTGGGACGCTTTGGCTGGCTGGCTGCTGCTGCTCTGCAAGGGGCAAACCGCACATTCATTTTTAAAACATACACTTCTCTGGATTAAAACAACAATCAGGATACACATAGTCTTATTAATACAATGGTGTATTAGGGTCATTGTAGGTAGATTTTTTTAAAAAAAAGGGAAAGTTAATTTATTCCCAAAAACTTTAGACAAAAGTTACCATACACCTTCAACTTTTCACCTTTAAGGTTACAACCAAAAACTTCAGAGATTGTGATTTTGTAATATGGACAAGGAGTCCTTCGTAACTGTGAAGTTGAAGTGAAATTAGATCCAAGTCTGAAAACTGGAGTGAATTTCTGTTCATCCACTCAGTTAATGTTCTGCAAACACATTTCTAGGAGACTAACATCTTAGAAGAACTGTTGCTCCAACATTCTAGCATCTTTATAAAACCCTCTGAGCAATGTACCAACTCCAACACACACACACACGCCCACGCACCCCCACACGCACACCCACACAAAGCGAATATTGCGGACTGTGTGATTAAATAGATTTTGCATCTTATCTGAAGAGTTTTTGTTTCTTAACTTTCATGTAAAGTTAAGAAATATTACATTAATCCCAACAAATTATCACATATACATTTTGAGAATCAATAATTTGTTAATTTTGTAAAACATATAATTGAAATAAATAAATCACAGGGCCGCAGGTTTACGGAGCTCGCTGATGTGTAACATAATCATTTTGGTTAATCTGTCATTTTTTCTTCAGCTGTTTCACTTTATTGTATAAAGAAATTGGACTTTATTTATTCCAGAATGAAAAGCCGGTAAGAATAAAAGATGAATAGCACTCATACAGCTTAATGTCAGAAATCAGAGACGCACAGGGTCACAAACTTTAAAGATAGCCACTCGCTGCTTATTGTTTCACACTCTTACCTTTTCAAGAAGTCAGGTTTTGATCTTTGAACTTGAAGTTTCAGAATCTTGATTATAAACCTTTCTATTGAAACTCTGGCTCAATATACAGGGTTAGATCCTGCTCAAATCTCAAATCTACTGCAGCCTCTAACAACTTTTTTCCAGGACAGTTTTTATAATTCAAAATTATTTACAAGTCGAGTAAATTCAGATTTAGATGGCCGTTTCAGAGAGGAGAGGGATTTCATTATTTTTTTGTTTTTTAAATCTAGTTTTATTCATATTTTAACAAAGTAAGTTTGCTATAAATGATTTATATTGTTGACCAGATTTTTGATGAAGTGTGTTTTGATGAAGTGTGCTCTTTTCTAACATTTAGCTCCCTTCACAGATTCTCCTTCAGATTCAAGCAGAAACTCAAAAACTGGGAACTCAAAAACATTAATACTACTTCAAGTCACAGGAAACATGTCGGAAAAACAAAATTAAAATATTCACAACCAACTCTTCAAAGGGTATGAATAATTTGAGGCTTAACAGAATCTCTATCCATTGTCCTATCAAGTTTGTCCTCTGAATTCTTTAAAATACAAACTTGTATACAGATAAATGATAAAAACAACTTTGTGGTAGTTGAACTAAAACATTTGTAAGATACCAACAGTAACACGCTATTTAAAACATGTAAGACGTGCTCTCATATGAAACTCCAAACCTTGATTTCTAAACTGTAACCAAAAAGTGCTGCAGCTTCTCCAAAAGACCTGAACCAAACGATCAGCTCATCATGAGGCCTCCTCTAGTTAGAGTTCAGATTGGGTCTAAAAAACAGAAAATCAGACCTGACCCAGCCCGATCCTGATCAGGCTAATTAACTTTATTCATAGCCTAAAGTAACCCAACATATTTTACTTGTGATTCTACCGCTTTCATTTTTAGACTATTTGAGTAAGCAGTGCATCTTCTCCTGTTTCTAGCTTTTGTTTAGCATCTTCCAGCTCCATCTAGTCTCCTGTTGTAATGGCAGAGTGAAAAAAGGTCAAATCATTTGGGACACCCTAGAGTAACTCAACTGTACGTTATGGCCGTGTGTAACAGTCAGACTTACAGTTGAGCTCTTGCTGGTGGTTTTCGTGACCACCGCATGCCGCTGTTTGCGGCTGTGTGGGGGTGTAGTGTTGGCGATGGAGGGGGGCGGAGACATACTCAATCTGTTCACTGGGGTGGGCGGGGCACTGTCCGCCCGGGGACGTGATATACCTGTGAATAAAAAGGCAGCGTCACCATGGAGGCAAAACCTGTTCACTCTCTAATCAGCATTCAGGCAAATGATGAGAAAAGAGAAAATGATTTGGGGTAAGAGATTTAATCAAAGCCCATCTTCATTGGTAAACATGCGTTAGAACGGTTAGATGTGAATCACCAAGATTGGAAATGCACTGATAATGATTGACACTTTGAGACCGGAGTAGTCCCCTGTTGATGATCTGATAGTTTAGTCTATCTGTGAGCTACAGTTTACTTAGCAGTAAAACCTACAGTTCTTAAAGTTCCAGTGTGCAACGTTAAAGCCAATCTAGGTGCAAAAATGCTATATATATTATAAAAATGAACATGAAGGTCAATATTTTGCTTTAAAATAAGATAATCAAATCACTCTCTTTTGTACTAGAGCAGCCCAGAAAGCTCTAAGCTTCAGAGCAACTATATTCAATTTTGGTGGTCATTTTATTCATTTATTTTTATTGCTACATCCTACACACTGGACCTTTAACACGATCACCGCAAAAAACAAACCACATGTCCATCATGTCTCATTAAATGATGCGTCAGCTGATGAGTGTACCATGAGAGAGCGGCAGGGGACAAAAAGAGAATGCCCTCTCGCGTACGTCTCTCTTTTCAACAGAGACACCTACAGTGTGAAGAGAAAAGTACATGCTGACATGTTTCTCCTGAAATGTGGCTGACATTGTTTAGAACCCTCCATCTTCATCTCACCGAGAGGTTCTGACAAAATCAGAAAAAGGAAGGCGCAAAAAAATTCAATGCACAGATTTATTTTCATGATCAAAATAAAGTCAATGTTTTGGTCTGTTTGTTGTTTCCATAAAACCACTTTTGCTCAGTGTAATGTAGTGTTTGCTGTTCTGTTCAATATAACTTTGAATTTTAAAACATGTTGGTATGAAAGAAAGTCAACCAATTTTTCAAAGTGGTTTAAAGACAATTATGCTTTTGGAAAAAAAATGGCAAGTTACCACTGCTGGGCAAACTTCTGGTGCTCAGCTAAAGACCGGCTTCCCCTTTTCACATTCCCTCTTTTTCCCCAATAACTTTATTTCAAAGAAGAAACAAAATAAAAGACAGTGAAGAACCGAATGTCATAAATACCATGCCTAAGGTTATTATAGAACGTGTCAATTTTCATGTCAAATTAAATTGGTGCTTGCAGGGGTTGCAGTCTTTCAAGGGCAGATATCATTTGAATTGAAGTTAGCATTTAGCATTAGCATAAATAGCATAAATACTGTGTTGCTTCAGCGTTAGCAGAACGTATGTTTATGGTTATTGCTTTAGGGTTGGAATAACTGTTAACGCTGCAAACCACTGCAAGTTACTATGGTAACACCTCACCAATTTTTCTTCTTGCTTTTTTAATAATGCTGTCTCTTATCCACTGCTACTAGTGTCAACATAATGAGGGTTTACTAAAAATATTAATGTAAGTTTCTACTGCAACATGATATGTAAGAATCTGTGTGTAATGACAGCCACATCTTACACTAATAAAGAATAATCCACACATTTCCACTGTTAAAAACTGTGTTCCTTTATAGTGTTTAGCTGACATTTTTTGGCCTTTGTCGATGTCATATCTGCTTCAATGTGAGCCATTTGCCTGTGCATCCTCTTACCTAGGAATGCATCCACGAGGCAGCTGATGCCCCTCATGGCCCTGAAGAAGATCTGGGGTAGCTGTTTCAAACACGGGTGCAGAACTACTTCATGAGGAATCCCACTGGAGATCAAAAACTGCTCTTGAAACTTTGGAGTGGTGCTCACTATGGCCGGATTGCTCAAATCCACCGGGTTGCTGGAAATAAACAAGATGCGAGGCATACTCAAGATTAGGTACACAGTTTACAGATCCCAATAAAAAAAAAAACCCCAACTGAACATGTAACGAGTGAGACAATGACCGTATGAGGAGGAATGAACTAAAAGGCAGGAGGACAGTTGGATTCACTCAGAGTTAAAAGGTTAAACTATTCATGTTTAAACATTTTTAGAGGAACTAACTTTCACTTCCCCTTA
Organism: Xiphophorus maculatus; assembly: GCF_002775205.1. NCBI lineage: Eukaryota > Metazoa > Chordata > Actinopteri > Cyprinodontiformes > Poeciliidae > Xiphophorus > Xiphophorus maculatus. Next base: position 1,329,364 of record NC_036443.1, on the reverse strand, counting down.
AAAACAGACCAACATCCAGATCAGGGAGAGCTGTCATTTTTCTAGATGAATGAAAATATACAGAGGAGGTAAAATGCACCCTATCATGTGAAGAAAGCGATACCACGTCTGTGCCACACAGTCGTTGTCCATTTCTACGGGAATCAAGTTGGCGTCTTCATCTGGAACTTTAAAAGGTGGGAAGGATGGTCCGTGAGTAAAGCGCAGCAGCCTTGAATGTGAAATAAAAATATGCATTTTTTTAACAGTAGATAAATAATAATAAACTACACAAACTCATTCTATTGCTTGCCTCTTAGTCCTACCTTGAAGTCAGAGCGCAAGCTACTCTGCTCCACTGCTCTACAACAGGAGGATGATGTCTCCAGTTGGACAGCATTTCCCTTGCGGTCTTCCAATATGGCGGCGTGGGAAAGCAGCGGGCGCATGCAAGAAGCCACACCTCAAACAGAACTGCCATCAGCTTCTCTGCCAGTTTCTCTGCTACGCCCACTGAAAGGAAGAAGCAAAACTAAGTTACGGTTTGTGTTCACAGGGAACAAATGAATGAAGACTGATGGGTATTTTCTCAACCTATATAAAAAGAACCACAGACAACGTTACTGAGTTTTCAACCAAATTCTTGCAAGAATTGAGAAGGCACAGAGGATCATCTCCTACAAGCCGATCTCCTTGCGTTCTGCCATCCTGCTGCAGAACTTGTCTTTTTATTAGCAGAGAAGGGGAGTGAATGGAATGTGGGGGAGTGATCTTAACAAAACAGGGGGGCTACCCTGATAACAAGTAAGGATAAACAGAACTAAACTCTACACACAGACAGTTTTACAACTAAGGAGTATCTCAGGAAAGCCCCCTAAAGAACCCTTATAAAAACATGCGTGAGTTCAAGGAAAGGTCTTACACACAGTTTATCAAGTTCCTCCTCTCTGGGGTGAGAACACTAACCCTTAAAACTAAACAACAACTAGTAATATAAAACTACTAATGTAAGAAAGATAACAAAACATAATAATTCTAACAAAGATGCTGGAGCGCGGCTTACCGCCAACCGATGGAGGAGCAAGCAAGGTGTCGTTGATGCGTAGCAGGAAGAGCAGCAGCACCTCCCAGGTTTCCCTCACCATAGAGACAGACTCTCGTGCCAGCTTCTGGACTGCTGTCAGAACCTGCTGGCAGAGCCTGATGTGGTTCAGACTGTGCTGCTCAGGCCTGCGAGCAGAAACACACAAATCAAATTATTAGCAAGGAAGCACCGATCCACTTTTTTCACTCCCGATACCAATACTTGAGGTTTAGTATCGGTCGATACCGATCCAAAACAGAGAAACAAGTGAAGTCACTTAAATGAATGAATGTACTGAATTACTAACTCATTTAATAACTCTGCACCAATACAGCACATTGAAACACACCAACAGCTTCACCAGCTAACATGGAAAAACAACAACTGTTCAGTAGCTGCAATTAGGAGTAAAACAGCCAATGGAAAATAAATGATAAACAAAATGAAACTAACCAAAACAATAGATTTACTATCTTGGTCAAACATGTAAAAATAAACTGCAACAAATTTTCTTTCAAATGGTTCAGAAAGAGCAATTATAAATTCTAAACACAACGTAAAATAAATAATAAAGCATGACATCACACAGAGCACAAAGCATAGAACTAGACTGATTAGATCAGCCTTATGGATTGGGTACACTGTCACTGATATCCCATCTAGAATTGTTTTCAACATCGGCACAAGTACAGATATAAATATAAGATCGGTGCAAATCTAAATATTAGCTCATTTACAAATGACTATTTAATAAAGCTCAATAATCCAGGTAAAGACAGTTGTTACTGGGCAAAGATTAAATAATTACATTAAATGAGGAAAACTGAGGCAGGTGCATACCTTGGCACAAATACGTTGTAGAGATGTCGCAGGATGGTTTGGACGTACATATTGGGTTCCTTCACCACAGGCTGGGGCATGGAGTCCCTGGGTGACACCAGCGCCATCATCCAGTCTGTGTACACGTCCACACACAGCTTGACAGTGTCACCCTCTAAGGGCAGGGTCAGGCCGTAACACAGCACCTCCATGGTCCACTTCACCTGGGAAGCAGAGGGTTTCCAGATATCAGTCACATGGGGTTTTTCCAACTAGTCTTTAAAATACTTCTGTTAGTTTATAAATCACTAAACAGCTTAACACCATTAAACATGTTTAATCATACCACCATCCAGACCAATCAGGTCTTCTGGTTCTGGTTCTGCTCTGCCTCAGAACCAGAACTAAAAATAGAGAAGAAGCATTCAGCTTCTATGCACCCCAGATCTGGGACAAACTTCCAGAAAACTGAAGAACAGCTGAAGAATTGAGTGCCTTTAAATCAAAACCCAGCTGCTTAGTTGCCTTTGGTTTATAATAATTGGAATATTGATCAATATATTTGATGTATATTCACTCAATGATTTTGATGGTGGCATTTGACTAAATCTGTTTGTTTCATAATTAGTTACCGTTTAGTTTTATGATTTAAAGCACTTTGAACTGGCTTGTTGCTCAAATGTTCTTCACAAATCAACTTGACATCATTAGATGATAGAACAAAATCATTAGAAGATAGAACAAAATCATTAGAAGAAAGAACAAAATCTGTTCATTTCTCTGATTAATGCTTCTGACATAATAATAAAAACCAATATGAGAAGTCAGGGGAAGAAACTATTTAAAGGGAAACTATTTTCTACAAGACAATGCTACCTGTTTATTAAACCTGCTACAAAAGAGGCCTGACTTCAGAGGTATTGATTATTTTGCTCTTTTTGTCATTTCCGACATATTTTGCTTGAGCCATAGATGACTTTTCTGATAATGAAAGGAACTGACAGCTGGTACTATCAAAGAAAAAAGAATCTTAAACAGGTTTTCTTGATTTGAATTGCATATTTGTGAATCAGTTTCAAGATTCCCAAGATTGGCTCAAGTCAAAGATAACCTTCAGAAAAACAACAATAATGCAAGCAGTTTGAGAAGCATTTTATTTAAACAAACACTGACTCACAAACTGTTCCCTTCTGGAGATACAGAAGAGACATTTGCTGCAGCACTTCACTCACTCATCAATCACTCATATGAATAACTGCTAAGAAAGTATCTCTAAATTAACGGCATGAGAGTCTGAGATGATTTAAGCTAATAGAGTTTAAATGGTTTGTAAGAGCAGGAGGGAAACAATATCACCTCAGTTTTTATCCACACACTATTATCTCATCAACAACATTATGAAAAATAAAAATAAAAGAACCTAACAAATTACAACCGATTGTCCCAGAAGTTAGATATACGCTTTCTAAACAAAGGGAACCAATGTAAAGGAAACTGTTAGACTGAAGATGAACAAACACCAGCATGAGTAGAAATTAGTTGGACCTTCTTATTAAATTAGATTTTTCTTGCATCCCTGTATCTTTGTTGCTCCAATTGGACAAAAAAAATACTGAAGTGCAACATAAAATAAACAAATAACCTAAGGTGAAGGTTATTATGAAGCCTTAGAACAACCTTAGAAATCTGAACAGATTTTAAGATTAAAACTAGAAAAACAGATCAAGTCCTAATACTAACAATTATCTGATTTTAACTAAACTCAAAACAAAATGTATCAAAGACAATGCAATTTGACTAGCATTGTTTTTCTTTTTCTTTTCTTTTTTTTTTGCTTTTAGACCTACTGATCCCCTCCCAGAGATGATCAAGGGAAATTTTCCTGTTTCTCTCATTGGAGCAGCTCTAATTATAATAAAGTTAGGACACAGACAGGCTGGTGTAAGAAAACTATTTTTTCAGTTCAGAAAGTAAAAAAAGACTCAGTATTTCCCTAATTTCACTATAAGTTGTATTGTTTAAGGAGTTACTTGTAGTGACTCCTACTGAATCACAAAACATACATTTACGAGAGAGAGAGTTTAAAAGGTGAGCAGATTTTTAGAAATAAAAGGCCATGAGTGACTGCTGAGCGTTTCCCAGAGCTGCCAGCTTTCTCACCTCTTTGTCTGATTTGAGGATGTTTTCTGTGGCCACAGGGCTCACTGCCGTGCCCAGAGGCTTGACCACTGCATTTGCCACCTCTGTGCCCACACTGGGAGGGTAGGTGTGCAGGACGCTGAGGTTACCCTGGTCGCTCTGCACCACCAGCTGCAGCGAGCGCCACTCGGAGTACATGCTGCTGGCGTCTGGTCCTCTTGCCTCACACCTCCTGCCTCCCGCCTGCAGACACACAGGCCAGCTGTAGCAGACACACTACTAGGCTTATTATTTAGTTACTGATCCACCACAGCGGTTTAAATAATACTTTTCTCTGAGTTGATATTACTCTTAAATTAAAAATTTTAGGATTGAGCAAAACTGGATGCAAACAAGCAGGATCAAAACTTATGGCATAAGATATGAAGAAAGAGCGGTTTCCTAAAAACCAAAGTCTTTGGCACACCCTAACCAAATGCAAAGCACCACGGGTGTGTGTAAAAGTCTATAATCACCCCTTCATGTCTCCCTTCCCTGTAAACATGATATGTCAGTCAGTCCGGATGTTAATGCTGTTATTTTACTTCTCACTTTCTACTAAAAACAGTTTAGCATCTATAAAAAAACAACGTGTCTGTTTACTTTAGAAAGAACAGTGGCCAAATGATCACTGTCAAAAACCCAGGATAATTACCAAGCACAGGAATCACAACCAGGAAACGGATCTTCCACCGAGCAGCTTGTTAGCTTTAGCCAGCATCAAAAAATCTTCCTCATCTTACAAATGGCTTTAGCTGAAGTTAGCATGCATGTGCTTTGCTTAAATGTTGCAAGACTGTTTTCCTGAACGTATTAAAAAGATAACATCAAAGTCCAGCAGTTCTCGTTACAAACATATCACTAAATTGAAACTACGTTGTAGTTGTCCGAAGCTAGCCTTGATAACGTTCGCTGCGTTAGCCTCTTCGTTGACATTAGCTTGCTGTCGTTTCTGCAAGCTAACTTTGCAATGGCGCTAACGTTTGCTCATTAGCTGAGTAATTGTTGTCTGTTTTACCTGGACCAGCTGGGGATGTTGTCATAACAGGCCTCAGAAACTCGCTGTTTGTGCTTTCCGTGTAGCGCTCCGCTCTAAACCATAACAGCCTCCATCTTCGCAATGTCAGGGCTCGGATATTGCAGCTTTGACGGGTCTAACGGGAAGAAGGATCCGGTGTGTGGTTAACGCCCCCTAACGGTTATTGCCGGTAATTACGTCCTAGAAATTGAGACAATGATAGATCTTTTGCATTGTTTTCCTTTCTCCAAAATACAACACTACATACAGCACCGCTTTAATAAGCTTTGAGTTCTTGGTTACCTTTTTTACTTCTTCTCTGATTACCCCAGGCCAGATATAGAGAGCCAAACATACCCGTTTCTGGGATCTACATAGCCCAGTGCATTCTGGGATGTTTATGTTTCATGGATGTCTTCATTGCAATGTATCCGCTCTTATGCACACTACAACCTCAGCTGCATTTAACACAGGTGAACTCCAGTCAAGTTGTAGTGATATCTGAAGAATAATCAGTGAAAATCAGACACACTTGAGCTCAATTTTGAGTATCAAAGCCAAAGCTGTAAATACAAATCAAGAAAATTATGGACAACCCTAAGCATCCTCTTCACAAGACTGACAGAAAAACAGTGTCTTCAGTCAGAGGTTTTTTCAAGTTAGTTGTTATACAAACAGCTACAGGACATCTGTCTTGCCTATCATCACCATCAGCAATAACTCTTTGAAGAACCTTGAATTAACATGAACACAGCAACATTTAATTTCCTTTTGGGATAAATAAACTATTTTTGAATTTGAATATGTACTTATATTTAAATGCATATAATTTCATATCTGTATTGCAAAACTGACTATTAGTATGCTTTCTTTTTGTCATTTTATGTGGAGAATCTTTAAAGAGGCAGTTTTATGTATTGACTCATTTGAGCTTTTCATCATGTTTAAATGTTATTCCCTCATCAAAGAGATTCCTAGAGTTTTGTTTTGATTCTTTCATACATGTTTGAGAAAAGATTTAATCTCCATGGATGGATGGGAGCAGCAAAATGAATTAAGAGGTGTATGAATTACAAAACACAGATTCAGTACGTAAAAGAAAAGATACAAGACCTAGAATAACAACAATGTAATATGATATGAGACAGTGGGTTATTAATTATACAACATTGTGATGGACCGAGCAGTTAAGGAACAGCCAGGCACCGGTTCAAAGTCAAAAATAATTGTTTTTTATTTAACCCAAAACAAAACTTGGGTAAATAATAGAAAAAATGACAAAATTTGGGCCCATAAAAGAGGTCAAAGTAACAGACATCAACTCAGACTAACTCAAAAAACAGACCTCCCAAACAGAGACAAAAGGGGACTTAAATACTGGCTGATCAGTCCACATACAAAACACAAAGGGGAAAATACACAGAAACCTAACTGAAACTAACATAGCAAATCCCATTCCCCCCCTCTGGATGATGAGTAATGGTGTGAACCAATTTGCAGTCTCAGCTGGCTTGCTCCACCCCTTCTCCACCTCTCTGCTCTCCTAAGGATTGGGCAGCCAGCACTTAAACTCAGAAACAAAACAAAGATTAAATCAAGCAAAACACAACAATATAAACTAAAATGTGCGCACTTATTCTAGAATACACTGTGATGTGTTGCTTTCTAAACAAAACCAGTTATTCTGTAAATTAAATCCTAAACTTAAAGAAATCCAAATATAAGTGAAATGAACTTATTGTGTGAGGTGAGAGTGAATATTACCACATTTGTCACCCGGTTGATAACAGCCTGCTAGCAGGTAGAGCAGGGACCAACTGAGGCCATTCAATGGGGCTGATAACCACTGATAATCGCCATTCTATGGGATGATAACATCCGAAGCGGGTGCATTTGTGTGGCTGTAACTGTAGCCATCACAAACATTTAGAATTTAGGAAGGAAAAACATTAAGAGAATTGGTCATAAGAACATTATTAATAAACTCTTAATAAACTATTTTTTCCATTTTATTTTAAGATGTGTTGCGCTGTGATTTTTTTTTTTTATAACATCAACAACCACCTTGGATAGAAGTATCTGAGTAAACATCTACTGGTTATTTTTTGGGCTGTGCTAAAGACAGTACCTTTACCCTAATAAAAATACTATAAAAATTACATATAAATAATAATAAAAAATTGCTAAATACATTTTTAAAAAATAAGCCAAAGGTTTCCCATTTGACCTAAATCTAGAATTTTTTTGTTCAGATTAGCTCGGCTAACATTTTACTATTACAAAATAGGATTAATTATAAATGTTTTTCAAACCTTTAATAGAAAGAATGAAGACAGAGCTAGTGAAAAAGTAAAGAAAATGAAACTTTGGATGGTAGAAACCGGAGTAAAATTGGGAAAACGATTATCTTTGTAATACCAGGAATCATTTTAACCTATTTATGGAACCAGTCAAGAGTCAAAAAGATATTTTTGCCTCCCTTTGGGAGACGTTCCTACTTATGCCACATCATTCTCAAGTGTCCACACAGATAAATTTAAAAAAGTGGTAATTGTAAACTCCTGCTAGAAAGAGAATAAATTATCATTCCCAATCTTGTCTAGGATAGGCTTAGCGAGTCCTCACTTGTAAAGTTGTGTTACCTTGTAAAATTTTTGTAAGCTTATAAACAGATATGTTTGATCTGTTGTAATACTCGACATTAAGTATTTAACCTATTTTACAACATTAAGAATGGACAGCAGCATTCATATGCATGTTTTAAGTAAGTTTATTGAAACCTTGTATGAGGTTTTAAATGGAAAACAACAAAAAAATAAATGCAGGGAAAAATCTGCAGAAAGCTAGTACACGACTTTACAGTAGGGGGAAGCAAACACAAGCTGTAAAACAGTAACAGTCAAAAAACATAAACTGAAGCTCCATATAGACTCAAAGTTGTTAGTTCCTATAAGGTTCTCGATAAATAAATATGAATTATAGACCAATATATAGATAGCAACTCAATGTGACTTTTAGTTGCACACATCTGTTTCATATGCTGCATCTGTCTGGTTCCAGAGTGAGTGAATGTTTTGTATTTAAAGCTCAAAGCAATGCAAAAGATTTTGTTATTCAGAACTTCACTTTTACGTGACCCTGCTGCACTCCCCAGAGTACATACAAGCAATCAATGAAAGTCTTAAAGCATGTGTTGAGCAAGAAAAGTGATTTAAGTACAACATTATTTGTAGTAAATGTGTATTAGATGTTCCCATGGTGTTAGGAGTTATAAAAGAAAATGCAGATTTGGACACATGGTGTGCATATGTTGTAAAGCTCTTCTGCAAAACATCCCAGAGAAGCCATCAGCATTCCCAGCCTTCCCTGCTCTGGGTCTTCAAAAACAGGCCGCTGAAATATTCCACATTGCTAGCTTGGGTCATTTGATCAAAGAAATTTAGATCATCTACGGGTGACAAACAGATCGGACAGTAATAAAGACAGATAATACTTTTCTTTGAATTTGAGATGTTTTGCAGTCAGTATGTGCGGCAGGTTTATGAAGTGCCTGCTCCATGAGCCAAACCACATCTCTTCTGGATCATGTCCACAGAGGGGGAGCGGTACTTTGAAGAATTATGGAAGGCAGTCAGCATTCTTTCTCATTATCCTCCCTCCTTCTTTGGTAAGGTGCACGTGTGACGCAGGGCTGCTACGACTGGAAGTCGTATCCCCAAGCATCTGAGAGGAGAAAAAGAAACATTTGCAACCGATTGGGATCATATTTAAACTCCATGTAGATAAAAAAAAAAACAGTGCTGTTTTTTTGGTTTGGTTTTGCATGTAAAGGCAATCATAATTCAAATAATCATCAAGGGAAAAAAAACCCCAAATTTTCCTACATGCTGACAGCTTTAATTTACATGGGTGTTTAGATGTACAAATATGTCTAAGTTATTGTCATTTTAGGGAGAATTACTCCCTCAAGTGATTATATATTGTATATACTGTATATAGGTATAGCTATATAATTTATCTGTTTATTTTTTATTATTATTATTTTGCTTCCACTTTCACAATGCACTAGTTTATTTTCGGTCTTTCATATGTCACACTTGTCACATTGCTAATTTTATAACCCAAATGACCTTTGTCTTTCTGGACTCACCTGAGTGAAACTGTGCTGTGCAACACAGTCCATCCCCCCTTGCCGTTCGATAAATGGGAGACACACAAACTCTGGCATAAGGGGGAAGGTGTGTGAGGCGCGTCGACAGAGAATCGGGTGGAAGGTAAAGGGAGGAGAGTTGGTTGGCGGCTGAGCTTTGCTGCCCCTCCCAGGTGAGCCAGTAGCCCCTCAGACCAGCTGTGCTGCCCCTCCAGTCCACCTGCACTGAAGCACTTCCCACGGTGGTGAGCTGGAGGTCGTCCAGGGCTGGAGTCACTGGGCACAGAAAGCTCCTAGCAGTTAGTCAGGCTTTATACCAAAAAGATTGGAGAAGTTGAAAAACAGAAGGCAGCAATTTTGGGACTAAACTTGAGACTGCAGTATGAGGATATGAAGGATAAATTTGATAAAATAGGAATTTCTATTCATAAAAGTATTATTAATAATAGTCAAAACTATTATTAATAATCTGTACCAGAGACCATGAGAAAACTCAATCCCAAACTCAAACTCTTCTCAATGCTCACCTTCTTGTGTGCAAACTTTAACTGACATCGATTTCTGCTTTCCTGAGGCATGCCGGGCAGTCACTGTGACCAGGTATGTTGACCCTGGCTGGAGGTTTCTCAGCAGGGTGGAGTTCTGTGTTCGGCGCACTGTGACGGTCTGGAGATTGCCCCTGGGCAGGGTGGAGTACTCAATGTAGTAACTTGTGACAGTGTCTGGCTGAAGAGGGCCCCAGCTCACCCGAGCACTGGTCTCCCCAGACTCAGAAATTGTTACAACAGCTGGACTCTCAACCACTACAAGAATAAAATAAAAAAATGATCATGGTAGACACATTTTTTCAAAGGTAAGAAATACTGACTGATGTCCAAAAAACGTTCTAAGGATGTTTTCACACCATATAGTCCAGACGACTCAGTTCTATTGAGGTCAAAAATAACAATATTTGTTACATTTTTAGCTGATTTGGTTTTCTTTCACACAGCACTGAGTCAAACGATCCGAACCTTTGAAAAACCTGTTACCCTCCTTGCCTGTGGGGGCGCTGCACCAAGAATCAAAGAAGGAAAAGACACAAAGATCTCAGACGAAGACATAAGCTCAACTTCCTGCTTCACAAGATTCAAACAAAAATAGAACAGTCTCATAGCATCAGATTTTAGCAGTTGAAAGGCTTCTTTTTAGTAAAAGATATCAAAAATTTCTCCCTCTAGCATTTGTTTTGGTTATATTTTCCCAGAATACCCTACACTATAGTTCGCTTCCTGCTTTTGGAGCGGTTTTGAACCAGAGACAAAGGTTTTTAGGCAGACCAGAGTCAGTTTTTTTGGTCCGTGTTTGAGTTCGATTGCGCAGTTAGTTCCCCAAACAAACCGTTTGGACAAGAGTTAAGTTAAAGCTGACTAAACAGAGCTGGTGTGAAGGCACCCTTAGCTCAACAGTAGCAGAAAATAACAGTGCACGTTTCTGGACACAGTCTGGGAAACAATCTAACCTGGCTTTGTTGTGAAGGTGGTGGAGAGTGTGTTAAATGTTATTTCGTTAGACTCTGGAATCAGGCTGACAGAATAGGTGGTGTCTGGCTTTAGGTCAGTCAGTCTGAGGCTATTCAGCTGCGTGGACTGGATCAGTCTCTGGTACTGGTTTCCACCGGTGCTCGGACTGGTCCCTGATCCGCCGCCGCCACCACTGCCTCCAGTTGAAACTTCACCAAAGCGAATCTCGTAGTGGCCCGTCAGACCAGACAGAACGGGCCTCCAGTGGAGAGAGGCCGAGTTGGTGGACACGTCTCGTACATGAAGGCGCTCAGCTTTGATTATCTCTGTTTGGGACAAAACCAGGAGATTTTATTGGTACTGCAGTGCAGTTTAGGGGCTAGGAGTAATTTGGTCAAGTGTCATAAGTGTCAACAAGGAAGGTGGCAAAACAGATAGCTAAATATGTCCAGACTTCAGACAGCCTCCCACAGACACAGGCTCTGCTTTCTAATTGCATTCTTTACTCCTGCAATAAGACAACTTGAAATAACCAACCCGTAAACTGTCAGCAATGAAACAGCTACAGAGAGCATTGATATATGTGCTTAGATCTTTGTGCCAATTAAGGACTACTGTATTTCGCCTACATATACACAGGTTTTATTTATGCTGTGCATCATATCCTCTGTATGCAACATAAACTGTTATGAAGTGGGCTCTGCAAAGTAATATGCCAGTTACCTAATGCAGCCTGAGAATTGGGCAAACTCCCTACTGTGTATTTATGTATGTCTGACATAGTGTTGGAGAACGTAGGAAGGGAAGTTGAATCAGTAATCCATTAATAGATCAGCCGGTCACATTTCAGAGAGTCTCAAACATGCAGGAGTCTCATAGTGTCCTGGTATCCTGTCTATACTTACACTGGAGGAACACCATGCCTTACTGGCAACCCACTGCACTTACTGCAGGTCCAACAATAAAAGAAATGTCTACAACAGTTAATGTTTTGTTTAAAGGACACTTTTGGTAAAAATTCCTTTAGATGTTTTCTGTATGGTTTCAACCTCAGTCTCAGTACAGCTGGATTTTATTGAAATCTCAGTGGACTTAAAGTAATTTCATTTTACATAACTTGTTCAATAGTTAGCATTCTATATGTTGGTAATAACTGAATAATCACCCAACAACTGAAATCTGTAAATTTTCCTTCAATCATCTCTGAGAAGTTGTCAGCAAGTAAATGCAGCAAAATCCAAATTTTCCTCCCAATTCATTAAAACCATCAAAACTAAGAACTTCAAACATTTTCAGTCAGCAAATACATCAGCTGACAGGTTACAGTTTGATGCTCTTTTTTAGTTCACAAAAATAAAACATATATCTATATGTTTCAATGAAATAGAGGAAAATTATTAGTGGTGAACCGATTGCAGTTTTCTGGCCAATCACAGATTACGATCCTTAAAAAGTCTGAACTGCTGATTCTGATTTTGGCCGATGCCAGTTTCTTTTGTCTGAAATGTTGCTAAACATAGCAGGGAAGTCACTGAGTTGGCAAAAGAGGGGTTAACTCCAAACATGCAAACATTTCCTGATTGGCCTTTATTTTTTGTGTTAAATTTTGGAATAAAAATAAGACTTTACACAAATTGTGACATTTGCAAAATATAGTTTTCACTTGAAATGAGAAATTATGTAAAGTTCTTAATTATTACATTTTATAACAGTTTTCTGAGTCCTAAATATGTTTGTTCTTCCAGTAAAACGGTAGGCAGCTTAGAAACTGCCATTGTAAGAAGTGAGAGTAAATATATTGTTATATTTGGTATTCGGTCCTCAATGGAGACTTCAAATAAAACATTTGAGAAAAAAAGTTGCTAGTCAGAAAGCCGCATTTCCATTAATGACAAACAGGGGGCGACACTTTTGTTTGCAAACAGCAAATATTTATACAAATGTCAAATAGAAAATGAGCCTATATTTAACTTATTGATTAGTGATGATCTTGTAACTGATGCCACCTGTGAAAGTTGCAGGACTCTGGCCCTCGAGGAATGCAGTTTGAGACTGGTTTAGGAGCATGGCAGCCAGTGCTGCAACAGCTTATATAGTCATGGAAGAAAACCAAAGAGCCACAAGCCAAAGAGCTGAACTTAAAGCTTTTAAAATAGAAGAGCACCTTTCAGTAGCAATCTCACCAATGATAGCATCGCGCAGGTCTTTGGTGATGATGCCCATGTCGTCAATGTCCACAAAGTGCAGGTGGTTTTCCACAGGAGGGGTCACAACCTCCCTCAGCACCTTGTAATTACTGTGCCCTGTTGAGACCACCAGCAACGCCACACCCTCCTCCCGCAGCTCAGCCATCGGTCCAATCACGTCCCCTGGCTTCACCCCATCAGTCAACCACACTAGTACTCTGGGCAGCCCTTTTCTCGCCCCATCGGACGTCCCGGGGCGCAGCACCCACTCCTTGGCCATTTTGAGAGCATCCACAGTGTTGGTGTCCCCCCTCAGGGGTCGGATGTTTGTCAAAGCCCCCTGGAGGCCACTTTGGGTACTGTATCTGTTGAAGCTGAACTCCAGGCGTGGCTTGGTACCCACCTGCAGCAGCCCCACTCTCACTTGATCCCTTCCCAGAGAAAAGGGGAGCAGGAGCTCCGACAGGAAGGAGAGCATGCGGGCGTGCTCATAGGATGTCACGCTCCCTGAGGAGTCCAGCAGAAAGAGGACGTCACCCTCGCAGCAGTTCAGCACTGTGGAGGAAAAAAATTATGTATATAGTCATAAACCTCCACTGAGATTCCTTCTCATTCCTGCAATATTTTCCACAATCGGCTGCCACAGAACACCCTCCCTTTCACAATCCAAGTTCCTTGGAAAAACGCTGTCTATTACAGCAATCTTATGGGGAATATTGTCAGCATCAACGCCACAGCGACATGTGCAGATAAGCAGCACTCAAAACAAACAAAGCAGCCAGTAAGCACCGATGAATGAAAGGCAGCTAAGGAATGAGCCAAAGGGTGATTTTTTTTTTCAAAACAAGTTGACATAAACAGTGAACAGAACAGTAGTTCCTGGATAGTTGTGGAAAAGGGAGTGAAAAAAAAAACAAACTGTAGGGAAATAAAAGACATGAAATCGAGTGAAGTGCAGAGGGAAGAGGGCAGGTCCAGGTGAGAGACAGAGAGGAATGCTGGGTAGACATATACACATGTACATTCACACATATAAACATATACAGTGTAAGGAACTGAATCTAACAGAGATAAATGGCTGCAGACGTTCAGAATGATCATTAATCCAAAGGAAAACAGCCAGACCAGTGGTTCAGAAAAACAAATCATGTGAGAGAAACAGCAATTACATTTAGTTTGACTTCATAAGAAGAAAGCTCAGACAAAAGTCTTCAGAGGTTTAGTTTTCTTTGAATCCTCTTTAGAGCTGAAGGCTGAGAAAGCAGCACAGCACCAGCCTTTCCTCTCCCACATGCCCTCCATCCACACCCACACCTTTATTCCTCCATGCAGCTCAGGAAGTATTTACGTCTCTCTTCTTGTTTGGACTTTGGAGTCTGTGTGCTGGTCCTTACCAACCCGCACAGCCTCCACCTAAATGCAGGTGTGGGTTTATCTGCTGAAGTCAATATTGTCTAGACCAGGGGTGTCAAACTCAAATACACAGTGGGCCAAAATTTTAAATTGAACAAAGCCGCGGGCCAAGGTTGAACAAGTGAATCTTAGGAGTACTAGGTTTTCGACCTCTCCCCAGATTTACTGAAACAGTGCCAAAAGGCCCTGAGTCCAAACTGACGACTCTGATGGCTCAAATTAGCATTCTTCTTCAATTGTAAATGTGGCCGTTGACCATCAGGCCAGAAGGTAGGAGTATGAATAGTCCATGTTGGGGGTGGGTATCTATGATACCTACAACTAGTCAGTTTAGTTTTGAAGCATACATGAAGTGTTTTTGGAGAGATGTGACCGTATGCAACGAAATTTCGTTCTGTATACACCCTGTGCATGCAAAATGACAACAAAGTCAGTCTAAGTCGAAGTCTAAGTCTAAGTCTAAGGAACAATTGTGCAACTGTGAGATGCGTTGAGGCCATTACCAGGGTACTTATAAGGTAATGGCCTTATTTACAGAACAAAAGCAATCCTTCAGGTCATTTGGCCTATCTCTAGACTGCATAGGTAAATGTCAAACTGGACTAACTCCAGTACTTCCAGTGCTTAATATGGACCCAAACAAGTTTTGATTTAACAATAAATATTGAACAAGCAAGGCTTATATAACTTAAAAGTGCAGGCGTGCAAAATTGAGTTGCTAAAAATAATAATAAAACATATAAATGGCATATTAAAAAAAATTTAAATAAAAATTGAATGCCTCCTTTCTGAGGTAAATGTCAAAATTAGCTTCGTACACAGACTAATAAATTTGAAAATAAAATAACATAACAACTATGAATAAATCATTAAATAAACTATGAATAAACCATTCAGGCCTTGGAGTAACAAGAAAAGGTGCATAGAAAACGTATTTATTGCTCATTTTGCGACACACTGATCTACTCTGATGCAGCCAAGTCAGATATCTGGCATCGTTTTTTGGATGCCAGTTCATCAATGTCGGGGCTCAGAGTTTGAGCTGAGGAAACCTTCATTATCGAACAAAGATGTTCGTCAGTCAGACGTCTCCTGTGAGACGTTTTCGTCATCTTCACTGAGGAGAAAAGTTGCTCACATACATATGTAAACAGATATTCTGTCTCCCACCTGTCCAGAAAAGTTCTATTTTCTGTCTTTCTTTTTGCCATTTTTTGGTAGAGTAACACAGTGACAGCTGTAGTTTGAGGTCGCAGTGTGGTTTGGGGGAGAGGCCCGGGGATGCGGGGTGCGCCGGGGCTTTCAATCGAAG
Source organism: Xiphophorus maculatus (assembly GCF_002775205.1). NCBI lineage: Eukaryota > Metazoa > Chordata > Actinopteri > Cyprinodontiformes > Poeciliidae > Xiphophorus > Xiphophorus maculatus. The sequence continues at coordinate 1,313,723 of NC_036443.1, read as the reverse complement.
GAGTGCGCAAGAAGACGGATCACCACCTTCCTAATACATCCATGTCCGCTACCATAAGTGCTACTGACACAGAGGAAGATGCGTGTCTGCCTCTGTCCTGATTGACGTGCCAAAAAAACAGCAGAGCATTATGGGATTTGTAGTATAACCCAATGTATAATACCGACGGGCCGGCTCTAATATTAATTTGAAATTGCCTCGTGGGCCAAATATAATTACACTGTGGGCCAACTTTGGCTCATGGGCCAGAGTTTGACACCTATGGTCTAGACCCTTTACTGTCTGTGGCTGATGCAGGTAGCAGTGTCACATAACCACGGGACATATCAGACACATCATTTCAATTAGAACTGGCTGATAAGTTCATTTTTATTGATTAATAGAATTTATGGTTTTTGAAGATTTAATCTTTGGAAAATATGAATTTTTTTCTATGAATGTATTTCTTGAGTTTCCATAGTTCAAAGCGATGCCGCCATCTTGGTTTGCAGGCGCGCTGTACAGCTATTTTGAACATAGGTCAACTCTATGAGGGAAAATTAGAGCCGAGCTATGATTTATTTACTTATTCATGAGAATAACGTCATAATATTACCAGAATAAAGTACAAATATTAGGAGAATAAAATAGTAATTTTATGAGATCTCCAACATGAAAAAACCCCCAGAAACTTAAAATGAGGAATATTGAGCATCTTGCAAAATTATCTATTGGTATAAGTTTTTTAGATCATTTTTAAATTAAAATTAGCATTAAATTATTATCAATAGCAGGACTTTGAAAAAAATCAGGCAAACAGCTGTGACCTGGGGTGGTCAGGTCAGATTTTCAGAACTATATAGAAGTGTTATTCTCATTAAAATGAAATTTTTCTTATATTTAATATGGTTTTATACTATATCTATGAATGGAAATATGAAAAGCAAAACATATGACCCATGGACGATAAAGGTACTGTGAATTTCATAAACGAAACAAACATAACTTCATCAAATTCTAGTTTTCTTTTTCTCAACAAACAAAAATCAGGAAAAGTGGTTCCTGTGTTGTTAGTCCCCATTTACTCTAATATCCCTAAATAAAACTGGCAAGAGTGTATCTGTGTTTAATAGGAATTAACTATATAATCGGCAAAGACATCGGTATCGGCCGATATTAGTTTTTTTTTAACATATTGGTCCAATGAGTAAAACTGGGCCGATATCAAGAGCTGATATTTATTTCCATCTTGTTGCTGTTTGTGTTTCTGGAGTCGGTGATGTTTATTATTTATTATTTCTGGTCATGTGACAGTGATGCAGCACAAAGTTTGAAGAGTTTAACTGAAGCAGAGAAGCAATGCCAACAGTGTGGTTGTTTGTGTAGTTGAAAGGATATAGAATAGAATGGAATAGAATTCAACTTTATTGTCATTGCACTGTCACAAGTACAAGCAACGAGATGTAGTTTGCATCTATCCAGAAGTGCTCTATGAGATATAAGTATTTATTTACAGATGTACAAGACTATGTATGTATGGACTATAAGGGGTTATAGCAAAGAGATATAGATAGTGTGTATAAATATAAATATGGGAGCTATATGCACAGATTATACAGATTATACAGAATATACAAGAATGTTAGGGAATGGATTATATATGTATATAATATAATACAAGATAAATAATGGCAGATAAAATTTACAGGTTGTATGTGTGAGTGAAGAAAACAGTCCGTGATGTGTGTGTGTGTGAGGATAGTCCATGTGTTATTGTTGTATGAGAGGATAGGGGCGTACAGTCCTTATAGTTTATGTTTTATGTCAGGAGGCGTTCAAAAGCGTGACAGCTGTGGGGAAGAAGCTGTTCAGGTGCCTGGTGGTTCTGGTCCGTAGGCTTCTGTAACGCCTCCCAGAGGGCAGGAGGGAAAAGAGTGTGTGTGCTGGGTGAGTGGAGTCCTTTGTGATTTTCCCGGTATATGGAAATATATACATAAAATGTATAAATAATTTTGGTAAAGGTTGGTCATCACCATAACTGAAATATTAATATAAGTATATTAATATTTCAGTAAGACAGTGATCCTAAACATGCAGCCAGAGCTCCAAAGTAAAGGTTTAAATTCATGCATGTGTTTCTAGCGGTTCAGACATAAACCCAGTGGCAACAAAATTCTGTTTATAGATGCTATTATCCAATCTGACTCAGCTTATGCTAAAATCAGAAAAATCCCAAGAGAATAGATTAATTTATGAGGCAGTAGGACTTCATCAACTCTCAATCTTGATTGTTATGAAAACAAGTTTTTATATATATAGTATGACTATACACTGATGAAGTATAATTACTGCAAGTTCATTATCTCATCTGGTTTCTATTAATGCAGAAGCAAAGTATCAGATCCCACTCACTAATACCATAGTTATAAAAATCCAGACTCATTAAGAAAACCACAACTGTCACAGCCGCTAAGTTTAGCCACTAATGGTCGCAGTACCACAGCTGTTTTGATGTTGGTTTAGAAATTAAAAGCTGTCAACATGTGGGTCATTCCAACTGGCAATGAAAGAAAATTCAAGCATTAAAACTAAATCAAAGTAGAGTCCTCATGTTTGCTTGTTTTTAGAAAACATGAAGGAATGGATGGATAGAGTTGATTAAATCAACTCTATTTGATTTAATCAAATAGAGTTGATTAAACTCTATTTGAGTTTAATCAACTCAAATATTGATTAATATCAATATTAATCAATAACTCAATAAGTTATTGAGTTAATTTCTCCCACAGGACCAGTGTTGTATAGTAACGAAGTAAAAATACTTCACTACTTTACTTAAGTATATTTTGGAGTACTTCATACTTTCCTGGAGTATGAAAATTTTTGATGACTTTCACTTTTACTTCACTATATTTCCGAACTTAATTGCGTACTTTTACTCCGATACATTTTCAATGTGTGGTTTAGTTACTCGTTACAAAAAAGCGAGAGAGAGAAACGAAGTGTTTTGATCCCACCTACTGATTAGCAAGTAGCAAGCAGGCTACCAAACAACGTCCGTAGCCTACTTGCCTGGGCTTGTTCATCACCTCCAATAGGATACACCTGCTTCGCTTCTCCCATTAAACATAAAGCAAGTCTCGCAATCAGGAACAGCCACATGGAGGAGGAGACGGAGACCACAACGACTGCAACTACGTCGGACACGGCTCCAGGGGAACCACCAGCTGGTGATAGGGTGACCAGACGTCCTCTTTTTCCCGGACATGTTCTACTTTTCAGACCTAAAAAGATGTCCGGGGGGAATTTAAAAATTGTCCGGGATTTTGGTCAATTGCCTCAAAACACATCACATAGCTTACAGTGCATTGTAGGGCACTGCTCACGGCGCTGCGTGTCACGTAATCCCTGAGCCGCGTCAGTGGGCAGCATCCACCCCCCCCCCCCCCCCCCCCCCCCCCCCCCCCCCCCCCCCCGCTCCGAAGTTTTCTGGGTTTTTTTTTTTTTTTTGTATAATGACCAGTTGTGTGCACCACCTATTGACTGATTCACTGATTTGTGAAGTAGAGTAATCGTAACAGCTCTTTTTCTTCATGTTGGCCGCATTTTCTGTACTATTTATTTTTCTCATTTTCAGCACTGACCTTACTTGAAGGGAAAACTTAAGGCTTACAAAAACTTTGTATTTTCTGTCCTGGAGGGTTTACTAAGAAGCTGGTTCAGTTGTAAAGCAGGTTAAGTTAACCTTGTGCTATAGGTAAAGCACCTAATTTTCTTAACTAAGTGATGCCTGCAGGTTTATCTATTAGCAGGTTCAATTTTGCCTGCACTTGGTTGTGTACATTATTTTAAGTGTATTTGACAAGTTTACCAAAATATAAAAAATGTCATTCAACCTGCATTTGCTTTGTTTTACTTTTTACTTGTACTTTTCATTACATTACTTGAGTACATCCATTTTTACAGTACTTTCCATACTTAAGTACAAGAAGTTTCAGATACTTTAAGACTTTTACTCAAGTAACATTTCAGTCAGTGACTTCGACTTTTACCAAAGTCATATTTTGGAGAGGTACTTGTACTTTTACTTGACTCTGAGATTTCAGTACTTTATACAACACTGCACAGGACTGTTCTATCCTCCCCTGCTGTAATGCTGAGAAGTGTATGTCTGATTCCTGTCGGGGCACTTGGGGCCATCCGCTGCCTGCCTGTGTGGTCCCTGGATGCCCTCTGGTTTGGGAACCCCCTCCTGCCTGAGGCAGTGGGACTTCATCAACTCTCAATCTTGTACCTGGAGCCATGTCATGTCAGTGAGAACAGTGGAGTAATATCAACCCCACCCTGATCCACAGAACAGACAGTGTGTCCATTTAGTGGAGCGCTTTACTTCCTAATGGCAGGAGTCACAGACATCATTGTGTCATTAATGCATTTAAACTCAATTTATGTTCACTGACTAAAAGTTACAAATCATTGATCACTTTATTTTAAATTAAATACGAAAGTGAAATCTAAGTATTCAGCTAAGTCTATTTATTTTTTTACTCGTTCAGGAATAATAAAGTCAACATTATAAACGAGAACAATAGTTGTTTTTTTGTTTTGTTTTGTTTTTTAAAGAAGAAGGGTTTCAGTTTCGTTACCTCCTTCAGGTGCGGAGTTCTGCGAACACACCACCACCACCATCATCATCATCCATGTTAACATGTGGCTATCCATCACAACGGCTGTGAATCGGTTCCCGTCGAGCAGAATATATCACAGACCTTCTGTCTTCCAGGCTCAACCATACATTGGCCGCAGCCCGGAGGCGCACACTTCCCTGTCAGTAAATCACTGCCAGGCGCATAATTTACGAGAGTCACATCCAGCGCGCCTTTACTTTTACTTTTTATCGGTCCTCTTCGCTGCGCATGATCAGCTAAGCTCCGGAGGTGAAATTAAAAAACTGAAGGCAAAATTTCAGACCATACGTGTGCGCAAAAAGTTTGGACCCAAATGCCCGTCTCTCTCTCTCTCCCTCTTTCTTACTGAAGATACAGTTGTAGAGAACAAAGAGGTAAACACGAGCTCCCCGGAAACAACTTCAAAATAAAATATATACAGGATGTCCTCTTTCAAATTGGTCCAAAGAATGTATATTTTGTAGTCTAAATATTGTTACTTACAATCACACTGACTGTGAAACAACAACAACAAGAAGAAGAAGAAGATCAAGTTAAAGTAATTTTCACTAACATGTTTCTTTTGAGTGAAAGTAATATTAACATTTTTGGGTTCAGCTGGATTCCTGACTTAGATTTGATAGAGACTCCATCAATGAATCAATCGATTCAAGGTGGCAGCATGTTGGAGCAGCTCTGTTCATTTTATTCTGATTTTTTCTATTTTTAAAAGCTTTATTCTGCATGGACATCAGGGGCAGTTCCCCTGGATTGGCAGACTGGGGTGGTGGTCCCCCTGTTCAAAAAGGGGGACCGGAGGGTGTGCTCCAATTATAGAGGGGTCACACTCTTAAGCCTCCCTGGCAAGGTCTATTCAGGGGTCCTGGAGAGGAGGGTCCGTCGGATAGTCGAACCTCGGATTCAGGAAGAGCAGTGTGGTTTTCGTCCTGGTCGTGGAAAGCTGGACCAGCTCTACACCCTCGGCAGGGTCCTGGAGGGTGCATGGGAGTTCGCCCAACCAGTCTACATGTGTTTTGTGGACTTGGAGAAGGCGTTCGACCGTGTCCCTCGGGGAGCCCTGTGGGGGGTTCTCCGGGAGTATGGGGTACCGGGCCCTTTGATACGGGCTGTCAGGTCCCTGTATGACCGGTGTCAGAGTCTGGTCCGCATTGCCGGCAGTAAGTCGGGGTCGTTTCCGGTGAGAGTTGGACTCCGCCAGGGCTGCCCTTTGTCACCGATTCTGTTCATCACTTTCATGGACAGAATTTCTAGGCGCAGCCAAGGTGTTGAGGGGATCCGATTTGGTGGCCTTAGGATCTCATCTCTGCTTTTCGCAGACGATGTGGTCCTTTTGGCTTCATCAGATCGTGATCTGCAGCTCTCGCTGGAGCGGTTCGCAGCCGAGTGTGAAGCGGCCGGGATGGGGATCAGTGCTTCCAAATCCGAGGCCATGGTCTTGAGCCGGAAAAGGGTAGAGTGCCTTCTCCGGGTCAGGGGGGGTGTCCTGCCCCAAGTGGAGGAGTTTAAGTATCTCGGGATCTTGTTCACGAATGGGGGAAGAAGGGAGCGGGAGATCGACAGGCGGATTGGCGCAGCGTCTGCTGTCAAGCGGGCGCTGTACCGGTCCGTCGTGGTGAAGAGAGAGCTGAGCCAAAAAGCGAAGCTCTCGATTTACCGGTCGATCTACGTTCCCACCCTCATCTATGGTCATGAGCTTTGGGTCATGACCGAAAGAACGAGATCGCGCATACAAGCGGCCGAAATGGGTTTTCTCCGTAGGGTGGCTGGGCTCTCCCTTAGAGATAGGGTGAGAAGCTCAGTCATCCGGGAGGGACTCAGAGTAGAGCCGCTGCTCCTTCACATCGAGAGGAGCCAGTTGAGGTGGCTCGGGCATCTGGTCAGGATGCCTCCTGGACGCCTCCCTGGTGAGGTGTTCCGGGCACGTCCCACCGGGAGGAGGCCCCGGGGAAGACCCAGGACACGCTGGAGGGACTATGTCTCTCGGCTGGCCTGGGAACGCCTCGGGATTCCCCCGGAGGAGCTAGAAGAAGTGGCTGGGGAGAGGGAAGTCTGGGCCTCCCTTCTGAAGCTGCTACCCCCGCGACCCGACCTCGGATAAGCGGAAGAAGATGGATGGATGGATGGATGGATAAAAGCTTTATTCCCTAATTTCTAGCAGAAACAATAGTTTTTTGAACAACTATTCTCTGGTTTTGGATGCTGTGCAGATGGAAGGATTTTTTCTGATACCTTTTTTTTTACTTTTGGCCATTTGTTAGGATGCATTACCATAGCAACAGGGTGGTTTGCAACAGGAAGCAGCTGATTAACATCACAAAAGCTCAAATAATACCTCACCTGCATACATAAAGCCCAAATGCCTTATAATCTCAATGTGACCTGGATGCTGTGGAATCTCTGAAGATTATTGTGCAAAGAATATTCTTTATAAAATGAATTCAGAGTATTATCTTCATCAGACTGTGATACAACACCAATGCCTTCAGTCAGAGGTTTTTCAGATTTACACTAATCCAGGATATCATCCCTGTCCACAGCAGGAGAATGTAACTTATTGTCAACATGACAATAAAATCCAAATAAACTCAGATCATGTTTTTCCACAATTATGAAACTTTTTATGTTTTTGTATACTTTATGTCTCATTTCCTGCTAATAGCAACTCATTGGCTGAATGACAAAATTGTAAATCTGAAGAAAACCTGATCGAGATGCAAATAATTAAAATTGTGGACAAACTTTGAAGCAGTAATGTTTAAACATGTAAATCAATAATAAAGATGTCAATTCGTTTCATATAGTAACAGACTTATTCTAGTAACTTCTATGAGTAATAATTGCTTAATGTGTGAAAGTTGAACATAGTTAGCTAACTTAGAATGCAGAAAGCTAATGCTAACTTAAATTAATCAATTTGTTTTCTAAAATGCAATTCAGTCACAGTTTATGACCCAGTGTTTGGTTAATACTGTCCAAAATGTTAAAAATTTGAAGAAAAAAAGTTTCTAATAAGGCTTTGTAAAGTTTGTTAAGCTGAGACAAATTTATGTGCAACCACTGAAATGTCTGGTCAAATGCTCTTTTTATTTTTCTTCTATCTTCTATCTTTTTATTTTGAAAGTTGAGTTGATTTAACTTCCTGCTAGTTTCTTGTCCTTGACAGAACAGGTTAGCCTGAGGAGCTTTTCCGTCCTCATCCCCTTGTTTTCCCAGTCTCCTCAGTAACCCAGAAGAGTAAATAGGTTCACCAACCAGGCGTCAATCTGAACCAGAATTATTTTCACTCCTCAACACTCAGTTAGCAGCCTCTAAAATGTAGAGAGGCACAGGGGAAAATAAAGAAAGAATACTCATAAAAAAAGCTGCCTTTAAAAAGATTTAAAGATGAAGGGGGGTGAGAACTGAAAGGTTTATTAAGCAGTAATAAATAGTACAATGGGAAATACAAATCATAATCAATAAGGTGATTTGTTCTCATAAACTCTCCACATAGCCAAGCCAAATCCAAGCTAGCATACACAAATGTTTAAGCACACAAATGTGGTCTTTTCATTATGTTTATTTATTTGCTTTTATAACTATAACAGCACATAAATACAAAGGGTCAATATTTACAGTGTTAATCCTTCCTTTTCATTTCTGCAACAATTCAGCCTAACATGCTGCAGGGTTGGGCATTTATCATATATCGTTTATGGTTTATTGTGAACATTTTCAGTTATTTTCAAAACAACACTGACAGTATGATCAAAAATATTATTTTTACAATTTTCCATCATTTGTTCCACAAGATTATCAATATATAAAAGTACAATTGAACATATGATTAAATGTAGTTTACTGATATGAATCAGACTTAGTTAGCTGGCATCCTGGAGAAACCTGTTATAAATGAGAATGTTATTAAAGAATAACATTTGTGTTTGTGGAACTATGAATGTTTTGTCATGCAGTTCGTTCCGTTACAATTTTCTTTTCATCCATTTCCAAATATGCAAGACAATGTTAGTGCAAAGCAGTAGTGAATGCACTTTTCTCCTGAGGTAATAGAAACAGGAATAATTTTGGTAATCTAATTAGACTGACGAAGTGATTTCAGCCAGACATATTCATCAGTTTTACCTGTTAATTTCTTTCCATTTAGATTAAGTTCGATTGTCATTATAGGATAAGGAGAAAATGTGAAACTGGGTTTCTTTGTTCTATATGCATCTAATCACTCTGCTCTATAATCTAAAACAAAAGTTGAAAAAAATGAAGCCATAAGGTTAGCAAAGCACATTACATTGTCATCGCAAAAGGTTTTGGTTAAACACTCATCATGATAGAAGCAAACAAAAACCACAAAGATTTATGAAGTTTCAACTCTAGAGAGAGAAAGTCTGCAAAGCAGCACACTATTAATTTGGACAGAAAGGTACACACACACATTTTTTTTCAACCTCTTGCAGAAAACATCACGATGCATTCAGTTGGGATGCTTCAACGTAGACACTGGTAATATTGTTTGCTCTGTGTAGTGTCTGGAGGTTGCATGCAAACAAAATGTTGGTGGGAAGAGATAAATAGTTGGGAGAGGATGGAGGAATCCATGTGGGATATGGAAAAGTCTGGGTTCCTCTTATCCGAATACTTCCATTATTCCTGTAAGACGCTGACAGTAAACACACCCTCCAAACAGAAGAGCGCACTCTGTGATTTGGGAGCTTTGTCTGAGTTTTATTCTAATCGTCTGGTGTGGGATACCACAGGAGACAAGTACAAGCATGTAATTATAATTGTTGGTGGTGACTCACCTTTTGTTCAGTGTTTGTACTTACAAAAGAGAGATTTAGTCACCCATGGAAATGTATGCCTGTGTACAATCACTGAAAGTTTTAGTTTAGTACTATGATGATAAAATTGAGTCCTCCCAGAATGCTACACTCCACTAGAATTCATTCACGCCCTGCTACCACTGGACATGCAGCACTATTATTCTGTGGCTTGTTTGTTTTTCTGCATGTCCTCTTAAGATGAACAGACTTTTCATGTGCTTTATTTTTCACTGTATTCCTGTAATGGGAGTTCTCTACCTGATTTTTGGCAGTCTGTAGACAGAAAACCCCAGCAGGGTTCAGTCCATATAAACAAGAAAAACAACTCAGCATGCACAGTGCCTTGCTAAATAATTTATGCAATTATGTCACATTTTTCACCTTAAAAATAAACTTTAGTGGTTGTTACGTTAGGTGACACAACATCATAGCATAGTGAGTAATCATGAAATGGTTATAAAAATTTATCGTTTACATCCTTCAAGCTGACACCCCTAAACTGGTAAATTCAGTACCAACCAGAGGGGGGATCTGTCCAAAATATCGCCACCAAGTTGGTATGAGTATTGGATCGATATCACAGATAAGATCGATACTTTAGTTTCAGATTTCATCTTGAAATTGTATTTTATTTTGTACTGCAGTTTCTCAACTCTACCAACAAAAAGATTTTGCTTTGACACGCAAAACTTTTCACCTTCTTTTTGTAAAAAAGTAAACAAAAAAACTGTGAAAACTATTTTGCTGATAAGCAGAAAAATGGATCTTGCTAGCTCAACAACTATTCACAACTTTGCGTCAGACTTTCAATCTGGAGAGACTCAGACGGAGATGAGAAGACAATTAGAAGAGTTTATTGACAAACAGAATTTAAAGTCTTTGGCGCTCGGGCCCCGGCTGGGGATAACGGTTATCGCAGCGTTAGCGATAGGCTTCAGATGAGCATCCCCGATGCTGTTAGGAACGTCATCCCCCGGGGCCCGGCACTGGTGGTGGAGGTTGAAGAAGGGTGCGGGCCTCAGGACCGGGCGAATGGAGGAGAAGGGGTGGTGGTGGGTTGAGCTCGGCTGGAGAGCCAAGGACACCATGGATGAAGGTCCTTATCAGCTGGGACTTGGTCGGTGATTGGACGTGACGTGGCTTGGTCCGGCGTTGATAGGTCGACGATTGTGGGCAGGTCGCTTCAATTAACGGGTCCCGGTGGGGATAAAAGAGTCTTCCAGTTTGAATTTGCGCCTAGGCTTCATATCATAAAATTCTACTAGAATATACCGAGGTTAGTGATTGCTTGCGTGACAAAATGTGGAAAGGTTGGGGGTGTGATGACTTTCACAAGGCATCTGTGTTCCTCCCTGTCAGGTGCCGCATTAGCTGTGAAACGACTGACTGACTGGCAACAAGTAGCTCAACTGCAGCTCCTAATGTTATCATTTGACACAGAGCTGAAATCCAGACATTTCCGGCTGTTTCCACCAGGCACAGCCTCATGTCAGCAACTTGTCTCCACTGTCACAAAAACTGAGAGTCATTATGCAACTGAGAGGTGAGCTGCAGCAGCGCCTTTCGGCTGGGGCTCTGGGAAATGATGAAAACTAAAACTCTTTCAAGAATGGGAAAAGAAAGCTAAGAGGGCGAAATTGAAGAGTTTACAACATTTTATTCATCCTAACATTGGGGGTGCGATAACACGGACAGTGAAAAATGAACACACCCTGTGGATGAGTTAAAGCATGAAACGGCCTTTATAAGCAGCTCAATTTATAATTTATTTATTTAGCAATTTACAAGCTCTTGTAACTTCGGCCCATAATAGCAGCCCAGTTGTAATTACCTATTTAAACTTTGGCTGCACAGTGGAATGCCACTGCTGGTAGTTAAGTGAATTCGTCAGCCCTATACATTTCGTTCCTTTCTGCCAGCCTGTAGGATTTAAGAACGTTTGTTTGTGCTGATTTGAGAAAGAACAGAACAAAGGCATAAAGGGCCTTGAAGTTAGTTTACACTTAGTCATATCACAACCACAAACTTCACTTATGGTACATCAACAGAAAAAAACTGTCCACAGAATAACTATTTATAAGAAGGTGTGACGAGATGAAAGTCATAGTTGAAGAAAGGACATAAATAATCCCATATGTAGTTTGACACTAGCCATGAAAGCTAGGCAAGTTTATTTGGTTGGTCATACACAGAGTATTACGAAAACTTCAGAGGAAAACAAAGAAAAACACATTCAAGGGAAAACAGCAAACGTGTAGGAAAAGTTGCTCTTGTCAAATGAGACCATTATCCTACTTCCTCTCCCCGATCAAAAACCATATTCATCCTGAACACCACATTCCCATGGTGGTGGCAGTATTATGCTGTGGGAAGACATTTATTCAGAAAGCTGGTGGAGGTTGACTTTTCAATGGCCCCACACATCCAACCCAGTATTATTAATTGCTGCAATCCATGTATTAGCATATGGATTGCATCAAATCCATGTGCTAAAATGGCCCAGTCAAAGTCCAGGCCTAAATGCAATAGAGAATCTGGGATAGGACTTTATAAATTGTTCATGAATGCATCTGCTCTAACTGAGCTTGAAGTATTTTGTAAAAAACAAAACTTTGAGTGTGTAGATGTGTAAAATTGGCAAACATATTTCCAAATCTCTCAGTGTTGACAAATGCCAATCACACTTTTCAGGTTTCTGTTCATAAAATCCTCCCCACTTCACATTTATGCTTCACGCTGAGTTGGGCCCATGCCATAAAATTCTGAGAAAAAAGACTAAAGTTTAGGCTGCACAGTGGCAGCAGTTAGTGGCACTGTTGCCTTATAGCAAGAAGGTCCTGGGTTTGATTCCCGGCATGACTGTCAGGTTAATTGGTCTCTGAAAATTCTCCCTAGGTGTGTGTATGCGTGTGGGGATGTGTGGGCGTGTGCATGTCCACGTGTGTGGGCGTGTGCGTGTGTGTGCACGGTTATTTGTCCTGTCTGTGTTGCCCTGTGATGGACTGGCGACCTGTCCAGTTTGTACCCCGAAATGTCTCACTATAGATATGCACCAGCTGACCCCAGTAGGGACAGAGGTGTAGAGAAAATAAATGGGTGAAAGACTAAAGTTTGTGTTTGTAAGTGGACCAAAATGTGTAAAGGTTTGAGGAATGTGAATATGTTTGAGAAGCTCTGTGATTAAACCCTGCATGTAAGGAGAGAGATGAGGCAGAGGAGCAGGAGCGGTGGAAGTGGGAGACGGATGGGTAACTGAGCCAGGTCCAAGTTATACTGACCGGGAGCCAAGAGAGCCGCACATTTTGCATACAAATGGAAGCGGATCAAGTTCGCTGTGAAGCTGGGAAGGAATCTTTGCCTTGTTGCCTGGTGTTGCGAACACATCCAGCAGAGCTAAACATACAGGCTGGGAGGGAAATCCCATCATTAGAATGTGCAAAACCCACAAATACTGAAAGCACCCACGGCTTTCCTGAGCATCTCCCCATCCTGCATCACTTTCCTGTCTCTGCTGAACAGCATCCTGTCTGTAGAGGCTCTTCTCCTCCAGCATCAGTAGGTATTTTCTAAAGTTCCAAAGTTTGTGATTTCCTTTTGTTTTTTAACCACTATGCTCACACATGGTTCTGTAGACGTTTATGGCATTTTTTCCGAGAATCCAGGACATAGACGTCTTTGATGAAACTCTATCTCTGCTTCTCCTAAACAAACATAACAAGTTACACTAAATACGAGGAAATGATCTGGGTCAAGGCACCAATGAGTAGCTCAGCAGAATAAATCAGAGCGTGTGTTTCAGCTTGAACAGAAGCTGAAACACTATGTGTGCGCTCCCTATTTCAGGGCAGAACTGGTTGTGCTCTCTGCTTAGCACATCTGTTTTGGAAGATTGGACAGCCAGCGACTCTCCACTCTGGCCAGGCCAACACCCACAGAGAGTTTCCACAGTAAAATGTCACAGGATGCCCCTGGTCCTGCCAAGTTGGATCAATGGACGTTTTTCATTGTATGGCTGACTTTTGTTCTACTTGAGAGATCCGCTCGAACAATGCAGGTATTGTCTCGTAGACTCAGAAGGAGGTTTTATTTACAAATGGAGGATAAAGGTACTCATGTTTTGGCAGGGAGTTTAATGTAAAATATTCAGGGGAAGAAGGATGTTGTTTCCTAAGATGATTGTACAGCATATGTCACGCCAACCATTTCAGGTAAGCAACAAAAAAAACATCTGAGGAGCTATAAAGAAGCTGGCTAGAAGAGAAATTTACTGTTAAGTTTAACAGTCAGAAAGAGTCTGAATAAGGAGCCCCTGAGGCCCGAGGGTCTCTCAGAAGAGCTTGAAATCTTTTAAAGAGAAGGGTTGGGAGCTAAAACTGTGCTTTGTTGTCTAAAGTTCAGCATACCATTCCTTTCAGAGCTTCAGCTGGCCCCCTTGCACATCCTTGTGCTGTGTGTGAAGGACTTTCATTCCACAAAATGCTCCAGAGAGCCTCGGCTGCCTACTGCAGTAAACCAAGAAACACTGAAACTCCACTTATTACAAAACCACAAGAGAAAGGTCAGTGGCTGTGACTCATCCATGTCAGAGTCCTCTGAGCTCTGGCTCCACTCACGCAGCCTGTGGGAAGCAGAAAGGCTGGATGCAGCAGGCGATTCTCACACAACCCGAAGCTGTGTTGAGGACTGTCGCTTAGTGTCACTTTTATAAATCCATTCATAGCCTCATCTACTTCCCCTTTGATGTCTAGCTTCACATTGCACGCATACCATTATTACTTTCTCTTTTGCACCACACAGTGTATTTCTTTGAATGAATCCGCCAAAGTCTTTTGGCCATAGCACACAGCAGCTGGATATTCATTTCTCTCCTCCCTTTAGTGATTTCTTGCATTTTTATGGATTTTCTTTCTCTTTAGCAATCCCAGCTGCCTTCCACACTTAGTAATGCGCCTGTACACAACACAGACCTCGCACTTGCACCAAACACTGGCACAGAACGGAATCTGAAGTCACTTTTTTGGTATGTCTGGAGGTTTAAAGAAAGCAGGGAAGTGTTAATTACAAGCGCATCGGCAACAGAATCTGTCGGGGCAAGTTGTGTTCAGGGAGGTGCTGGCAACCTATCAAATGAGAAAACCTAAGCCACTCTCTTGTATGTGCTTGTTCTGAGGCCACAGACTTTAAGAGAACAAACACAAAGTCTTTAATGCTCAGTATACTTTGTTCCATCGTTATGTAGCACCCTCAGCACTCACTAGCCCCACAAAGCAAGATGTGGGAAGAAACATTGAAATTTCTGTTACTACTGAAGCACTTAAAACAACAAAATCACTGGTAAGAATACTGACATCCCTAAAAATTTATATAACTGCTTATTATCTACTGCTCAAAATGGAAAAGGCACGAAAAGTCATTCAGGTTAAGCAGAGATGCAAGATGTCAAGATGCATTGTTCACAAATAAGCAGGAACTAAGTGAGACGAATTTTGCTCAGCCCTGGAAACAATCTTTGCTGGTGGGAATAATACGCAAAGGCAAACTGAGGAAATAAGCAAACACCTACAGAGTAGCAGCGCCCGGCTGTACTTCAATGAATTTTTAAATGTGTGATGTAAACAGTAGACTCACAACCACAACCCAGAGAAAGTTAGAAACGTTTTATTGATAAATAGGATAATGTACAAGATAGACAGCAACTGCGTCCTCAGCACAGTTTTCTTGTGAAGTAGAAAGGTGAATGAGAGACTTTAATAAAATAGTAGAAGTACTGCATATTCAGGAACTGAGAAGATACCCAACAGAGGGGGTTTCCAAGGCAATTATTTTCCGGAGTTTCAGACTTTGACTTGAATCCTCTGTGATTAAACAACAGAGGAATGGAGAATGTCCTTTAACTAGGGATTGTTTCACCCACAGAACAACGTAGAGGGAACTCCTCTATACACTGGAAATAGGTGATGTCAACTCGTACAGAAACTCCGGTAGCAGGATGACATGGATTACTGATCTAAAGATCAGAGCATACCATGGGAAGGCAATAGCTATGATCCAATACTCAAAGGTCCAGGTGAGAAAGGTTCAGAACCAGAAACAGCGTCACTCACAGTTCAAGCTATAGGATCAGGCAAAGGCCATGGTCAGGAGAGAGTGATTGGTGATTTGATTGGCAGCGGACTGCATTAGTTGATTGGCCCGTCGACTGATATCACTGACTGAGAGCACATGCAGCGTTAACTGGACGGGGCAATCTGCAACCGACAAAAATACCAAGAGATTTTGGAGAAACTGGCCGCCCAATTACATCATCAAAATGTCAACCACAGCTCCTGCATGCTCACATTCCTGCCCTATAAGAGGAACACGCTGCCAATGGAGACACACCCAACTGGGCTGGAACCAGTTGCCCAGTTGGCAAATGGGCAACTGTGAGACTTCACAATGGAGAGGAGGATGAAGTGAAGAACAATTTGGAGATATTAAAGCGGAACTTCTGTGTGTGGTCTTCATAAGTTAGGAAACTGCAACTGGCCCAATTCTACATTAAACAGTTTAAACATTATAAAATGTAACGTACCAGGCTGGATGAGGACCCAAATTTATCTTTCCACTATTCCAGAGGATGGTTCAAAACATTTTGTGTGTTACATTATGTCAGTGTAATTAGATGGGTGATTTGGCTTTCTGCCCAGGGCGTCCTGGCTTGGGGAGTGTTTTAATGGCTGCTTTGCATGTTGAGCCAATGGAAACGGGTGCCTCCGCCCTCTTATGTTCACGCTGCGTCAGAGTTTTTACTTGCTTCAACAAAGCAGTGTTGTGTCTATACACAGCAGCTTAGAACCAGTTTTTACTTTCTTAGCTAAATATATGAATAATACCAACAAGTCTACAGTTGGACAGACAGAACCCCAAAGCAGAATTACAGTTCTTGACTAACTGAAGAGTGATGGCTGCCTCTTTGATTGATTTTTTCTTATTTCTTAAATACAAAACATTGGCACTGTTTCCATGGTGATACCTTTTTAGGCAGATCATTTCTCCTTTTGTCCTCCATTGGTCCACGTTTCACATTTTTAAGAACACACTTCACAATATCCTGTATTGGTACAGTACAGGAACCAGAAAAAAATAATGAAGAAGAACCCAAAGTGCAAAGAAAGATTTTCTCCAATAAACTTTCACTCCAGAAACAGCTTCAAGTCATTCAAAGGATCCACGGGGACACGGGTCTCATCATGAAAGATGTTAGAAGATGCCTGCCTGAAAGTCTGGCTTCTGCCAGGTACAAAGGAGTTAGGGGTGGTTTCACACTGATGAAACATCAGCTGAGACAGATGTTTAAACCTGTGGTGAGGTTTACTCAAGCAATCCACCAGGTGTGATGACAAACCCACATATGCAGACAGAAAGATGACAGGCTTGGAGCCCGGCCCATTCTGCCTGTTAAACACAATCAATTGTCATCTCCATCCGTCTGCCCATCTCCCCACTTGCACTTGCAGGGATTGCAGTTTCCTCTGTGTGTACCTCAACACTTCCTGCTTTGTTTTGATTAATGTAAATACACGTACACGCCCTCCGCAGAGGTCATACAGTCCACTCAAGTTTCACTCAGCTCTTCTGCTGGAACAGAAACAAGAAGTCTGACATAGTCTACTAGCGACATGGTATCAGAGCAGACATGAGGGGTGGTTTGTTTGAACTTGTCTGACTTTAAGTTTGTCTTTTCTTCAATGAGTAATCTATTGTATGACTTTAACACACACCCAGATACACGTTTACACACCCCCACACGCCAACACACACACTATCCCTCTAGTGGTTCAGGCACTAGAGGGATTCCTAGCCCAGGGGTGATGGATGGGTGGCAGGGGAGACTTGATGGCTGTTTGCTAGGTTGAAGAAGTTTGTCTTCTTATAAAAGTGGTAAAAAATTTCTCAGGTTGGAAAAAAGCGCCAATATTAGTAGAACTCCCTAAATATCTGGTTTTACCTTTCATTAGTCACACTTGTTGGAACTGTAGCAAAGTTCAATGTGTCGCTTTGGTCAAAATTAAATAAAGTAAAGTTCCAGAGAATACAGTTCCTCAAAAGTATCTAATTTTATACATGTTATCACGTTGCAAACTTCAATATTTTCAATATTTTAGTCCCACCACAAGAAAGTGCATAACTGTGAAAGGGAAAGAAAATGATACTTGATTTTCAAATTAAAAGAAAAAAACAAAACAAAGTTGTGTTCAGCTCCTTTTACACTGATGCCCTGGAATAAAATCCAGTGATAATTAGAAGCTCCCTAATTAGTAAGGAGAGTTAATTAATGTGTCATTTAATCACAACCTAATTGTGATTAAATTACACAATGGCCAATGAGAAGTCTGGCCAATGAGCCATTGGCTTTTATTTTGGGATGTCATAGTAAAGAGGGCTAAACACAATTCCACTACATGTTGGATGAATTGCTAAAAGTCCCCATTTGACAGATAACATAAATTATTATATGGTTTCTTTGACAGCCAAACTGCAAAGTCTGGAGCAATCAAAATGACACATGTGACTGAGACATTTTGTAATAATAGATTTTATTGCATCACTGTTTGGGTGACTTCTTTCATACAACCAGATGTGCTCATGATTACATACAGAGTTGTCTTTCTGCTGCTCCATGTAAAGATTCAGGCTATAAGATAAGGTACAACCAGTAGGTTCTGACAGTTTTTAAGTTAATCATTTACAACCACCATAGTAGAAAATGCAACAGCAGGGAGGAACTGTTTTCTGTCTCACTCCCAGACTGGTCTGTGTAAAGTTCAACACATGATTTTGCTGAGGTTCTTGGTAAATACCAATTTTACCTCCATACTTTTTCATTTACAGATATTTCAGAAATCCCAGAAAGTCCAGAATATATATGCTAAAAGCGAAATGTGAAATCTTTATTCCCTGCATAGCTTAAGGATGTATGATGACATGGAATGAAACATCTCAGAAGTCTGTTAGAGACAAATGATTAGAAGAGGTAAATAATTAATAGTTTTACAGTAGAAACTGCATTCTTTTCAAATCACAAAACTCAAAATGACTTGCTCCAGTAGGTGACAGGAGCAGGACATGATGCACAGGTGTGCAAATATGCACAGCCTGGATTTTATGAACAGTGCAGCAAGAGTTCACTTCATATCAACCTTTCCATCTCTGTTTTTTCAACAGCGAGGACTTTTTCTATGTTTCCACTGTGGGTATCCTCTTTTTCTGACTACATGAGGTGAAAAGGCTAAATCTGTCAAAGCAGAACCAAAGAACTAATTATCTAATTCTTCAGAATATATAATATCCTGATTGTATGTGTACAATAAACATTTGTTCATTTTCCATTTATTACAGCTTAAATGCAACAAAGTCAGATGCATAAAGGAGATGTTTTTTTTTTGTTTTTTTTACTATGCTGTTGTTTTGCCACTTGTAAGGATTTGCTTGAATCCGGCCAGCAGATCGCGTAAACAGGATGGAGACAGGCATGGCTCCTAAGAGACAAATCCAGGATATTATTTTGACAAAACAGCAGCATTGTAAAAATACTTCTTCCCCATGGGGGTTCTGACTGGAAGTTTAACCCACTCTCACACTTTTCCAGTGTTTGCCTTTGTCTCTGAGTCATTGCTCAGAATTCAGACTGGAAAACATGAAACACATCAAACATACTGAGCTGAAGGAGAGAGGAGCAGATCCCACAACGCCTGAAGAGGAAACATCCAAGAGAGCGGTATTCTGAAGTCACAGCACATTAAGGCAATTATTTTATTCTATTGATTTGGACTATTAATCAATAAATCAGATAAATTCTACAGATTTTTCATTTAACCACTCAAGTCTTTTCATAAATATTAGGAATAAAATATGAAAATAATTAAATTATTTAATTCAATTTTTAAATAAAAAAAATAAACATATTGGGGCATGCCGTGGTGGTGTAGCAGTTGGCGCAGCCCATGTTTGGAGGCCTTGGGTCCTCGACGTGGCCGTCGTGGGTTCGACTCCCGGACCCGGAGACATTTGCCGCATGTCTTCCCCCCTCTCCTTCCCTGTTTCCTGTCAGCCTACTATCATATGGGGGACACTAGAGCCCACAGAGGTACCCCCTGGAGGGGTAAAAAAAAATAAATAATAATAATATATATATCATTGCGAAATGTGCCGTAACAGAGCATTCCTTTAGTGAATTGAACCTGGTGAAAGTAAAACTATTCTGCCTGAAGAGTTTTGGTCTAAAACATACTTACAGACAAAGGTGTTTATATCTTAAATGCAAATTTAATATATATACATATATATATTCTACAGTTTTGTCTTAATTATTGCTCTGAATATGTTTTTTATTTTCGTCAGATTGCTTTTTTAGAATCTGTATACTCCAGAAAACAATTACTTAATTTCTAAATTAGTTGATAATTATTTCAATAATTGATTTATCACGATTAATCTGATTAATCATTTCAGCCACATAGCATATTACTATCATATTGTTATGCACAATTTTTAAGGCTCTAGAGATTTTTCGTACTTTCTCTAAGCATTGCACAATATGACATTAGGGTGTGTTTAGTAGTATGTCAACTCTGGGGAAATCTGTCAACTCCTTGCAATGTTTTCCACTTGCAAAATAAGCTGTCTCACTGTGTAAAAATGAACTTCCATTTGTTTGGAAATAGCCCTATAAAAGTCTTCTCAGATTGATGAACAGCAGCAATTGTTTCTCTAAGTTCCCTGCTGATGGCCTCCTTATGAGTGTATTGACACACATCTTTATGTTCCAGACCAGCAGAATACAAAAATACAGACTCCTGCTGAATAGTGGTGGCCACAGTAGCAGTTATAAGTACATTAAATACATTTAATTAACAACATCTGGCCAATACTGTAGTTTCCTATTACATCTGATAAAATTCCAATCATATCAATTCTCCCTTCTATTTCACAGCTAGTTTGTGTTACCCTTTTTAAAAGGTTTTGTTGGTTCATGTGGCCTTTATTTGAAAGTAGTTTAACAGAAAACAGGTAATGAGAGAGGGGAAGACATGCAGCAAATGTCACCAGGCTGGGAATCAAACCTGTGACCACCACGAGGACTAAGGCTTGTGAGTTGTGTTTTGCCCCTGCGCCACCACAGCACCCCTGTATTACACTTACCATCCAAAGAGTGAGATGACTTGTAATTTTTTTTAACATCTACTATAGGATTTTAAAAAACCTTGTTTTATCTGTTCTTAGTGTATAAAATGCAAAATAAAAAAACAAAAGACAAAAAACCCCCCTGTTACGGCCAGTGGCCTTTTTCTGTGTTTGTTGTTTTTCAGTGGCTAATCAGATTGACTCCACCTGGAAGTGGGTGCTGCCCTGCTTGTCCTGTGTCACATCCTGAGGCCTACCGTGATTGGGTCATCAATTGCCGGCTCCACCAATCACTGTTGAGGCCTCCCTTTAAGAACCAAGGACATCCTGGGAGAAGGCGGCTGTTTCTTTGTTTAGACAGCTTGCCACTTTGTTAGGGGTTTGACTGCTGTAAACTTGTTTTGATAGCTCTGATAACCTTTGTTAGCTCTGACAACCTTTGTTAGCTTGGATAGCTTGTGTCACTCACTTTGTCCCTGTGTGGGATCTTTGATTCTCTGTTAGAGATTTGTAGTTTGTTTTGTGTACCCTGTTCTGAAAGTCTATTTTTGTTTGGTTAAGTTCTTTGATTTACAATTGTTTGTTTTGGGGCTTTGTTTTGTTTAGTACCCTTTTTGTTAGTCTCTACATTTTGACTCTTGTTAATTTTTACCCCTTTATTTTTGTTGAACCCTAACAATAAAACCTCTAAACTGTTAAACCTTACCACCTAGGTTTCTTTAATGTTACTTCCCTTTCCCCTGGCCGAGCCGGGTCGTAACACCCCCAAAAACAACATAGCAAAAACAGAATGAATATATTTTCTATATTTTCTTCTTGACTGAGAAATTAAGTAGGAAAAAGCTCATCATTTCTAACGTAATGACAAGAAAAATAGACCTAAATCTTACTAAATATTACCCATTTTACTTTACTGTTCAGTAGTACTTTACTCCATAAAAACACTGAAAACAAAACAAACAAACTACATTTGTTCATAAGATCAAGATCAAGTAATTGTGCTCCAGCAGAACCCGGGTTCATTACAGAAAATCACAATAAAACACATTGACAAAATGTGAACCCGTTAAATGACTATAAATACGTAAGCTATGTGTTGTGCAAAATATATATTATTCTGACAATATGTCTACTCTACATAATCATGATTCTTTATTATCCGTAATTACCAGAATGACATGACCTTAAAATAAACATCCTATTTCTTCTTTGACACCCATAAACTTTTTGAATCCTTGTATTATTAAACGTGTAAAAATAAACAGTGCTGCATAAATATCCAAAGGGTGCATCTATTCCAGTGACACCAATGTGCTTAACTGAAGCAGATGCAGTTGATATACCTGTCTGATATATCACGATCAAAGCGTCTCATGGAAATGGAAAGCCTTTTCAGACTCAACAAACCACTCTGAGCAAGAAACATTTAAATATATCTGGTGAATACATTTGAAGCCGGGAGTAATGCAGCACACGGAGCTTCAAATAAAATGGGTCCTTTATTGTTTTTTAATGAAAAAAGAACACTTTTCTCTCTTTCTGGGATACAAAGAAACAAATGTAAATGACCCGTATTCTGTCAACATAAAGCCTCAGCTTCGGTGAAAATGGCGGGCTCACCTGTAGCAACGTAGCTTCACATACAAAAGTAAAACTCTTACAAAGGGTGTAATAAACGGCAGTGGCACTTCTAGAGGACAAACAAAGAAAAACATAACATTAACATCCTCTCCTTAACTTTGTTCACAGAAGATAATTCAGCTTCGACATTACCGAACACTTGGATTCTCGGCTTAGGTGGCCATGTAGTCATCCTTTTCACCAGGTCTCGGCACACAAAAAATGTCCTTCTTTTCTCAGAATGCCACGATACATACACAAGAGGTTTTTTTCTACTTCCTGAAATCTTTTGACCTCTCTGTAAAGCAGCACCACATGTTGGCAAAAACAAGAATTGCAACCAGTTGGCGAAACAAAGCAAAACAGGGTTTTATGAGTGTTATGAAAGAAAAATAGAAACTACACTTACACCTACTGGCCACAGATGGATAACACTGATGGATCAGCTGCCTTTCATGTGTTTCTCTCCAAATTGTGGTCGGTGTTACTCACTGTAGTGCTGCCGGCTGCTTTACTTTGGGAATCAATGGCAAATAACTAATATTTATTCCCCAATGGAATAATATTATTATTACAGACATATGGCTTATTATATTTTAGGGCTAATATTGTGAGAAAACCTCTACCCTTGTTCGTGGAAGTTACGTCACTTTTAACTTGACGAGGTTGCGGTGCATTTGAGGATGCTGGTAAATATTTCATTTGCTAACCATAAAAGATCGTTTCACCTATTAACATCTAGTATTGTCAACGCTCGCGGTTGTATTGTATCAGTTATATTTGAACTTAACTGTGTAAAAAAATATATTCTCTAAATAATATATTAAATTAGCAATAATGCTTTTCTAATTTTAGTTTTCCTTTCAGAATTTTAATGATTGAGCTCAGAGTAGCACCGCTAACTACATAATTAAAACGAAAACATTTACTAAAATCTGCTGTTTTTCTTCAGTAAAACAGGAATAAAGCTACTTGTACAGTAGTCTGGGCGAGTGTCGTGAAAGCTGTAATGTCAGAGCTCGGAGTGGAAACGTGAATGCAACAAAAGTTCGGACTTCAGAGTTGTGACAGCTACCATCATGGAGGAAAAACAAAGCAACGCCGACTTCTCACTAGGTACAGCTGATTGCCCTTACTGTTTTCATTAACATAGTGTTAAAATAAGGAAGTAAACTGGTCACGTCGTTTGTATTTCACCAAGTACCGTTCGCTTGTTTACTTACTAAGGGACGAGAGGATAAGACAGCTGTCTCTGCTAATGCTGTTTTACTTTCGCTGAAATTCATAAGGTTTTAAAACTGAAAAATAGATAACATTGAAAAGATGAAGAGAAACTGAATATGTGTGTCGCTTTTTGGCAGCTTGAGTCTGTTGAATTCAGGTCAGCTCATCGGAGAGCGGATGAAGTACAAAGTTAGACTGTAATCTAGTTCTTGCTTTATGAGGACAAAACAATATGAAATAGGCTGCATTCATAACTCAGGCAGCTCAGTTCAATTAAATTTTTAATACCAACGCCGAGAAGCTAGCCACCAAACTATAAATAATTTTCTATGCAAATAAATCAACCATAAAGTAGTGCTTTAGTGTGAAAGGAAAATTATATATACAGTATATATTTTAAATATCATCTTTATCCATGGATGGATGAATGGATACCCGCTTTACTCTAACACCCCTGAAGAAATTAAGCAAAGTGAAGTTACCTATGCAGAAAATAGTTTGCAATGTAACCTCAGTATAGATGCAGCTACTCTTACATCATCACCTTTCAGTCCATCCTCCATAGTGGATAGAGTATGTAGGGTGATGTGTGTGTTTTCTCTCATGTGTGTTGTTGCAGTTTTTCATGAGCCCATTTCTCTTCTCAGACCCTGGAGGAGCAGCAGCAACAGCAGATCATGAGCCGGAGAAAATAACCAGCCGCCAGCTGACCGAACAGAGCCGCTTTGCTTTTGCTGCTCTGTGCTCCGTTTCCTTGGGCCAGCTGTTTTCTGTGTCTGAAAACAGGTGGGGAGGAGATGCTATTGGAGCATGACAGTCCTGTTTACTGTAATGAGAGTTTCTTCTTTATCTGTAGTGCGTTTAGGGAGCAGTACCTGCAGGACTTGGTCCAATGGCTGGGTCTGGACCAGTCGGTGATGCCAGTCATGGGGGCTTTCCTGTCAGGCCTGGGCTCTGAGGGCACAGACACCTTCCTCTCCATCCTACAGGCAGATCCGCTGGTGGCTGCAGGAGCCACGCCCATCATACAGGTGCTTGACTTTCAAATAAGCAAGACTCCTTTGCTATATTAAAAGAATCTCACAGTGGAAAAGCATTTCTGCAATATTTTCTGCAATATTTCGAGATTTCCTTACAGTTCTGCTCAGTGTATGTGTTGGCAGCAGAAACTTGGCTGTTCGTCCAGCTTTGTTTGTCACAGTTCCAATTATTTTAATGTTTTTTTAATAATCAACTCTCTTCCTTGGCAGAGTTTGGTAGCAGATGCCTTGATTTTAAAAATACAACAAAAGATTTATAATAACTGATCATTGCTTTTATTCAAAAACAGAAAGAAACAGTTATCCCTTCTGCTGCTATAATAATATGACCCAAAAACAATCAATTTATGTTAAAAAAAAGGCAAGGTATCTGAAAATTAACACAAACACAGCAGCTGATTATTATATATGTAATAAAAACACTGTGTTAATGAGAGTCAGAGATGGAGATCAGGCCTGCAACTAACGGTTCTTTTAGTTATCTGATGATTAATTATGTAAAATTAGTTTTTACATTCTGTAGACTTTTCATTTAAGATTCTTTTATACAACATTAGAAATACATTAAGAATTCAAATAGACAAATAATTCCATCACTTTTTAAAGTAAGAAAATAAGGATTTATTGCCTGATTTATAACACTGGAACTGGAAGACATTTTAAATATCTAAAATAAATAAACAAAACAACAGAAACAACAACAAAAATATGGAACTAAAGTCTCTGTAAATAAAGCTGAACTTCAGGAACAGATTGTAGTTGAGACCAAAACAGCAGACTGAAACTTTTATCATTCAGTCTTTGGTAGAAAAAGAGAAAAGAAGAAAACAATAAATCATGCATATGGAAATTATTTAGTTTTTTTTTTATCTTATCATGAAATCAATTGACTTATTGCTTATTGCAAGCAGAGAACAAAGCTGGTGGTTGAATTCATTCCTCCATCTGTCCTAACCAACTCTGT
Source organism: Xiphophorus maculatus (assembly GCF_002775205.1). Classification (NCBI taxonomy): domain Eukaryota; kingdom Metazoa; phylum Chordata; class Actinopteri; order Cyprinodontiformes; family Poeciliidae; genus Xiphophorus; species Xiphophorus maculatus. The sequence goes on along the minus strand of NC_036443.1, from coordinate 1,288,225 downwards.
CTTTCCTCTCCAGGATCTGGTGTCTTTGTCTGTCAAAGATGGTAAGGATCATATAAACATCATGTTGACAGGTGTTTTTTTTTAAATATCTTTAAACCAGAGGTGTCAAACTCCAGTCCTCAAGGGCCGGTGTCCTCCAACTTTTAGATGTGCCTCTGCTGCACCACACCTGAATAGAATAATTAGGTCATTAGCAAGGCTGGGAGAACTGATCTACACAAGGAGGAGGTAATTAAGCCATTTCATTCCAGTGTTTTGTACCTGTGGCACATCTAAAAGCTGTAGGACAGCGGCCCTCGAGGACTGGAGTTTGACACCTGTGCTTTAAACGGATGACTTGTTGTGCCTGTTAGGTCAATATGATGCCAGAGCGAGAGTCCTGATCCGTCATGTGAGCTGTTTGCTGCGAGTGTCTCCTCAGCAGCTGGAAGAGTTTGAGGAGACGCTGGGAGAGAGGCTGAGGGAGGCAGGAGAGGAGAGCGAGTAAGCTTCATAGAAACATTTCACTCAAAGCTGTTTTCATTTGCAAACATATATCGTGTTTATTATTTCTGATGGCAGTAAGATAGCACTGTGGTGTAACCAGGGAGATGTTATCTCGGAGACTACAGGATTTCCTGGTTTCCTTTAACTCATGCAGCTCATCTGTCTGATTCCAACCAGAGAGGAGTCGTCCCGCCGCCAGAGGAGAGAACGAAAACGAAAGCTGAGACGCTACCTCCTGATTGGCTTGGCCACTGTGGGGGGAGGGACCATGATCGGTGATTACTCCTGTTCTTCAGAGGAGCAACCAGGCTTTTAGGAAAATAAAGCTGATGTGAAGACTATCCTGTGTTTTGTGTTGTGTAACTTTTTCTTCCAGGTGTGACAGGTGGACTGGCGGCTCCGCTGGTGGCAGCCGGGGCTGGCGCAGTGCTGGGGGCCGGTGGGGCTGCGGCTCTGGGCTCAGCCGCTGGTATTGCTATAATGGCCTCTCTGTTTGGAGCTGCTGGAGCCGGACTGACTGGTAACTGACTGGGCTCGTCTCACTTTTTACAACTTCAGCATGATTTATATTAGATTTTATCCTGATTTCCACGCGTCCTCTCTGCAGGATATAAAATGAATAAGTGTGTTGGGGCCATAGAAGAGTTTGAATTTCGACCAATGAGCTCTGGGAAGCATCTGCACCTGACCATAGCTGTGACTGGTTGGCTCTGCAGTGGGAAATACAGTGAGTGAGCCTCCAGTCAAGTTTGGTTTCCTGTCAGTCTGCACTTCATATCTTTACAGATTAGAGCCAGTCTGCAGTACTCTAAATGCTTATTAAACCCCCTCATATGTTTATGTTTTTATTTTAAAGAAGCCAGACTTTCTTCAGATGTTTTAAAGAAAAAGTGTGTTTTTCAGCAGTTTCTTTGGACTTCTTTATTTGGACCTTTGTGATTCATTTTGAGGTCCAGTTCCTGTCTGTGAGCGTTTATTGATCAGCTTGATGAAAGTGAGATGTCAATAAAGCACGACTCATAATATGTACATTAGGGCTGAAAGTAACAATTTAGTTTTAGTTTAGTTTAGTTTAGTTAGATTAATCTATTGAGTATTCTGATGATTATTCAATTAATCAGATAAAAACGGGCACATTTTGCAGGTTTTCCATTTGAGCCTCTTTAAAATTAGAAATGGACTAAAATATGTAAATGAACACATAACTCAGTTCCTTTTTTTACAGAATTTAAACAAAGTCAAGCTAAACTATACTGCTTGAGGAGATTTTGGTGGAATATATTTACAGACAGGTTGTTTATTTTTATCTGAAATATAAAATGTATATATTTTTTAAGCTTTTGGCTTAATTTCTGCTGATTAAGTTGTTCTTTCAGCAATTGGCCTTTTTGAGGCTGTATGCTCCAGTTAATGATTAATTAATTACTAAATAACGTGACAATTATTTCATAAGTCATCACAATTAATCTGATTAATCGTCTCACCCCTGGCATGTGCTCAGTACAAAATATAATAAAAACTGACTGAGTAACTTAAAAATGTTAAATATTGTTGATTATCCTCACCAGATATCATCTTGTATTACATTGTAAGTTCAGTAACATTGATCCATCTGTCATATTTAAACTTTAATACAGTTAGACAACAAATAATCACAGGAAGTGAACAGAAACACATGGACTTTGATTTTTTTATTGATTCATTTTTACCTTGAACTTAAGAGCTCATTGTTGTCGATTACATTGTTCTAGAAAGTTCCAAGAAGAAAACATTTGCATAAATAATAGAGGCATTAAATGCACAAAATGTTTGTGACATGCATCAACAGCTATTATTGTATGTGTAACTAAGCAGAAAACACTGAATAAATTCCTCTCTTACATAAAAGTGAGCAGCTCTTCCACTAAAACGCACTCAGTCACAAGCTCATTGTCCCTTCTCACACAATGGCTGTAAAAAGACTCAGCATTGAAGAGCCACTCAGACGTCCCCTAAAAAACAACCTGCGCCTGCTGCATTCAGGTTCGTACCAGGCCCCGTGGTCCAGCCTGGGGGAGTGTGGCGAGCAATACTGCCTGGTGTGGGAGTCGCGCTTCCTCCGGGATCTGGGCTCCGCCATGATTTCTCTACTGGACGGTCTGGTCAGCATGGTGGCTCAGGAAGCCCTGAAGTACACCGTGCTCTCAGGTACTGCCAGATCTCCAGTCAGTTAAGAAGAAATCCTGCTCCTGATTTGGTCCTGGATCCATTTGAATATATTTGTGACTGTCTCTTTATCAGGCATCGTGACAGCTCTGACGTGGCCCGCATCTTTGCTAGCAGTGGCCAGCATCATTGACAACCCCTGGTGTGTTTGTCTGAACCGCTCGGCGGAGGTGGGCAAACACCTGGCTCAGGTGCTGAGGAGCAGGCAACAGGTAGGCCCACACCGTCATCCTGTCAGGGCTCAGTCTAAGCAGCTGTACAGCTGTGATGTAATTGTTTTAGTTGGCGAATTTAAAATTGCTGTTTCTGTACTTACTTTTCAAACAAAATGCTTAAGAGCTGAAAAGAGATTAAATAAAATTATTTAATTTGTTTCTAGAAACCTGAATGTTGTTAAATTACTGCATCTATCTTCCATCCATTGAGTTTGTCATTTATTTTTTAATCTGATGTCTTTTGACATTTGATTCTTCAAATCTTTGGCAGTTCATTTTGTTTTGTTTTTCTTAACATTTTTCTTATGTTTGGTAAAAATAATAAAACATTTGACAGCTCTGTGACCAACTTTAACCCTGAATGACGTTTTACAAAGTTATTTTATCTTATTTTTTAACTCTTTTCCATCCATTTTGTCTTTTCCATCTGATTGTTTTTAAATCAAATTAAACTCCACTGGGCTGAGAGAAGCATCTTTTTCATCCATCTCTGTTGATAGTGGATACTGCTTGTGGGCCATTTTTCGGTTCTGACCAGAAACATTATATGTTTTTTTTTTTAAGTGATTAGCTGTGTTAAAAAATTTAATACATTGATATCTAAGCATTTAATAATCTAACATTAAAAAGTCTCAGCTTTAGAAAATATGCATAACAACTAAGATAAAAATACTCATGAATTGTTAATGTAAATAATTACTTGGAGAATGAAACTGTCTTTTCTGACTGTATTTAAAGGGGAAGCGGCCCGTCAGCCTCATAGGTTTCAGTCTTGGAGCCCGAGTCATCTACTACTGTCTGCAGGAGCTTGCTAGTGATAAAGGTACCGTATCAGGGTCTGTCATTTGATCAACTGCAGTGCTACTGTTTAAAGTGGAAGCAGAGGTAAATGCAGAGCATTTCTCTAATCCTCAGGTAGTGAAGGAGTGGTAGAGGATGTGGTCCTCCTCGGAGCTCCTGTTGACGGCTCTGAGAAGTCCTGGGAAAGAATGGTCAAGGTGGTGGCAGGAAGAATAGTCAACGGGTACTGCAGGTAAACTCATGATCTCTAATGATTAGGGGCCTCTTGTATAAAGCATGCGTGCGCACAAAAAATGTGCGGTGCCATATTTTATGCACAAGTCGGCATGTTTAAAAATGAATGTAAATATACGCAAACTTTTGACCTGCAGTGAAAATGTCCTCCAGCCACGCAAACCTTTTCTGTGGGCAATATCAAACTACAAGCACCAAAACTCACCTAAACACACTGAAATCTGACAATTTATGGAGCGCTTCTGCTGCTGTCTTGTTTAGTTCTGTCCGTCATTAATAGAAGGATTCAGAGGGAGCGATTGATCATAGGTCATATTAATCTGCTAGGAAATGTTGATGATGGTTTATTATCAGTTAAATTAATCCAGACTGATCATCCTGGAGCTCTTAGCAAAACTTAAAGAGCAGCCGTGCGTTATCAGTGCAACTGTAGTCATCTACTTTGTGAATGCACCTTTATGGAGAGAAAACGTCTCTATTCTGTAAATGTACAACTTATGCACATGATTTCTCTATTTAGAATAAACGTACACATTCTCACTCAAAGGACTCTCTGACACACTGTCTTTAAATCCTGACTGAATGCTGTTCAAACAGGCATTTCTTTATTTTCTTTATTTATTTATTTGGAATTTTTTCTTTAAAAATTATTGTTTTTATTTTTTGTGAAGTGGCCTCATGTACAGTGGCCCTTAGATGCAAACCACTTCAACAAAATCAAAAACACAACATTAACTGGGCGTGCTGTGGTGGCGTAGGGGATAGCGCGACCCACGTTTGGAGGCCTTGAGTCCTCGACGCGGCCGTTGCGGGTTCGATTCCTGGACCCGGCGATAGTTGCCGCATGTCTTCCCCTCTTCTTCCCCTTTCCTGTCAGCCTACTTTCATATAAGGCAGTGGTCCCCAACCTTTTTGGTCGCGCGGACCGGTCAGCCCTTCGCAATTTTGCTGCGGATCGGGGGGTGTTCGCGCGCGTCTTAAGTATCGAGTCCGATGCTGTTTGGGGGGGCTGGCTCAATTTTGACGTGCAAGACGTAACCGGTAAAATCCGGTTTAGGATTTTCAAAATAAAAGATCCGGAAGTAGTTCATTATTTCTTGCCCGGCCCGGTACCAAATGGTCTGCGGACCGGTACCGGTCCGCGGCCCGGTGGTTGGGGACCACTGATATAAGGGACACAAAAAGAAAAGAAAAAACCCCAAAAAACCCCACAACATTAACGAAGCATAATTACAAATTCAAAAGCACAACATTAACAAAGCACTACAACATTGAATACGCTGAGTCCTACTTACGTCACCACCATCTTCCATCTTGAAAGTGGCAGTGGAGAAAACGTGCTGCATGGACTAGTTTCAACGGTTTTACAGTACAAAGTGGACCCACTGCCTTTACCTTTCACAGGTAAGAATTAAAGATAATAATAATGATGTAAATTTACGAGCAGAATTTCTTGACTTTGTGGCCAGTACTGTGCATTTCCGTGGTGAAACAAACTTTGAAACAACCAAGAAATATTTCCTTTGTAACTAAATTGGCACAGTTAACTACTCTGACTATTTTCTTAGCTAACTTTTTTTTTAAACTGTGTAGTTTTTCAAAAGAGGGAGAGGTAATGAGAAACCTGCAACGGTCATTTGTTTATTGTTGCCATGGCTACCTAGAAGCTAGCAAGACAAGTTGCTGTTTGTCTGGTCAAACATGGTTACTTTAATGTACGTCAGTTGTCTGTAAAATGCTTTTTATAATTTATGTAGATTAAAATAATTTGTTTGATATTACAGCGAACCAGAAGTGGGCTGAAAGCAAATTAATTCAGAGAGCAGTGCGCATCCCGGGGGATTTCGTCAGGACAGGTCCATAAAGATCAGAGCTGGAGCTGTTTTTCTTCAGACTTCTGTTTTGCAGTTCATCTCCACAATGTCTGTGTTTAGATGCTAAGTCATATGGTGAAGATATGTTTTTTTTCCTGAATGTGAATGAATCAGGGATGTATTTTCTATTACACTGTTAGATAATTTTTATCATTCGCTTTAACCTGTGATGTTTCAGAGGCCCAGTCACCGAACTGCTCCCAGCTTGACCAGCAGACTGAACCCCTGCCTGTGCTCTGTGTTGCCAGTATAATATAAATTTGTAATGTACTGCACACTTTTTTTTTCACTTTTTGGGTATTTTAAGGGAAATATCTCAATTTGAAGTATTAGGGTATTATGACAGTTCATGTAAAGAAATTAAAAATAATTTAGTCAGATTTTGTGCACACTGCTGTCTATAGCACAGTTAACATATTAATAATTTTTTTTAAAAAGTAAAAATACGTAGTTAAAGTTTGACAACTATTATCAAAGTTTGTCTTTACAATAAAATGTCTAAAAATTTAAATGAAGTTATGTTTTTTATTCATATCTTGAAATGGACAAATGCACATTGAATTATGGAATTGTGTTAATAGTGAGTACATCACTGTAAAGGTGTGTGTGTGTGTTCATCAATAAAAACGATTTATCAGAATCGGCTGTATCAAATGTAATTATTGTGCTCCAAAACAATTAAATAATCACATCAAAAAGTTTGAAACATTGTCCCTTGTTTTTTTCATTCCTGTATATAATAATGTGTGAGAGACTGTGTCAGTGACATTCATTAACTTGAAATACTTTGCAGAACGGCACTTTATGAGGTTTGGTCCATTTACAGTACTTGTATTCGCTTGCTCGTAGATAAGCCACTTTCAATATGGCGGACGCTATAATGTATCGCAACAACGGGCCGACCCGCTCAAGCGATAACTTCCGGGTCAAAAGCACTGTCGTCCAATCAGCGATCTCTCAGGTCTCCAACTGGGACATACCCTTTGCGTTGCAGTGCTTCGTTAATGTTGTTGTGTTTTTGAATTTGTAATTGTGCTAAGTTAATGTTGTTGTGTTTTTGGAATTGTGGTATGTAATTGTGGAAGTGGTTTGCACCTCAGGGCCACCGTACAAAAGCACATTTTAAATAAAAATATATAATTATTGTTATCATACTTATACTGCTACAAGCAAGGACCGTTGCTATGGTTATTGCTTCACGTGGTGGCAGACTTCCGGGTATTTATACTAATTTTCATATGTTTTCGGATTTATAGATTTATAAATGCGCACAGCTTTATACATCAAATTTCTTTTGTGTGCCGCACTTTTCTAAATCTGTCCGTATGTCAAGTTTTAGTGTGAAAACTGCGCACTCTTTTATACATGAGGCCCAAGATGTCTACCGATTATACAGTCTCTGTAGGAGTTTTTTATTGCTAAAAATCTGTGGCAGTGGATCAGTAAATGACTTTCTGAATCCTCCGCCCGTCAGAGGCGACTGGCTCCTGGGCTTCCTGTACCGAAGCTCAGCTGCACAGATGTCTGTCGCTGGGCTGCAGCCAATCAACATCCAGGACCGCCGCATAATTAATGTGGATCTCTCATCTGTGGTAAGCCCTCATGCCGTTAGAATAGTTAAAAGGAAAACAGTGCTCAAACTAGACAACAGTCTGACATAATTCCTCTTTAATTTAATGAAAAATGTCTAGACTACTTGAGAGACCTTCATAGATTGTAAATCAGTTTTATCATTAGATTATAAGCTAATCATAACTCACTTCATTTTTAGATTGAAGTGTGTCTTTAGATGAGGCAACTGGCATGTCAATCTGAGAAACAGTGAGAGCAGTTTTAATAAAAAAGAGAGACTGTTCATGGAGTTCTAACAAACATTAATCTGCTGGTTTGAACCAAACATGACATGATGAGTGTCAGGACTTTTACATTTATATATAAGAAATAAATAAATAAGATTAATCTAACTAATAGTTTTGACCTTTTATACACTGAGCACAGATAATTCCAAGTTAATCCCTATGATTCAATAAGGACAGAACTCAACAAGACAGCAGCTTATTCTGTCTTTATGCAATACAACACCCAAAACAGACACAATGCAAAACAAAAGATCAAAATTTAAACTCATACTTCATATACGTCACAGGACTGATAAAAATCCACTTCCTTTCTCTACTTTTACACCCACAGACGACGCATTTGTATGAACATACAACAGAAACAGTGTGACAGCAGCTTCATGAAAAAGTTTCAGCAAATATTAGTCTTATTGGTTTGAACCCAGCATAAGCATATTTATTTAACATTATAAATTATATAAATAAACTCACTATTCTGGGTTTCAATAAAAGTAGAAATCATTATGTAATGATTCCTAATCTAAACAGGAATGGTTTGGTACAGTGGTGTCCAAACCTTTTTGTCTGGGGGCAAAACTGGCAAATTTAAATTACTAGTGGGCCACAAAATTTATTAAATTAAAAATACAAAATAGTTTACTGTGATTTTTTGTTTTGTTTTACCTGCTCAACAATAAACATTTATTTTAATGAAATCTGACTGGTCATCAATTGTTTAGTGATTTTTTTGGTCAAATTTTTACCATTCATGACTTGCGGGCTGGGGTCGAATAAAATCCTTTCAAGGGCCACAAATAACCTCTCGCCGCACTTTGGACACCCACGTGTAGTATGATAAAAACCTGACTTTTTAAACAGTTTGTATAAGTATCTGGTTTCAGTTGCATATGCATATTAGTAATCTGTGTCAAAGTCAAAATTAAGAAAACATCTGCATGATGTCTGCCAGGTGAAAGGCCACTTGGACTACATGCGTCAGATGGACACCATCTTGGTGGCAGTGGGAGTTCCCACCAAAGAAGTGGCAGGAGCTTCATTTGTTCTTCCTCAGTCTGTAAGAGTCGCTCAGAAGACCGTGGACAATCTGGACTGGGCCGAAGAGCAGCATCGAGCGAGCGAGACTCAGAATCCTGCTGAGAAAGACAAAACGTCGTCACAAGAGAGCGCAGACTGGAGGGACGAGACAGAGGACATGGGCAATGGCTGGGACATTCCTGACATCACAGATTTGCTAGACTCGCTGAATGAGACGGAACCAAATAACGGAGTCTCAGTTCTAAACATTGTTTCCCCCAACGACACCACATCCTCTGATTTTATTGCTCAGAACAGCAGAGAGGAGGCTGAGCCGGATGATGAGCAGATATCCTGGAGCTGGAATGACGCACACTGGACTGCGGATCACTTACACAAATAAAAACCTGGAGAAGAGCGAGTTCCAGGACCATCTTCTCCTCTCAGGTTATTCTATGCAACACAGAAGCTTCTTCAGTGAAAAGACATTTCTGTTGTTGGCAGAGAAAACACGTCTCATACATGCATATGGCAGCTTTTAGAAAATGAATTAACTGCCTTGTTTCATTACTTAATGTATGAATAATTTAATCATAATTTTGCAACACAGTATTTTTTATGAACTGTAAAGGTGATTAATATTTGTTCTCCTGTGAGACCAAGTACCTGCAGAATAGTTTAGTTTGCTGGTTAAGCAGATGCTACATGATTGGAGGAAATGTTCATCCTTCCATCCTCATTTTACATGTAGACTGGTTTCTAACAGTTCAGTCATTTCATGGCCTATTTATCTTTGGCCATGAAAGGAATGTGATACATCTTTTATCAGCAAGTGAAGTTAGTTTTATAAAAGTATGCACGATCCATGAATTTATTTCTCATTTTCATACGTTCTTACCCCATATTTTATTAATATTTTACATGATATGCTACAAAAAGTAGGGCATCTTAGTGAATCAATGGAAAAATGCACAGTTTTAGATTAAATTAGGCAGTGCTGCTTTGTGTTGGTGTATCACATAAAACCCCAATGAAATATACTGAAATATTAAAGTTCAAGGAGCGTGAATACTTTTGGAAACCACTATATGGTTAGTTTGGTAAAACTCAGCTCTTTGTTCAACGCTTCGCTACGTCCAGAGGGTCTGGACCCTCGGCTAAATAATTACTTCCTGGAGGTGTGACCTCTGTTGAGGTTTTTATTTTTACCCAACTGACGTAATGTGCCAGTTGCATGCTATGAAGCTTACTGGACATTGTTTGCACTGTAAACAACCATCCTCCACTGTGAAGAGAGAAGAGCTGATCTGAACAAGGCGATTGGTTATGTTAAATATTTGGAGGTTCATCACCGACTGAACGGCTTCCTTCACTTCCTCTGCTGCCATTGCTAAACCGCAGAATACAATCTAAATTAGAGCAGAAAATCAACAGCATCATTTTCAAAAATTTTCTAGAAAAAACAAAGAGCTGGGAAAGTTGAAAATTTGATAGAAAAATTTTTTAACTAAATGTTAAACAATGTTTTGCTTCTTCTGTTCTTCCAACAAACACTCTCAGGAAGTTGTGTTCATATGTGTTAAATCTGATTTTCTCTGTTCAGTCAAATATAAAATATTACTGAATATCAGTACTTACCAATGGCCCGTCCTTCCTGTGTAATCCCTCAGTCACTAACTGGCTGTGCTTCCACAGTGATTCAGTCCAGGTTGTCCACCTGGTTGGGAAGAAGCAGAGGCAACTCGATCCCAGCTTGTTCGGCGTCCAGCAGGTTGACGCCTTCCGTGGCAGTGGCTGCTGGGTGTGCGGGGTCGGAGGCCAGAGGCGAGGTCGGGTTGCTGGCCATGTTGGGCTCCCCTGAGTTGTGCAAAGAGATGGAGAGAGCCGGCGAGGGTCTCCTGGGTGACCGTGATGAACAGCAGGGCAGGAGCTTAGCCAGAGCTCGCTTGAAGTCCCTCATGAACAGCGGGTAGATGATGGGATTTATGGTGCTGTTACAGTAGCCCAGCCAGGTGATGGTGTCAAACAGCGCAAGTGGGACACACTCACACACTGCCTGGAGAAAAACACAGGATTTCCTGGCATCACAACGTAGCAACAGGAGTTTCTTTACAAAATATGTAGGAGATATGAAAAATAAATTTTAAAAAATGCTAAAAACTGTTTCTTCTCATGGAACATTGAGTTATGTTAACCTTGTCAATGTTTAAATACTTTTAAGATGTGAGTTTGTTGTAAGAAGCAGGCAGTAGTGTAGAACAGTGGAAGAAACAAAAGGTTTCTAAAGCACGCCTGGACCAAGACAAAAATTACAGAGTAAATCACAAACCTAACGTACAGAGTTTAATCTGTGCAGCTTTTGTTTGAATGAGTGAAAATATATGTATATCTTTGACACAAGCATTTTAAACTGACAATGAACTTTTTGCACCCTTATTTGACAATAACATCATCTTACAAATTAAACAAGTGTGAGTATTCTTTGATTTTATAGCACACATTTTTAATGCATTTAGTTTTAAGGGAAAAATGGATTGTGCTTAAGGAAGTTGATTGAATAGAAAAAAACTTTTTAAGGAAATTTTGGGCTGAATAAAGTTTTTGATCATTTCACTCTGAACCGTGTCACAACATTACCCATCATGCACTGCAACGGGAAAGGTTGAATGTCAGGTGAAAGATACTGAATGATAAAGTTCAGATGTGCATAAAATCTAGTAAAATTAAAAATAATTGATTATTTTGAAACCATCATGTTTTATAAATTAAATCTCCAGTTTAAAAATGCCTTTTCCTGTGGTGAAAGGCCAAAACTTAAGCTGTGAGAGGTTCCACCATAATTTGTTCCAAAATGTTACAAACTGAAGTTGATCATACTGAATTAAAAAAAAAAAATCTGACAGTTTGTAAACCAGATTTGTCATAAACAAGCTCATAGTTTATTAGCTCTTAGCTCCATATCGTTTGACATGTGATTGCTTGGATTGATGATTTTGAAGGTTTAGACAGCAACAATGAAGAAGGAGACAGCTGTTAGATGAGAGCTTCCAATATTATGAAGATGAGACAAGGAGGCGGTGGGAATGAGACAGAAGGAGGGATGTGTTTCACGCACCACATTGAGTGTGAAAAGAAAGGAGAGCGCAGACACACTGAAGTCTCTGCAGCTCTGTTACTCAGACGGAGAGGCAAGAGGGCACAGATGGTAAATCAAAATGACAGGATCAGCTTGAAAAACAGGACAAGTGTCATTACTAATTTAGATTAAGCTGCATTTTGACATTTATTCAGTCTCAAAGAGCATTTCATGCCACTTCCTTGTTTGTTATGAGTACATATTCAGTTCAGTCTAATCAAAATGATTTGTTTCAACAATTTGAAAATTGTAAATGGTCCTTTAGTGGGCTGCTTGCTTGGCTTTAAATGAGTCAAACATACAAAGCTGAAATGCCAATCTATTTCCTTTTTGGCTTGGCAAGGCTGTGACACCAAGGCTGGCCAACACAAAAATAGACCAGTATCCAAGTGTTTTTTCACTCTGCCTTCCTAGCGCATTTATTTTTCATACTTGTCATGCTTGCAAAATAATTGGTGAGAAGAATCACTGAATCATACGAAGAGTCATTCCAGAAGACAAAAGTGTTGCAAATGTTTGTAGCAAAACCGTTAAAGTCCTGCATGTGCGTGGGAGTGGACTAAAGCTTTAACGGGTTGCAGTACTGTATCGGCCAGCGGTCAGGGACTCATACTGACCTGAGCCATGTTTGTGATGAAAAAGGGTAACCAGGCGCTGAAGAAAAGTCCCAGAAGGACTCCTAGTGTGAGGCTGGCCTTCAGTGCCCTCCGACCCTGCTTGTGAGCAAGACGGCGCTCACTGGTCACAGACAGCTAAGGATAGCAGGGAGTGACAGAAAAACGGTAGATCTACTTTTACTGCTGCCATCATGGATGAATTGTTAGACAATAAATAATAAAAATTAGCTTACAAGTCTAGCATGCCATAGAAGAATACACCAAGTAGCTAAAAAGACAAAAGTACCAACAACAGAACTAGTACCCATATTTATTTTACAACTTATTTGGGTGTCTTTGGTGTAATTCTGACTGATTCTAATTATTTTAACTATTCATTTTTATGCTATGGTAATTAAGCTACACAATTATATAAGTTGTAATCAACCTTTCTTAGACTTGTTCAAAGTCAGTCTTGTTCATAAACTTTCCATTGATAGTCTTACCACATAAATGGAAATTTAGGGAGATTTCTGGATATTTATTTGGATTTCAGATTCATATAAAATGAACACTAACATGAACTTTAACTTAAGAGCAGAGGGAAAATCAGTGAGAGAGAGAATATTTATTAAAATCAAAAATTAAACTACATCCTTAACCATTCACTGAGTAATTAAGTAAACGAAACACACAAGCGATTAAAAAGTAGTTAAAGAACTAACGTTCATCAAGAATTTTTTCAAAACTGCTAAAATTGGGTATATTTTAAAAAATAAAAAATAAAATTAATTTTTGGAAGCAATTTGAAGTGATACATGAATTACATTTTGAATACTTAGTGAGGTACTCTACAGCAAAAAGAAAAGTGTTGCAGTTTGTTTTTATACTCAGAAAAGAACGAATAATAATGTCTTTACTACCTCCTTCAAAGCTGGACAAACCAATCTTACACTTCCACTGGATGGAGCTGTGACATTTAAATAACAGCCTTTAAAAGCAACACAGTGAGTCTCTCTGGGTGAAGCTACTGTATACATTTTTCCCTCTAGCTATTTCAAAAAAGGAGAATTATTCAACAGGTTATTTTTAAATGTTCAAGGTTGCAGTGCAACCAAGCAACTTCTTGTCCTTCCTTAAGATTTCCATGATGGGTTTTTTTTGCCTCTATAAATGTCAAGAACTTCAGTTAGGAAACCTTTGCACTACATAACCAGCTCCTATTGTGACTAGCTGGTCAGGAGCCTTTTCCTTTAAACTTCAACAAACCTTCATGCAGTATTCACCTTGGCAGAGTTTCAGTTTCATTGTTCTCTTACCAGTGCATTTTGAGACATGGCAGGTCCTTGATGACCGCAGTCACATCCATCTTGCTGAGCTGACCCGGCAGCAACTCCGGGCGAAGGAGGCCGGGAAGGTTCTCCAAAGGACAGATGAGGGTGAGGAGGGTGGCTCAATGCCGCAACTCTCTTTGCTTGTCTCCGTGCTGCCAGAAGGATCCGGCAATAGGTGAAGCAAATGGCGCTGGAGGGCAAAAAGAAGGTAAGCACGGATGCCACCAAGGCAAAGGGCAGAGTCACCCGCAGGCGGCACTGAAAGGACGCAGCTCCCATTGGTGACTGCTGGAAGTAGGAGTCCGGGTATTGCTTTTCATGGAAGAAACTGATGTTACCCAGGCTGACTTGAGGAATTAGCCAGTATTCATCCCCGTGACCCAAACTGTGCCAGTTCATCTTAATGGGAAAGAAGGAGGCCAGGGCTGCCAGACTCCAAGCGGCCCCAACCAGAAGTAGAGCCCGGGGTGGGGTCATCCTCTGCTTGTAGAGTAGCGGCGAAATGATGAAGAGGTAGCGGTCAAGGCTAATCACACACAAGTTCAGGATGGACGCACTGCAGCACATGACATCGAAGCAAAGCCAAACCGGGCAAAAGGCAGGCCACAGCACCCAAGAGCCGCACAGCACGTTGAGCATGGCTGGGGGCATGACCACCAACGCCACCATCAGGTCAGAGAAGAACAGAGACACCAGGAAGCAGTTGGAGGTGCAGCGCAAAGAGCGGTGGGAAAACACCAAAGCGATGAGCAGGATGTTGCCACAGATGGTCATGAAGATGATGGCAGTCAACATGAAGGCCAACAACCAGGGGCCGCTGCCCGTGATGTTCCAGTCACTGGAAACAAGAGAGCTGCCCTTGGAACTGCCCACAGAGACAGATGGGTGAGAGTCGGTCATGGTGGATGCAGTGATCCAGAAATCAGCCTCTAAGGGTCACTCCCCTAAGCACTGGATCTAATTCCTGGCCAAAGCTCACACCTCAAAACTTTACCACAGAGGTCTTGCTATCAAAATCCACCCAACTCCTCCTCTCCACGGGTTAACATCTCCACATTGGCAGGAATCCCTCGTAGTGGAGTGGGCTCACTCTGCAGAGACTAAACTGAAATCCCCCAAACTGTTTGCCTCATCTCTCCATCCTGGCCAGCATGTCCTTCCTTCATCCACAGCTGAGAGCCAGAATGAGCTCTTCGGTAACTGACAGAGGGTTTTTAAGCTGCATGTCACAATGATGACAGGCACTGGAGGAGGGCACAAAGAGAGATAAGCCTTTACTTCGCATGTAAAAGCAGTGCCAGAGGCATGACCCACTGAGGATGGAGAGAGATCCTCGTAAACGCGCCTTGGAGAAAAAGACTCAGCCAGCTTTTGTAAGCCTTTAACTGAGCAGAAGCTCTTTCTCTCTCAATCACAAGTCCTTTTATTCTGGGAAACAGAGAAACAAAAATCTGTAATAAATAGACACACAAAAAAGCTGCAACAGTCATTAACCAACCAAGGCTGTGTTCAGAAGTGCTCTACAGGTTTCATGGTCCTTGTAAAAGCGCCACATCCCTTTGTCTCCGTTAATCCCTGAGGTGGCCACTTCATCGTGTTTCCCCAGCCGCAGCGCACGGCTACTGAGAGCGAGCGTGTCCAACATGGAGCATAACCATGCACAATCATAGCCCAGATATGCTAATTCTGCATCATAGGAACTATGTGGGTGGTCTTTCTCCTTGTTTGGTTCTGAAGCTTTTATCCGTTTCAATAAAAAATATGCGCATTTTTGTAAAGCCTTATTAAAATCTGATATGTTCTCTTAAAGTTGCTGCAACAGGGTTTTTTTTCTGGCTTTCTGGATTTAGTTTCTATATGGAAGCATTTTAAAAATACCTGAACAGAATCAGATACTTTTTTTGTTTTATTGTTGTTTTTTTACACCAATTGTACCCAAGATATCAATAGTATATTTTTCTCAGTGTGCTTTTTGGAGCTATAAGTGATTAAAAAGTGATTTTTCAGCTTGAATATTTTTTTAGATCTGTATTTTATCAGATACTTTGATTTTAACCGTTATTATCCGAACAAAAACATTCTGCCATATGTTTGGTTATAAGCTTAGATTCTTTTGGCTGGAAGAGGAATCTCTGCTCTATTTTTAATTATTTTTTGTCCTCAAACACGTTTCCTTCACAGAGTATTCTTGTATTTAGTACCAACTCTTAATTCTTTCTCCTTGACATGTCTGTTCCTTGGTTTTCATGCTGATGTTTGTTCACTAATATTCTCTAACAACCTTCAGGCTTTCACAGTACAGCTGAATTATGGGGATGTTAAATCACACACTGTTTACTGATAATATGACTTCTGAAAGCAACTGGTAGAACAGGATCGTATACAGAAATATCAAAGTGGGACTCCAAATACCTGCCACACTTTACAGATTTAAAAAAAAACATTTTAAACACAAATTTTTTTTCCTACTTTGTGTTTATCTAACACATAAAATCCCAAACACAAAGTTTAAAACACATAAACACAAAGTTTATCTAACACATAAAATCCCAACAAAATACACTTGCCCACTGCCTTATGTGACAACGGTTTCAAAAGTAAAAACTTAAAGACAGGAATTTCACCTCCACCTGTTATTGACCTTGTTTTACTGAACAAAAACACAACCGATCAAAAATTTGACCTGATCCACACCTTCTTTTGAATATACTATTTTAACATTTGCTCAAGTTAAATATAATATCACAGATTAAATATCAAACCACCCTATAAAGAATCACACCACAAGTGTTTTTTCTATAATTAATGATTATTTTATTAAATTCACACAGATTGCACTCATCAGGCAGAAACAAGTCTTACAATCATTATTGGGACGGTTTATCTGGAGGAGGACAAATTTAAATTTATCGTATTGCAAACCTTGACACTCGAAAAGCATTAACAAAATTAATGCAAAAATAAAGATAAAAAACATCTTGATGGGTGGAAATCACTGCTCCTGCTGAGAAAAAAAACATAGAAAAAAATAGCAAAATTATTAAATTTATACAAAATATTGACAAGGAACTGTCACTTTAACATAGAAATAAAACTTTAATTTTTTTTAATTGTTCCTTTTGTTTCATTGGTGATGCAAAACTATTTTAACCTAACTTAAACTTCAAAAGAAAAGAATAAATTATAAACCACCATGAAGTACGGAAGAGGATAAGGGTCACTGAGAAAAAAAATAGGACAGTTCTGACTTTAATCTCAGAATTCTGACTTTAAAATTTATGGGCACTGGGGAGAAGAACCATCTTTCAATGACCAACATGCTAGTTGTGCTGAAGGACAACCAAATATCTGGCGGAACATGTTGGATTTAAGTCAGCTTTTCCGTGTCTGAGGGGTCTTCGAAGGTGAGTAAAACTAGATGAATAGTTTAATGTCTAAAGTATAACGGCTACAGCTAGCTGTTAGCATGGTTTTAGCTTTCATTGACGGAGGAATTAACGTGTCTTGCAATGTTACATCACACACGTTTAATAAAGGTGTTGTGGATAGGTGAGAGGCAGGATCACGTGGTGTTATTAGTGATTGTAGATCACCTGTTGCGGACCTAGTGAGTGGGTGATGGGGGAGGTTTACTTTTTGCTGACCGCCTTATGCGAATATGGTTTTTTGTCCTTGATCACTGTTTAAACCTGCGGATCCGGTTTTAATACTCTTTTGGACACTGTTCTTGGATATTGATAATATGACAGAATAAAACCATCTTAATTGCATCCTGGAATGGCGTTTTTTGATCAGCTGGCACGTCAACAAGGATTCCGCTATTCAGCTGCTTGGCGACTTTGTTTGACAGTCGCTAATAAAAGGGTATGAGCAGTTGTTTGCTGGAATTATCCCTGATGGGGTTGTTTTGTTTTATTTTATTGTTTGTTTATTTGAATGTTTTCCAAGGAAATGAACCAGTCTATATTACAGATATAGTGACCAATATGATTGGCGTGTCAATAACGTTTACTTCAGCGAAAGAGAGAAAGGCTACTCGGTTGTTCTGATCTTGGGACATCCTCACCGTTTAGCTAACACCAACTGATGTGTCTATGTTAGTGGTACATGTTGGAAAAAGATGGAAACTGTTTCATAATCACAAAATCATTTTACTAAACTGTATGATATGTGTCATCTCAAGATTGAAATTTCACCATATACCATGTGCAAATAGTAGTTATCGTCCAGGTGTGGAAATGTTATAGGCTGCAGTTGTAATTCACTAAATCAAAGTTAATGTTTAAAGTTATTGGTAAAATAAAAAGTCCTGGTTAGGATCATTCCTGCCTTGAATTTTGACCAGAGGGTGATGTGATGTTCTCTGCACAACCAATAGAAATGCAGAATGTTGTGATAGATGGATGGATGTAAATAAATAGTGTTGGAAGTATTTTATATTTTATTGTCATTTATTTGCTTTACCTTTATTTTATATTATCATCCATTTTATTTACCTTTGCATTTACATTTTAATGATGTGTTTTGAAGTGCGTTGAGTGTTTTAAAGTGTTTGCAGAAACTCTGGAAGCGGCCTGCTGAGGAGTGAAAAAGGAGGCGCCAATTGTCCAGGGGAACTGCAAATCTATAGTCTTACCTTGTTTGTATAAATGAGTTATGTTCATGTGAGTGTGCAGCTGTTTTCTTTTCCCCCTCCCTTCAGAGCTGCACGCTGTCATGTAACTAGGGAGTTCCTAATTCTAATAAAAGCAGGGCAAGACTCAGTTGAAGCTTCAGAGCATAGGTAGAAGCAAATGAATAGATAAATAATGAAAATAACAAAATGACCCCATTGTTGTTCCACACAATGTTTCCTTGTATGTGCCATGTGTAATATCTTTTACTATAATTAAACTGCATTCATAAATCTGTTAGTGCCAATATCCTAATCGATCCTTTTATTTTTTTAAAGGCAAACTTCTTTTCTCCCCTAATACAGTAGATAGCTTTTATGTTACTCACAATCAGTATTTTCTTTCAGACTGAAGTACAGATTTTCTTTCTGTACCAAATAAATGTAATTTTAGCACACAGTGTTAAGAAAAATAATTAATTTTAGTGCTTAATACAGTTAATCTACGACATGTGTAACAGTTATATTCAATACTCTTATTTGGAACAGGTTTCGTCTGAGATGCGGTAAGGAGCTGAATAAGAAGGTTTTCCTCCCCCGCTGACAGACACAGCAATAAAATTTACATTCCGAAGGGGCAAGAGACTTTTTGGCGTCAGGGATCTGCCCGTATCAGACAGAGATGACCACGAAGTGGTCATCCCTTTTACTTAGACAAAAACCAGACACCTTTGCCATAATGAGGGGAGTTTCCAAGTTTTTCTGAGTCCCTACGGAGTTTCTAATAGGTCAAAGAACGGAACGCCTTGACTGCACATATTAAATTCAAGAAACACCTACTCAGTATAAAAATTCCAGGTCAGAGAGAGAGAGAGAGAGAGCGGCCGCTATTTTTGCCTTTTTGTCTTTGTTTCGTGTTTGTTTGTCTTCCCCTTGTGTGTGTTTATTATTATGAGAAAAATGCATATCTCTGTTCCTCTGCAGCTTTGTTGTCGATTGCTTTGTATGAGATTAAATTCTGTGATCTGTGACGTCAACACGCTTTGTTGTTGTTTCGTTTTAGCAGCACGCCGTCGCTGCACGTTGCCCACGGAGAACGTCGCTCGCCGAGGATCCCGGGCAAAATTAAAAGAGGAAGAAGGAGCCAAACGTTTTGTCCAAAGCTAGCATTAAATGATCCTCTTTTTTTAATAACAGTCATTGGATTATATTGTCCTCATCTCACTTCCAAACTTCGTAGGTCAACCAATGTGACTATGCATCTTGTGACAACACTAATTTATATTGAAATGCGTGAAGATGTTGCCAATGATAACCTTTCACCTGCACATTGAACTTGATTTCTTGGACTAAAGCTATGCAAGTTTCATATGTTTCAGCAAGTCGCTCATGCATTGACTCAGGGAGAAGTCGAACCCTTAAGAACTTCTAGTATTACTGCAATTTTTAGGCATAACCCTCTGTCAACATATCTGAAGCAAATGAAGACCTTCTTGCCATAACTCTATAGAGGTGCATGACTTGCTAATAAGGGGTTGCCGTATTCTAATTTAGGTGTGCTGGAGTGGGGATCCCTATTAAAGTTGGAGGACTGGACTTGGTCACCCCAAATTAAATTAACATTTTGAAACTACAGAGCATTTCTACAAACATGTATTTCTGCAAATATTTGAGGTTTTTATGCCTTTTAAGGAATGCTTAGTGTAAAGGGAAGCTGTAATAATCATCACCCATGTGAAGATCCATCACATTTTGTGTTTCAGCTCTGTAATGATTTTAAGATAGCTGACTTATGTAAAGCTCTTAATCTGACAGAACTAAAATAAGAAACAAATATCCAACATAATTTGAACTGTATTTGTAGCATCCCTGCACCTATGAAACAGAACTGTGCCCTGAACCATGTTATTGTCTCATTAAGTGTAAGAGGCTATGTATAATTATTAAGTGTGTATCTTTAACTATTTTTAATTAATGTTTGAAAATACAAATAAATGGCTTTTTGTCATGTGACTAAGTTCATTTGTGGCAGTCCTTGAATTCTGTTTCCATCATTTTCATATCTCTGAATACTTTACCTTGTGACTAAATACTATCCTGTAAAATGAAATATTTTTCTCAATTAAATTAGCTAATCAGTCTTATTTAATCACTGCAAAACAAGGCACATGTAAATATTGAATTTACAGCTTAATACATATTGGAGGCAAGATATAAGGCTATAGATTTGCAAAGATTAAACATTCTATTGTTAATTTGAATAACATGGTTATTAGAATGACCCAACTTTCAAAGCATTCTTTTAGGTCATGTGTTACAAATCAATTATTCAATATAAAAGATAATACTACTGCTCTTGTATCAAAAAATAGCATACGTTCTCACAGGTGTAGAGAAAATAAGCACTAACTGTTGAGAGAATACCCACATACAAAAGCTAAACTGAATTCTGACTTTTTTCTCAGAATTCTGAGATTAAAGTTAGAATTCTGACTTTTTTCTCAGAATTCTGATTAAAGTCAGAACTGTTTTTTTTTCTTTTCCAGTGGCCCTAATCCTCTTCCGTAATGACGTCATGTGATGTATCACATAAACGTAATTCAGATTTCAGTAAAAAGCTCAGCAGTTTTTGTTTGTTCTTGCCTTCTTCAAACGACAAAGTAAAGAAGACTGGCATCAAAAACTAAAGATCTGTGCAAAACCTATTAAAGGTCCAATAAAACCCAAACTAACCTGTTCACTTGTGTGCAGCAGATAATGTGACCTCAGGTCATGCTGACAGTTGGCATACGCCATGCCAAGTCCAGCTCCAGAGAATAACGTAATAGGCCATGTACGTCCTATAAAGGACAAAGATGCACTGACATTGTTGGCAGGGATAAAACAAACACTTACTGCCCTAAAGACTGGCGTCTATGTCTGCAGGTTAGAGTACCAGCAGAAGAGCATGATGCTAGTTGTGCTGCCAGATATTCTCAATGGTATCTGAGCTAAATTAAAGTTTCAAGACAAAGAACAACTTCAAATCCACCGAAACGGCTTACTTTTGAAGAACAGGACAGAAAATACAATTCCTAACCCCAGACCGGTACCTGAAATACAGAATGACGAGGCAAACATTAGATACAGGGAGGAAATAATTACTAATGCACATTTCTAATATGTATCCTCCATGTCAAGTGTCTGACCTACACAGAATAACATAATGCAAGATGTTGTTTTTTTATTGTTAGTAAGTAAGCCTGTCACAATAAGCAATAAATCAATTCATCATGACTGTGACCATTTCCCATTGGATAGTCATTAATGAGATACTCCCCTTTAACTGAAAAGCCGCCACTTCGAAAAACCCTGCAAACATTTGACATTTGCACTACCTGCCACTACTGCCTGTAGGGTTAACCATTATTAAAAATTAATAATGGTTAAAAATTAACCATTATTAATTTTTTAAATTTTAAATTTAAAAGTTTGGTTACCGAGACGTCATAATACATCTTAACTGTTGGTGCTTTGATTGTTTTGTTTTTTTATTTTGGATGTTTCAAAGTTCCAGTGTTAAATGTTCTTTAGAAATTAAAGTTTTTTGTGCTGTGAGTAAGTATACTTGCATTAATAAATCATTTCAGTTGAAAATGATCTCAAATTGACAATATCATCATTTATTCCAATAATTTCTGAGACAATTTATCGTCCTGCAAAACTTATCGCTTAGTAGTAACATGTATTTGTTTCTAGACTAGAGAAAAAAAAAAGTCTATCAGCACCAACATGGTGATTCCTAAAGAGTTGGTCAATGAAAACTTGCTTAACACCATCTGTCAGACAACTGAGCAGGGTTTATTTTGGGTCCAAATGTCTGGAAACACTTTCTTCCCCCCAATCTTTGACCTTTCTAGCCCCCAAATTAAAACAGAAAGACTGATTATCAGTTGCGTGTACAAGCAACTCTAGTAAGTCAAACATAAAAAAATTGCTTTGACAGCCAATATATTCTACTTTTACACTGTTGTAAAGAACATGGTTTTCTCACACTTGTTGTGAGCATATCAATATCAATATTAATATTGCTGTTATGGCCAGTTACTAATATTATATATTTTGTTATCCTTTGTGAAAAAATTGCAATATGTGGGTATGAATCCTGGAAGAATAAGTGAGGGGGGCTGTTATATATATATAGGCCTGTCGCGATAAACGATAAATCAATTAATCGTACGATAAATTAAAGCTATCGACGTCATTTTAATTATCGGCATTATCGTCTCTTCCGACCTTTTTCTCTTTCAGCTAATGCGACTGAATGAAAAAGGGCTCAACTCCGGTGCTCTCCACTGACTCCTCCCTTCCTCATTTCCTTAGTGTAAAGCCCAGCGCACACTGCACGATCTTAGAGCTGTCAGCCCATTTTCAGCCCATTTTCAAAACCTGACAGACCACACATTAGCCGACAGAAATCCTAGGTATAACGGTTTGATCGGTTCGGTCCTGCCGTGTGGTGTCCAACAATGGGCACAAAATAATGGCTACAAGTCCAGTTAACTAATTTTAAAACCAGGCATTAGTCAGTGCTTTACTACAATCTACCTGCAATGCATGTTGCTACTGTCAGCCGTAAAGTCCTGACTGAATGAAAATCATTATAACCCATTTACGTAACGAAGAACAGCTGAAAAGTTACCGGGTTTATCAACTGCGGTAGCAATTTCACTCCAACTCCTCCTCCTGTCATTTCTCCTCCTCTTGTCATTTCTATATTCTTTGCATGTTGAATAAACATTAATGTTGTTTCCACATATCATCTCCAATGTCCGCTGGACTTCGGGTTGCGCCTTGTCAGCTGTTTGGGATTCCCCTCCGTAATTTCCCCTCAGAAAACAGAGGAGAATCCTAGCTTTCTGATTGGCTACCTGTCATATTCAACAGGCTGCGTTAAGATTCCAGTCGGGGGGAAACCTCTGATTTGGATCGGAGCGGCAACGACGATCTACCATAACACACCACACAATCTTAGAAAGACCAACGTTCTAAGATTGTCATAAGGGGAAAAATAGGAGCAAAAAATCATGTAGTGTGAACTATTGCATCAGGTAGTCAATGTGCCCATCTTCTCTATTTAAATCTAATTATTACTGAAGGGCAATATAATATACAGACTTCACAATCTGCACTCTTTAGGTTGAATGCAGTATTTATTTCCACTTGGGCTTTATGTTGTTTAGTTTTTTTTCCAGTACATTTTTTGTTAATGGAGACTGAGAATCCATTTTATTTTTGTTTTGGTTGTTTTGTTTATTTTGTTTATCAGTTTCAGTGTTTAAGTGTTCTTTTGAAAATAAAGTGTATCTATCTTTGGCAAGAAACCGCATGCATTATTACGTCATTTCCATTAAATCAGTGTAAAAAGATCTTCAAACAATATTATCGTTTATCGCAATAATTTTTGAGACAATTAATCGCTCAGCAAAATTTGCTATCGTGACATGCCTATATATATAATTTAGTAACCTTTATAACCATATATAAATGTTTATGAGGAGGATCTTAAGAACCCATAACTGCCCATTGGTGAAAACCAGAAGATTCCTGACTCCAACTGTGTAAACCACTGGTCTACAAATCTTGTATGAGCTAATTTAACTTGCCATCTGCTAAATAAAAAACGATAAATCCCTGACTTCATGAAAGTTGAACAGGCACCATATTGGGGTTAAAGTAAATGTGGTTCGCGTTCTGTGAGGGCAAGGAAAGGTGGACAACAGTTTGTAGCTGTAGTTTAAAGTCAACTGTGATGCGTGCTACTTATAATCAAATGGTCTGCCTCTGCTCTGGTTTTCTTTCACTAAAGACAGTCTTAATCGTAAGCATCAAATTCAAAAACAGGGCGCTAGAATAAACCTCAGTTAATTTCCGTTAACATCTGACTGCTCATTTCGTGTCCTTTAACAGCCCTTTACTGCTAGCTTGTTAGTCTGTCGTCCAGTCAATGACAGATGTAAACTACAATAAAAGCTACAGCCTAATGCTTCTGTATCCACCTATATTACAGTAACATTAGTAACTGAAGGCAGAGAAATATTTACCCAGCTTAACGACACCGTCTGCCAGGCAGCGGTCCAACTTTTTCCCGAGCTCCTTCTCAGACATTCTGACTTAGCTTGCTTCAGGCTAAAGGTTTCAAACTGCAGCTCTTCCTGCTGCCTTCGAGCGCTGTCGAAAGTTTGACAGACTAATGCATTGTGTAAAGAAGTTAACGTAGATCTACGACAAAATTAAATAAAAATAATAATAAAATAAGAGAGCGTGCATTTATTAAAATCGTTATCTATTTTACTACACAAAGATGTAATACCTCGAGAAAATGGTTTTCGCTGATGAACTTAGCACAGAAGACAGTTCAATTATGCGTCTTCAAGTGAATGCAGCACGAAGCTAGTTTTTGGAAAACCCCGTCACCTTGCACCACACAATACACAAAACACCACAATAACACACACATATGAAATTAACTACAATGCCTTCTGAAAGTATTCATATCCCTTAAACTTTTTATACCGTTTTTCCCCTCGTTGCAACCACAAATTACGACGTACTTACTTGTATTTGATGTGTCAGACAAAACCCAAAGTAGTATGTAAATGACTGCGATGTGGAAGGAAAAGTAGTTTTTTAGCACAAAGATTTTGAAAAAAGTGGCATTAATTTATTTTCCTTCAAGTTGATACCACTGAAACTAACATCACCCGGAACATACTGAAACGATTCTATGTTTTAGTTCTGCTGGGGGACACTTTACACCAGGAGAGCTGGTCTGGGTTCTCGGAGAAAGAAGGGCCGTTGCCCGAAGCTGGACGGTCAGTGGGTGGGCCCCTGCAGAGTGTTGGAGCGCAAGGGGGAGGCTGTTTACAGAGTGCAGATGCTCCAGAACAGGAGAAAACTAGCACTGCACAGGGACAGGTTGGCCCCCTGCACCACAGGCCCCAGAAGGCCATCAGTCGGCCATCAGTATTGCTACCAGCCTCTCCAGAACAGCCTTCATCAAGGCAACAGCCTCTACCGCTGTTGCCGAATGATGTCCCAGCGGGCAGGGAGCTCGCCCACAGCGGACAAGGAGGGCCCCAAGACGGTTTGATGACTTTGTTTGTTCCCTCGTGGGCGAGGAATTCTGTAGTGGGGGAGTAGTGTAACAATTCTGTGTTTTAGTTCTGCTGGGGTCCATATGGTTATTTGTATTTGTTATAAGTTGCATTGTGATCCTTTTTGTTATATGTAGGGTGTTATGGGCTCCCACTCACATGTGATAAGCCTGTCATGTGGGCGGGGGATCGGTGGAGAGGGAGTACCAGGATCGGAAGTGGGGGGAGTTCATAGGGGAGTTAGCAGTGAAGCTATCATTTGAGTGTGCCAGTTTGTTAGAGGCGTGAGCTGCAGCCTCAGGAATAGCAGCTCGTACTTATTTCTAATAAACTCTGTTTGGCGGGACTACATCTGCAGTGTTGGCGTCATTACAATACTATCGATACAACGGAGCTAGGGTTTGGCAGTGTCATGCTGGGCACATAGCACATGCCTGTTAAACATGTAGATACAAACTGAAAATCATACGTGATTATCCATTCACTTCACAACTGTGTGCTACTTTGAGTTTTCTCTATTGTGCATATTCCTTTTAAATTGCAGTGAAGTTTGTGGTAGAATATGACAAAAAATGAAAGATATTTCTTGGCCAATTAAAACAAATGATCCAACAAAATGTATAGTTCACATTTTATTTGACACACTCCTGTACATCGTCATGACGTCTAAACTGATTTCCTGAGATGACAATTTACAGTTTTTAACAACAAACATTCAATTACACAAAAAGTTGGCATATTTTAAAATCTTTTACTTTGTACAAAGACGTGTCATGAGCTGGTTTGGTACATTTCCTCTTCTTCCAAATGTGGAAACTGACACAGTTAGTCCCTTCAATATGAAAATCCATTCTATGTGACTAACAAACATATTAAATGTATAAATGCATTATGTGCAGCAGGTAAAACTTTGTGAAAAGTTATTTTTTTTGGCAGCGAGCACGCAGTCTTACACTGTGTGGGGTGAGCCAGCTGGCTTTCGTAACAGGCATTGCTGTCGATTTTCTTATTCAGTAGAAGTGGATGAGAACGTGAATGTAGCAAACGTAAACTCGAGAGGTAGAAACTGCAGAACAGAAGCTGACAGAGCTTGGAAATAAATTCAGAGGCAGCATCTTGTTCAAAGGAGAAAAAATTATTGTTTTAACCAGGTAAAAGAAAATTGTTGTCATGGGATTTATATCTCACTAAAACCAAAATATATTCTCTTTTCAAAAATAATGATTGTAACAGTGTAACTCTTGTAATTTTTAGAAGTGGTCTGGATGAAACAGGATGAGAAGAAGGAGGGTAAGCGAGAAATTTTATGGCTTTTTGAGCAAGTTGGCATCTGTCAGAGGAAACTTCCTCATTATAGTGAGATATAAAACTAATTTTGTTAAAACAAGAAAGTTCATCCTTTTAACAACATAAAACTCATCTCATTATAAAGACAAACCTTGTTTGAGTTTCATTTCTTGTTATAATGAGGAATTCTGTTGTTACGATGACATACTGCTCCTGAATTTGTTTCCACTGTCTAGCAGTTGAACGTTTTCTGTTCTGTATCTCTGAAGAGAAACTGTGTCTTTATTCCAAAATACAAAACAAATCTCCTTTGCTGCTTCTAGTATCTTAGTGACAAACCAAAGATTTAATCAGCGTCACAGGTTATGATAAATCCACTCTAACATGACAGCAGTGACCATACAATTACTGTACAAAGTGATGCTTTACAAGAACTTTCATAACCCACACACAGGTAAATGTTCATGAAAGTTAAAATGCTGTGTTCAAGTGACCTTCACCAGAAAATCCACAACCCTGTTTGGTTTCTTTTCTTTTGACCAGCCACAGTACAGGCAGAAGCTGCTCTGCTCACTCATCAGACGCCGGCAGTGGGGAATGCTCCCACTGGGCTGCTGGTGGGGGTGATGGCGGCTGGGCGCCATCATCTCTCACAGTCTTCACCGACCCTTTGCTGATGTTCAAAAGGTCCCGAAGCTCCTTGTTCTCAATCTGAACGAGACACAGAGAACAACACATAGAGATGGATGGATGGATACAACTACAGGATTAGACTAACATCTATAAAGTCAGTTAACTTTAAGTCCGTTGAGTCATATAAAAGCTGCACTAAAATGCATTCAAATAGAAAAAAAACCCTTAATGCTAATAATTTTGAGATTTAATTCATAGACGTGATATTTCTCAAGACAAAGTGGTGGCTTCCGATCAGAAGTCTTTAGAAATGTAATATGATGGTTGGAAAGGTCACAATCACTGATATGTTCAGGACAATCGTTTTAAAAATGACAGCAGCAGTACACATAAGGCGACCAAATATTAGTGGTGCACCAATAACAGGTTTCTGGCGACATTTAAAGCTAAATGAAGGTGAATAATTTGCTGCCGTTCTGAAGCTTCACTTACTACAGCACAGTGACCGAGTCCCAGCGCTGCTCACCTCTAGCTGAGCCAGCCGCTCCCGGTTGGAGCAGTAGTGCTCATCATCCACCTGCATGGCTCTTCTCATTACCTGGCCCATCTCACAGATCCGCTCCACCTGGCTCTGCACTTCCTGTAGAAAAAACAGCCAATCTTTGAACTTTACATAAAACAAGGAGCATCTCAGCCATGTGAAAATAACTCTCATCTGGGGACGTACTTTAGCGTGGTCTTGATGAAGGCTGAGCACTGGTTTGGTGTCCAGCTCCTTCTTTGTCAACATCAGCTGGAGCATCTGCTTACGGTACCGACCCATGATTAGCTCCAGGGCGTATTGGTGTTCTTCAAGAGACAGCCACAGTTCTGCAGAGGCCATAAATTGTGTTAGCGCAACTTAAACTATCAACTGAAACAAATCGTCAGGAGTGAGCATTACCTTTATTTTCCTGTTGCAGCTCCTTAATTTGAGAGTTTTCCTGAGTCAGAAGGACATGGGGTTTGTACTTCGTCAGCTCTTGAATCTCTGTACTGTCTCCTGTGTGCTGAGAAAAACGATGACGGGCGACAGAAAGAGGGGAAGAGCATTTGAAGGTTTAGATTTTAAACTGGTCGCACATTCAATGAATCCTCTTGAATCACCACAATGATGAACCTTGTTTTGTTGTGTTTTGTAAGGAAAAGGTAATGCACATTAACTAATACTGCTCTGATGTTCTGGTTAAGTACTGCAAATTCTCACACGGTTTTCAAAGCTTTTTGAAAGTACAAATCTGAAAAGTGTGTAGGCTTATGTAGGTCTCAGATCCTCAACTGCATCTTGGTTGGAAATTTGATCACCACCAGTACATTAAATAAATATACTAAAGTTTTTTGGGTTGCCTTGTATTTAACTCAGTATATCTTCCCTGACCCCAATGAAAAAGGTTTGCACACATCATGATTCCGCCACCACTGTGCGCATGGTCGGTTCAATGCAGCTGCACAAAACACTCTTATATAATTGTTCACACAAATTTCTACTATTTATTCTTTTCCTTTAACTTTACAGCTATGCATTATACTGAATTGGTCTGCCGCGGTTATACTGTCAGACAGACGATCCTACCTTGTCTGGGAGAGCATTCCCCACCTCCTTCATGCTCTGCACCCTCCGTCCAAGGGCCCCGGTTTGGTCTATTAGTCCCTCGGCGGCCGTGTCGTGCTCCTTCAGTCTGTCCAGAAGGGTCCGAGCATCACACAACACTTTCTCTAAAGTACACGCCATTGACGGAAAACTGAAAAGTTGGGTCTGTGACGTAGGAGAGCGGCTTGAACCGTCGGGTGAAAATACCTCTAAATGGAGGCTTGTGAAGGCAAAAAGCCCGAGAGTCTTTATAGGAACGTCGTCATAGCAATGCAGCACCTACTGTGAGGCTGTGACGGTGAACAGAAGAAAAACTGTACACAGACACACAAAATAACTATTTTTGTTGTCTCCTCCGTCGGTGGTGTAGGGCAAAATGTCACGTCACTTCCGCATCCCTTCGCCTTTTTTTGTGCTGCATTCAAGCACACATGAGACCTCGGAAATAACTGTGGAAAAGGCTGTATAACAAACTGCCATGCTGAGCCTTTAAGGGGCGGGGCTTAGAGAAGCTGCAGCATGCAGACGAAAAAGAGAGAAAAAAAAGAGTAGAGTGGAAAGGGAGTGTTGTTTATGTTCGCATTTTGTTTATTTTAACTTGCTGTTTGCCGTTCATTGTTACTCCTTGATGTGTGTGCGTGGAAATACAAGACCACACACAATTACCTAAATGAACCGCAAGTACGAGTTGAATCACCTGGAGTACGACTCTGCGTTCTTTGGAGTTCTGACCGACTCACCACAGTGTTCTGCATAGTCACACCAGCAAAAGCAACCTCTAATTTTCACTAACATTCAAAACTCATGAAACTCAAAATCTAGACTTGGATCCAGCTTCAAACCACCAGAACTACTGCATCTCAGCATTTCTATTCTGTTACACAGCTAATAAGGCTCAAAATTGAGTGTAGTGCTGAAAATTCACATATTGTCATTTTTCACCTCTCTCGCTGAGAAAACGCTTTTTTGGTCTCAAACATTCAAAACTCATGAAACTCAAAATGTAGACTTGGTTCCAGCTTCAAACCACCAGAACAACTGCATCTCAGCATTTCTATGCTGTTCCACAGCTAATAAGGCTGAAAATTGAACGCAGTGCTGAAAAATCACATATTGTCACTTTTTCGCTTCTCTCGCTGAGAAAACGCTTTTTTGGTCTCAAACATTCAAAACTCATGAAACTCAAAATTTAGACTTGGTTCCAGCTTCAAACCACCAGAACTACTGCATTTCAGCACTTCTATGCTGTTCCACAGCTAATAAGGCTGAAAATTGAACGCAGTGCTGAAAAATCACATATTGTCACTTTTTCGCTTCTCTCGCTGAGAAAACGCTTTTTTGGTCTCTAACATTCAAAACTCATGAAACTCAAAATTTAGACTTGTTACCAGCTTCAAACCACCAGAACTACTGCAGCTCAGCATTTCTATGCTGTTCCACAGCTAATAAGGCTGAAAATTGAACGCAGTGCTGAAAATTCACATATTGTCACTTTTTCGCTTTTCTCGCTGAGAAAACGCTTTTTTGGTCTCTAACATTCAAAACTCATGAAACTCAAAATTTAGACTTGGTTCCAGCTTCAAACCACCAGAACTACTGCAGCTCAGCATTACTTTGCTGTTCCACAGCTAGTAAGGCT
Source organism: Xiphophorus maculatus (assembly GCF_002775205.1). Classification (NCBI taxonomy): domain Eukaryota; kingdom Metazoa; phylum Chordata; class Actinopteri; order Cyprinodontiformes; family Poeciliidae; genus Xiphophorus; species Xiphophorus maculatus. The sequence goes on along the minus strand of NC_036443.1, from coordinate 1,257,534 downwards.
GAAAATTGAACGCAGTGCTGAAAATTCACATATTGTCACTTTTTCGCTTCTCTCGCTGAGAAAACGCTTTTTTGGTCTCTAACATTCAAAACTCATGAAACTCAAAATTTAGACTTGGTTCCAGCTTCAAACCACCAGAACTACTGCAGCTCAGCATTTCTATGCTGTTCCACAGCTAATAAGGCTGAAAATTGAACGCAGTGCTGAAAATTCACATATTGTCACTTTTTCGCTTCTCTCGCTGAGAAAACGCTTTTTTGGTCTCTAACATTCAAAACTCATGAAACTCAAAATTTAGACTTGGTTCCAGCTTCAAACCACCAGAACTACTGCATCTCAGCATTTCTATGCTGTTCCACAGCTAATAAGGCTGAAAATTGAACGCAGTGCTGAAAATTCACATATTGTCACTTTTTCGCTTCTCTCGCTGAGAAAACGCTTTTTTGGTCTCTAACATTCAAAACTCATGAAACTCAAAATTTAGACTTGGTTCCAGCTTCAAACCACCAGAACTACTGCATCTCAGCTTTACTTTGCTGTTCCACAGCTTATAAGGCTGAAAATTGAACGCAGTGCTGAAAATCACATATTGTCACTTTTTCGCTTCTCTCGCTGAGAAAACGCTTTTTTGGTCTCTAACATTCAAAACTCATGAAACTCAAAATTTAGACTTGTTACCAGCTTCAAACCACCAGAACTACTGCAGCTCAGCATTTCTATGCTGTTCCACAGCTAATAAGGCTGAAAATTGAACGCAGTGCTGAAAATTCACATATTGTCACTTTTTCGCTTCTCTCGCTGAGAAAACGCTTTTTTGGTCTCTAACATTCAAAACTCATGAAACTCAAAATTTAGACTTGTTCCAGCTTCAAACCACCAGAACTACTGCAGCTCAGCATTTCTATGCTGTTCCACAGCTAATAAGGCTGAAAATTGAACGCAGTGCTGAAAATTCACATATTGTCACTTTTTCGCTTCTCTCGCTGAGAAAACGCTTTTTTGGTCTCTAACATTCAAAACTCATGAAACTCAAAATTTAGACTTGGTTCCAGCTTCAAACCACCAGAACTACTGCATCTCAGCATTTCTATGCTGTTCCACAGCTAATAAGGCTGAAAATTGAACGCAGTGCTGAAAATTCACATATTGTCACTTTTTCACTTCTCTCGCTGAGAAAACGCTTTTTTGGTCTCTAACATTCAAAACTCATGAAACTCAAAATTTAGACTTGTTACCAGCTTCAAACCACCAGAACTACTGCAGCTCAGCATTTCTATGCTGTTCCACAGCTAATAAGGCTGAAAATTGAACGCAGTGCTGAAAATTCACATATTGTCACTTTTTCGCTTCTCTCGCTGAGAAAACGCTTTTTTGGTCTCTAACATTCAAAACTCATGAAACTCAAAATTTAGACTTGGTTCCAGCTTCAAACCACCAGAACTACTGCATCTCAGCATTTCTATGCTGTTCCACAGCTAATAAGGCTGAAAATTGAACGCAGTGCTGAAAATTCACATATTGTCACTTTTTCGCTTCTCTCGCTGAGAAAACGCTTTTTTGGTCTCTAACATTCAAAACTCATGAAACTCAAAATTTAGACTTGGTTCCAGCTTCAAACCACCAGAACTACTGCATCTCAGCATTTCTATGCTGTTCCACAGCTAATAAGGCTGACAATTGAACGCAGTGCTGAAAATTCACATATTGTCACTTTTTCGCTTCTCTCGCTGAGAAAACGCTTTTTTGGTCTCTAACATTCAAAACTCATGAAACTCAAAATTTAGACTTGTTACCAGCTTCAAACCACCAGAACTACTGCAGCTCAGCATTTCTATGCTGTTCCACAGCTAATAAGGCTGACAATTGAACGCAGTGCTGAAAATTCACATATTGTCACTTTTTCACTTCTCTCGCTGAGAAAACGCTTTTTTGGTCTCTAACATTCAAAACTCATGAAACTCAAAATTTAGACTTGTTACCAGCTTCAAACCACCAGAACTACTGCAGCTCAGCATTTCTATGCTGTTCCACAGCTAATAAGGCTGAAAATTGAACGCAGTGCTGAAAATTCACATATTGTCACTTTTTCGCTTCTCTCGCTGAGAAAACGCTTTTTTGGTCTCTAACATTCAAAACTCATGAAACTCAAAATTTAGACTTGTTTCCAGCTTCAAACCACCAGAACTACTGCATCTCAGCATTTCTATGCTGTTCCACAGCTAATAAGGCTGAAAATTGAACGCAGTGCTGAAAATTCACATATTGTCACTTTTTCGCTTCTCTCGCTGAGAAAACGCTTTTTTGGTCTCTAACATTCAAAACTCATGAAACTCAAAATTTAGACTTGGTTCCAGCTTCAAACCACCAGAACTACTGCATCTCAGCATTTCTATGCTGTTCCACAGCTAATAAGGCTGAAAATTGAACGCAGTGCTGAAAATTCACATATTGTCACTTTTTCGCTTCTCTCGCTGAGAAAACGCTTTTTTGGTCTCTAACATTCAAAACTCATGAAACTCAAAATTTAGACTTGGTTCCAGCTTCAAACCACCAGAACTACTGCAGCTCAGCATTTCTATGCTGTTCCACAGCTAATAAGGCTGAAAATTGAACGCAGTGCTGAAAATTCACATATTGTCACTTTTTCACTTCTCTCGCTGAGAAAACGCTTTTTTGGTCTCTAACATTCAAAACTCATGAAACTCAAAATTTAGACTTGTTACCAGCTTCAAACCACCAGAACTACTGCAGCTCAGCATTTCTATGCTGTTCCACAGCTAATAAGGCTGAAAATTGAACGCAGTGCTGAAAATTCACATATTGTCACTTTTTCGCTTCTCTCGCTGAGAAAACGCTTTTTTGGTCTCTAACATTCAAAACTCATGAAACTCAAAATTTAGACTTGGTTCCAGCTTCAAACCACCAGAACTACTGCATTTCAGCATTTCTATGCTGTTCCACAGCTAATAAGGCTGAAAATTGAACGCAGTGCTGAAAATTCACATATTGTCACTTTTTCGCTTCTCTCGCTGAGAAAACGCTTTTTTGGTCTCTAACATTCAAAACTCATGAAACTCAAAATTTAGACTTGGTTCCAGCTTCAAACCACCAGAACTACTGCATCTCAGCATTTCTATGCTGTTCCACAGCTAATAAGGCTGAAATTGAACGCAGTGCTGAAAATTCACATATTGTCACTTTTTCAGCTTCTCTCGCTGAGAAAACGCTTTTTTGGTCTCTAACATTCAAAACTCATGAAACTCAAAATTTAGACTTGGTTCCAGCTTCAAACCACCAGAACTACTGCAGCTCAGCATTTCTATGCTGTTCCACAGCTAATAAGGCTGAAAATTGAACGCAGTGCTGAAAATTCACATATTGTCACTTTTTCGCTTCTCTCGCTGAGAAAACGCTTTTTTGGTCTCTAACATTCAAAACTCATGAAACTCAAAATTTAGACTTGTTTCCAGCTTCAAACCACCAGAACTACTGCAGCTCAGCATTTCTATGCTGTTCCACAGCTAATAAGGCTGAAAATTGAACGCAGTGCTGAAAATTCACATATTGTCACTTTTTCGCTTCTCTCGCTGAGAAAACGCTTTTTTGGTCTCTAACATTCAAAACTCATGAAACTCAAAATTTAGACTTGTTCCAGCTTCAAACCACCAGAACTACTGCAGCTCAGCATTTCTATGCTGTTCCACAGCTAATAAGGCTGAAAATTGAACGCAGTGCTGAAAATTCACATATTGTCACTTTTTCGCTTCTCTCGCTGAGAAAACGCTTTTTTGGTCTCTAACATTCAAAACTCATGAAACTCAAAATTTAGACTTGTTTCCAGCTTCAAACCACCAGAACTACTGCAGCTCAGCATTTCTATGCTGTTCCACAGCTAATAAGGCTGAAAATTGAACGCAGTGCTGAAAATTCACATATTGTCACTTTTTCGCTTCTCTCGCTGAGAAAACGCTTTTTTGGTCTCTAACATTCAAAACTCATGAAACTCAAAATTTAGACTTGTTCCAGCTTCAAACCACCAGAACTACTGCAGCTCAGCATTTCTATGCTGTTCCACAGCTAATAAGGCTGAAAATTGAACGCAGTGCTGAAAATTCACATATTGTCACTTTTTCGCTTCTCTCGCTGAGAAAACGCTTTTTTGGTCTCTAACATTCAAAACTCATGAAACTCAAAATTTAGACTTGTTACCAGCTTCAAACCACCAGAACTACTGCATCTCAGCATTTCTATGCTGTTCCACAGCTAATAAGGCTGAAAATTGAACGCAGTGCTGAAAATTCACATATTGTCACTTTTCGCTTCTCTCGCTGAGAAAACGCTTTTTTGGTCTCTAACATTCAAAACTCATGAAACTCAAAATTTAGACTTGTTTCCAGCTTCAAACCACCAGAACTACTGCATCTCAGCATTTCTATGCTGTTCCACAGCTAATAAGGCTGAAAATTGAACGCAGTGCTGAAAATTCACATATTGTCACTTTTTCGCTTCTCTCGCTGAGAAAACGCTTTTTTGGTCTCTAACATTCAAAACTCATGAAACTCAAAATTTAGACTTGGTTCCAGCTTCAAACCACCAGAACTACTGCATCTCAGCATTTCTATGCTGTTCCACAGCTAATAAGGCTGAAATTGAACGCAGTGCTGAAAATTCACATATTGTCACTTTTTCAGCTTCTCTCGCTGAGAAAACGCTTTTTTGGTCTCTAACATTCAAAACTCATGAAACTCAAAATTTAGACTTGGTTCCAGCTTCAAACCACCAGAACTACTGCAGCTCAGCATTACTTTGCTGTTCCACAGCTAGTAAGGCTGAAAATTGAACGCAGTGCTGAAAATTCACATATTGTCACTTTTTCGCTTCTCTCGCTGAGAAAACGCTTTTTTGGTCTCTAACATTCAAAACTCATGAAACTCAAAATTTAGACTTGTTACCAGCTTCAAACCACCAGAACTACTGCAGCTCAGCATTTCTATGCTGTTCCACAGCTAATAAGGCTGAAAATTGAACGCAGTGCTGAAAATTCACATATTGTCACTTTTTCACTTCTCTCGCTGAGAAAACGCTTTTTTGGTCTCTAACATTCAAAACTCATGAAACTCAAAATTTAGACTTGTTCCAGCTTCAAACCACCAGAACTACTGCAGCTCAGCATTTCTATGCTGTTCCACAGCTAATAAGGCTGAAAATTGAACGCAGTGCTGAAAATTCACATATTGTCACTTTTTCGCTTCTCTCGCTGAGAAAACGCTTTTTTGGTCTCTAACATTCAAAACTCATGAAACTCAAAATTTAGACTTGTTTCCAGCTTCAAACCACCAGAACTACTGCAGCTCAGCATTTCTATGCTGTTCCACAGCTAATAAGGCTGAAAATTGAACGCAGTGCTGAAAATTCACATATTGTCACTTTTTCGCTTCTCTCGCTGAGAAAACGCTTTTTTGGTCTCTAACATTCAAAACTCATGAAACTCAAAATTTAGACTTGGTTCCAGCTTCAAACCACCAGAACTACTGCATCTCAGCATTTCTATGCTGTTCCACAGCTAATAAGGCTGAAAATTGAACGCAGTGCTGAAAATTCACATATTGTCACTTTTTCGCTTCTCTCGCTGAGAAAACGCTTTTTTGGTCTCTAACATTCAAAACTCATGAAACTCAAAATTTAGACTTGTTACCAGCTTCAAACCACCAGAACTACTGCAGCTCAGCATTTCTATGCTGTTCCACAGCTAATAAGGCTGAAAATTGAACGCAGTGCTGAAAATTCACATATTGTCACTTTTTCGCTTCTCTCGCTGAGAAAACGCTTTTTTGGTCTCTAACATTCAAAACTCATGAAACTCAAAATTTAGACTTGTTTCCAGCTTCAAACCACCAGAACTACTGCAGCTCAGCATTTCTATGCTGTTCCACAGCTAATAAGGCTGAAAATTGAACGCAGTGCTGAAAATTCACATATTGTCACTTTTTCGCTTCTCTCGCTGAGAAAACGCTTTTTTGGTCTCTAACATTCAAAACTCATGAAACTCAAAATTTAGACTTGGTTCCAGCTTCAAACCACCAGAACTACTGCATCTCAGCATTTCTATGCTGTTCCACAGCTAATAAGGCTGAAATTGAACGCAGTGCTGAAAATTCACATATTGTCACTTTTTCGCTTCTCTCGCTGAGAAAACGCTTTTTTGGTCTCTAACATTCAAAACTCATGAAACTCAAAATTTAGACTTGGTTCCAGCTTCAAACCACCAGAACTACTGCATCTCAGCATTTCTATGCTGTTCCAAAGCTAATAAGGCTGAAATTGAACGCAGTGCTGAAAATTCACATATTGTCACTTTTTCAGCTTCTCTCGCTGAGAAAACGCTTTTTTGGTCTCTAACATTCAAAACTCATGAAACTCAAAATTTAGACTTGGTTCCAGCTTCAAACCACCAGAACTACTGCATCTCAGCATTTCTATGCTGTTCCACAGCTAATAAGGCTGAAAATTGAACGCAGTGCTGAAAATTCACATATTGTCACTTTTTCGCTTCTCTCGCTGAGAAAACGCTTTTTTGGTCTCTAACATTCAAAACTCATGAAACTCAAAATTTAGACTTGTTCCAGCTTCAAACCACCAGAACTACTGCAACTCAGCATTTCTATGCTGTTCCAAAGGTAATAAGGCTGAAAATTGAACGCAGTGCTGAAAATTCACATATTGTCACTTTTTCGCTTCTCTCGCTGAGAAAACGCTTTTTTGGTCTCTAACATTCAAAACTCATGAAACTCAAAATTTAGACTTGTTCCAGCTTCAAACCACCAGAACTACTGCATCTCAGCATTTCTATGCTGTTCCACAGCTAATAAGGCTGAAAATTGAACGCAGTGCTGAAAATTCACATATTGTCACTTTTTCGCTTCTCTCGCTGAGAAAACGCTTTTTTGGTCTCTAACATTCAAAACTCATGAAACTCAAAATTTAGACTTGTTCCAGCTTCAAACCACCAGAACTACTGCAGCTCAGCATTTCTATGCTGTTCCACAGCTAATAAGGCTGAAAATTGAACGCAGTGCTGAAAATTCACATATTGTCACTTTTTCGCTTCTCTCGCTGAGAAAACGCTTTTTTGGTCTCTAACATTCAAAACTCATGAAACTCAAAATTTAGACTTGTTTCCAGCTTCAAACCACCAGAACTACTGCATCTCAGCATTTCTATGCTGTTCCACAGCTAATAAGGCTGAAAATTGAACGCAATGCTGAAAAATCACATATTGTCACTTTTTCGCTTCTCTCGCTGAGAAAACGCTTTTTTGGTCTCTAACATTCAAAACTCATGAAACTCAAAATTTAGACTTGGTTCCAGCTTCAAACCACCAGAACTACTGCATTTCAGCAATTCTATGCTGTTCCACAGCTAATAAGGCTGAAAATTGAACGCAGTGCTGAAAATTCACATATTGTCACTTTTTCGCTTCTCTCGCTGAGATAACGCTTTTTTGGTCTCTAACATTCAAAACTCATGAAACTCAAAATGTAGACTTGTTACCAGCTTCAAACCACCAGAACTACTGCAGCTCAGCATTTCTATGCTGTTCCACAGCTAATAAGGCTGAAAATTGAACGCAATGCTGAAAAATCACATATTGTCACTTTTTCGCTTCTCTCGCTGAGAAAACGCTTTTTTGGTCTTGTTGTTGCGCAACACCCCCCCCCTCCTTTCTGTCTCTACTCTCTCACTCTCTGCTTCCTCTTCTGAGAGGGGAGATGTGCTACCAGCTCTCCATCTAACGGGTTAATTGAGTTTCCTAAATCTGCCGGGATTTACCCTGTCCAGAACTGAAGTAAACTCTGTTTAAGCTGGTTTCGAGAAACGATTCACCTGATTTTTAACGGCCTACATCCAGGTGTCTCACCCTTCTTCCCTCTGTGAATTAGCCAGACTGAGCAGCCTACAGCCAACTAGTTTCACAGAGCACACCTGTTAACGGTCGCTCGTTCTCTATTTTACAACTTGCATTTGTTATTGAACCAGGTAGGTTTTAGTGACTCGGGCGAGTCCCAAGGATGTTGTTTTAAATTTGGGCTACCAGCAACCTATAAAACATTTTCCACCTCTTCCTCTCCAGAATCAAACATCACAGCTATTTTACAACCATCAAAGAACTTTAAGGTGACTCATTAACTGAATGTCCACAACATCTTTTAGATTTTCTTTATGCTAAATATTTTATTAGTAAGGCATTTTTGCAAGGGTCAGTACAGCTTAATTCAGTAGCAGAAATAATCAAATAAGTAAAATCAATCATCTAGTCTATCTTTCCCTACTGCTGACACTGAGAACTAAAAAAGGAAACCTTTGAGAGAGACGGACGGAGTTTGGTGTTTCGAACCCCAGACCTGGCACGATGATGAAGAAGGTGCTGCAGCAGGAGGAAGACGCCGGTCGATGAAGGCCAGGATCTCCGCAGGTCTGATGATGAAGAAGGTGTTGCAGCAGGAGGAAGATGTTGATCGATGAAGGCCAGGATCTCTGTAGGTCTGATGAGCTTCTTCTCCGCATGGATGGTGAGGTCACACAGGACTTGGTGCTGGCAGGAAGGAAGGCACCAGTTCTTCTTCTTTGTCTTTGCCTTTGTCTTCATCTTTGTCTTTGGGGTCTGAACCCAGCCGATGAGAGAAGTGCGATTTGAAGCCACAGGTTGTAGGGCTGACGGGTTGGTCCCCATGGCCGGACAGTCTTCGGCTCCGTGGCCCCGGCTCTTCTTCAGCTGCAGAGTTCTTTGTCCATCTCTTGGCTCGAAGCTGCCCGGAGGATCCAACGAACGGTTCCTCTTTTGCACTCACCTTTTATAGGGTTTCTTTGGCTAGCACTGTTGCTGGGCTTGTTTCATTGGCTGACTGCTCAGATGATTTCATATCCATCACTGTCTTACAGACATTATGTCCTGATGTCTGTGCTAATGTCTCAGAGTTGCTCAACCTCCTGTCCATTGCCTGCACAACCTTTCACCTACTCTCTAAATAAGGCGTTGATCATCTCTGCTCTCCTGTTAGTTCCTTGCCTTTCACCTTTCACCTACTCTCTACCTCCAACATATCAGTGATGTTTAATTGCAGTTACACCTTCTACACCATTTCAAGTTCAATGTCAAAATCACATTTATATCACATTTATTTTCTTTAGCTTCTTTGATTTAGCATTCATTTATAATTTTATAACCATAACTTATATCACATTTATTTTCTTCAGCTTCTCTGATTTATCATTCCTTTATGATTTTATAACCATAACTTATTAATTATCCTTATTATAATCCTAATGTGAGTTATTACAGATGTTTTTCTAAAAAGAAACCAAAGAATAATCCATGATTCTAATTATTTAATACTAAAGTTACGGTTACTTGTTTTTCTTATAAATGTTCTCACAAATAGTAAGTGTAAGTATTATTACAAGTAAACCAATATTAATATAAGTATTTTACTTTGAATCTTATCAAATTACTAATAATGTTTAGATTTCATTCTTTAAACTTTCATGCTTTAAAATAAGGAATAGTCTCAGCTATTTTTTATAAATCTGCAGGCTGGAAACTTCCTCTTTTTCCAGGAAACCTGCTTTTCCTGTTTAATGACTCTCTCTGACTGACTATGATTTCTTATGATTAGATAGAAAAAAGTAGAATTAAAGCAAAGTTTGCATGAGACAAAAACAACACACACAACCAGATTTATTTTATTGACACTTAAGTCTACTGTTGGGCCTAGATGTCACTTGAGTGATTCATTTTAAAGATAACTTTATTTATTATTACTGTTAAACTAACTTTATTGACACTTAAGTCTACTGTTGGGCCTTGATATCACTTGAGTGATTCATTTTAAAGATAACTTTATTTATTATTACTGCTTAAACTAAAATCTCCAGCATGGGGAAGTGGGATGAGCTCGGATTTTCTTGACACCCCCTCCACGAGGTCAGACCTTTCACATGCTGGGAGTCCATCACCCTCCTGCAGTTCGCCGTCCTCATCCCCTGGAAAGAGAAGATGTTCGTCTGGGATGTGAAGATGCAGATTCTTCATCCTCAGTTGTCACAGAGGGCTCAGTGTAGTCATCAAAACTCCACTTCTCTTGACACCCCCTCCTTGGAGTTTTGATTTCCCCCATGAGGTGATGAATGTCGAAGAAAACTTGGATCGCTTTGATTCTTCTACAGGAACCTTCGCTGGATGAACTGTCAGTTCTTCAGGATGTGGGATGATTCTTTAGGGAAGGGAAGATGGGCTGAGACAGAAGGCCTCAAAAAAAAAAAAATTCTGGCTGTTCAGCAGAGCAAAGCAAAAAGCATAAGCATCATGACGCTTTATCCGTAATCATGATCCTTTTCCATTTTAATCCATCAGGTTGTGACAGGAGTTCTTCTTTAGCATAGTCCAATTTCTTCACGGCCCTCCCAGTCCAAAGCCTTGAAGTTGTTCTTTGAACGGCAACCTTCCTGTAATAGTGGCCAGTCTACTGTAGGATGGCATGGTGCTTGATTCTCTGGCCATCTTCTCGTAATGTTCTGGTTTGCTGTAGCTAAGAACTGGCTTGAGCACTGCTTCCTCATGGACCCCTTTCTTCATCAGTAGTACTGTGTTGAAGTTCAGTACTTGCTTTACAAAATCTCGGGCGTTGAATCTCAGCTTGATCACCGTAGTTGCAGGCCGATCTTGAGCTTTAATCCAAACTCTCTGCCCTGTTTTCAGTGACACTTTGAGCTGCAACTTCCCTTTTCCTTCTCTGAGCAAAAAGGAGAAGTGTCTTCGCCTCCCTGCTTTCTGTGACGTGAACGGAGTTCCTCTGCAGGGGAAGACCTGCTCTTCTAGCAGTTGTCACTGTGTCCATCAGCACCAAGAGGTACTTCTCACCTCTCTTTCCTGTTATCCCCATTGGCTCTGCTACATCCATGCAGACTGAACCCCATGGGACTGTGCTCTTGATGAACAAACCTTCCATCCGCTGCCCTGGGTGCCCTGCGTATCGACCACATACCTCAAAGTCACACAGCTGCATCGGATGGGCTGAAGGGACATCCAGCAGTCCTGCTTGCTCAGTTCTTCACGGGGGTGTAGCACGCCTGCATATTCGAGGGCCTTATGCACGCACCGTACTACCTGCTCCCCATGCTACTCTAGGACCACCTGTCCTTAGGTGTTCTGTCCCACCTCGACACCGGCAGAGACAACCTTTCTTAGTGGCACGAAAGGTCATCATCTTTGCCCCTCCATAGGGCTTCTTCTCAGGTGTGCGCCTTGTCGCTGCACCTCAAGTTTCGGGCGGAGCCTCAGTTCTGCTTTCTTCTTCCACAAATCTTTGTGTGCCACGGGCTTGCCCTTTGCAGTCTCGAAACCATTTTCTTCCCAAATGGCCAAGTCCTCTCTAAGGGCCTGAGCACAGTAGTAACTGTCAGTTACTAACCTGGCACTCTTGATTTTCCTTTTCACCAGCTCCAGCAATCCTTCCAGTACTGCCGTTACTTCTCCGGCTTGAGCACTACCGAGAGCTTTTCCTTTCTGACGGCATCTCTCTTTGCCGTCTTGCTTCAGAATAAATCCCCAGTATGCCGACTGGTCGGACCCCTTTCTGGATCCATCGGTGTGGACTGTCCCTTCCAGTTGTCCTGGCTTCTCAGATGTCGCTTGCGGTGGTTTCTTACTGGTGGGTTGTGCTGGCCCAATTTCAAGCTCCGGGTCCAGCAGGATGTCTTTAACCATGTCTGCGTCTGTGTGATGATGTCAGCTGCTGGTGTTTGTTCCTCTGTTGCCGGATGTCTTCTCGATGGCTGCAGTGGAGGACGCGGTGTGCTTCCTCATCCATCGTCAGCTGATGATACTTTTCTGTGTTTCTTGTGCATGCTTGCTGGCTGGTCTTTTCTTTTCTTGTCAGCATTACATCACGAACCACTCCAGCAAGACTGAGCCAACTTTTCTTTGTCAGGGGTTGATGTTTCAGTTCCTCATTCTTGGAACCAACTCCCCCCTTGCTTCAGGTCTGAGTCACAGTAGCTGTGTAGAAAGCTGATGCAGTTCTGTTGAGGTCTCCTCCTTCTCCAAACGATCTGGGCGGCCGGCTTCCTCCGGTTTCTTCCCCAGATTTTCCTCCTCGAAGTGATCATCCATCACTCCGTCTCTCTGTCGGTTCGAGTTGTCTATCCCCCAAAGCCTCTCTTTAGCCTTCAAGCAGGGATGGGTCTAGACTATGTTGGCTACTAGCTTCACTGTCTGGATCCGGTCATTTATCCTCAGTAGAAGCTTTCCCTCACCTGTATGCCATACAGTTACTGCAAGGGTTGTGACCGACGGCCTTATCAGTCACCATTAACTCTATTCCCTAAGAGTTAACAAACCAAGTGAGCTATTCAGATCCTCACATCTGTTTTTACTGACTTGGCATAGGGCCCTCCTACTCCGCTAGTCTGGGCCCCACGTTGGGCGCCACTTGTTGTTGCGCAACACCCCCCCCCTCCTTTCTGTCTCTACTCTCTCACTCTCTGCTTCCTCTTCTGAGAGGGGAGATGTGCTACCAGCTCTCCATCTAACGGGTTAATTGAGTTTCCTAAATCTGCCGGGATTTACCCTGTCCAGAACTGAAGTAAACTCTGTTTAAGCTGGTTTCGAGAAACGATTCACCTGATTTTTAACGGCCTACATCCAGGTGTCTCACCCTTCTTCCCTCTGTGAATTAGCCAGACTGAGCAGCCTACAGCCAACTAGTTTCACAGAGCACACCTGTTAACGGTCGCTCGTTCTCTATTTTACAACTTGCATTTGTTATTGAACCAGGTAGGTTTTAGTGACTCGGGCGAGTCCCAAGGATGTTGTTTTAAATTTGGGCTACCAGCAACCTATAAAACATTTTCCCCCTCTTCCTCTCCAGAATCAAACATCACAGCTATTTTACAACCATCAAAGAACTTTAAGGTGACTCATTAACTGAATGTCCACAACATCTTTTAGATTTTCTTTATGCTAAATATTTTATTAGTAAGGCATTTTTGCAAGGGTCAGTACAGCTTAATTCAGTAGCAGAAATAATCAAATAAGTAAAATCAATCATCTAGTCTATCTTTCCCTACTGCTGACACTGAGAACTAAAAAAGGAAACCTTTGAGAGAGACGGACGGAGTTTGGTGTTTCGAACCCCAGACCTGGCACGATGATGAAGAAGGTGCTGCAGCAGGAGGAAGACGCCGGTCGATGAAGGCCAGGATCTCCGCAGGTCTGATGATGAAGAAGGTGTTGCAGCAGGAGGAAGATGTTGATCGATGAAGGCCAGGATCTCTGTAGGTCTGATGAGCTTCTTCTCCGCATGGATGGTGAGGTCACACAGGACTTGGTGCTGGCAGGAAGGAAGGCACCAGTTCTTCTTCTTTGTCTTTGCCTTTGTCTTCATCTTTGTCTTTGGGGTCTGAACCCAGCCGATGAGAGAAGTGCGATTTGAAGCCACAGGTTGTAGGGCTGACGGGTTGGTCCCCATGGCCGGACAGTCTTCGGCTCCGTGGCCCCGGCTCTTCTTCAGCTGCAGAGTTCTTTGTCCATCTCTTGGCTCGAAGCTGCCCGGAGGATCCAACGAACGGTTCCTCTTTTGCACTCACCTTTTATAGGGTTTCTTTGGCTAGCACTGTTGCTGGGCTTGTTTCATTGGCTGACTGCTCAGATGATTTCATATCCATCACTGTCTTACAGACATTATGTCCTGATGTCTGTGCTAATGTCTCAGAGTTGCTCAACCTCCTGTCCATTGCCTGCACAACCTTTCACCTACTCTCTAAATAAGGCGTTGATCATCTCTGCTCTCCTGTTAGTTCCTTGCCTTTCACCTTTCACCTACTCTCTACCTCCAACATATCAGTGATGTTTAATTGCAGTTACACCTTCTACACCATTTCAAGTTCAATGTCAAAATCACATTTATATCACATTTATTTTCTTTAGCTTCTTTGATTTAGCATTCATTTATAATTTTATAACCATAACTTATATCACATTTATTTTCTTCAGCTTCTCTGATCTATCATTCCTTTATGATTTTATAACCATAACTTATTAATTATCCTTATTATAATCCTAATGTGAGTTATTACAGATGTTTTTCTAAAAAGAAACCAAAAGAATAATCCATGATTCTAATTATTTAATACTAAAGTTACAGGTTACTTGTTTTTCTTATAAATGTTCTCACAAATAGTAAGTGTAAGTATTATTACAAGTAAACCAATATTAATATAAGTATTTTACTTTGAATTTTATGAAATTACTAATAATGTTTAGATTTCATTCTTTAAAACTTTCATGCTTTGAAATAAGGAATAGTCTCAGCTATTTTTTATAAATCTGCAGGCTGGAAACTTCCTCTTTTTCCAGGAAACCTGCTTTTCCTGTTTAATGACTCTCTCTGACTGACTATGATTTCTTATGATTAGATAGAAAAAAGTAGAATTAAAGCAAAGTTTGCATGAGACAAAAACAACACACACACAACCAGATTTATTTTATTGACACTTAAGTCTACTGTTGGGCCTAGATGTCACTTGAGTGATTCATTTTAAAGATAACTTTATTTATTATTACTGTTAAACTAACTTTATTGACACTTAAGTCTACTGTTGGGCCTAGATATCACTTGAGTGATTCATTTTAAAGATAACTTTATTTATTATTACTGCTAAACTAAAATCTCCAGCATGGGGAAGTGGGATGAGCTCGGATTTTCTTGACAGTCTCTAACATTCAAAACTCATGAAACTCAAAATTTAGACTTGTTACCAGCTTCAAACCACCAGAACTACTGCAGCTCAGCATTTCTATGCTGTTCCACAGCTAATAAGGCTGAAAATTGAACGCAGTGCTGAAAAATCACATATTGTCACTTTTTCGCTTCTCTCGCTGAGAAAACGCTTTTTTGGTCTCTAATATTGAAAACTCATGAAACTCAAAATTTAGACTTGGTTCCAGCTTCAAACCACCAGAACTACTGCATCTCAGCATTTCTATGCTGTTCCACAGCTAATAAGGCTGAAATTTGAACGCAGTGCTGAAAATTTACATATTGTCACTTTGTCGCTTCTCTCGCTGAGAAAACGCTTTTTTGGTCTCTAATATTCAAAACTCATGAAACTCAAAATTTAGACTTGGTTCCAGCTTCAAACCACCAGAACTACTGCATCTCAGCATTTCTATGCTGTTCCACAGCTAATACGGCTGGAAATTGAACGCAGTGTTGAAAATTCATATATTGTCACTTTTTCAGCTCTCTCGCTGAGAAAACGCTTTTTTGGTCTCTAACATTCAAAACTCATGAAACTCAAAATTTAGACTTGTTACCAGCTTTAAACCACCAGAACTACTGCAGCTCAGCATTTCTATGCTGTTCTACAGCTAATAAGGCTGAAAATTGAACGCAGTGCTGAAAAATCACATATTGTCACTTTTTCGCTTCTCTCGCTGAGAAAACGCTTTTTTGGTCTCTAACATTCAAAACTCATGAAACTCAAAATTTAGACTTGTTACCAGCTTTAAACCACCAGAACTACTGCAGCTCAGCATTTCTATGCTGTTCCACAGCTAATAAGGCTGAAAATTGAACGCAATGCTGAAAAATCACATATTGTCACTTTTTCGCTTCTCTCGCTGAGAAAACGCTTTTTTGGTCTCTAACATTCAAAACTCATGAAACTCAAAATTTAGACTTGTTACCAGCTTTAAACCACCAGAACTACTGCAGCTCAGCATTCTATGCTGTTCCACAGCTAATAAGGCTGAAAATTGAACGCAGTGCTGAAAAATCA